>NC_086234.1:22025625-22346250 GCF_036321145.2 Pelmatolapia mariae | reverse complement strand
CCCTCCTGCTTCTGAGAAAGGTAATCACACTTGTTACCCGAGATGTGACCTGATGGAGTGGTTCCAGTTTAAAGCTTGCTTCTACTCATAATGGAATGTGAATGTTGGCATTAATGTGCTTTCAATACTTTTGTCAACTGCTCTTTTTCTCAAGCCAAATAATGGCAAAACACACATTTAAGAGTTAAACAAATAAAAATAAATAAATAAATAAAAACTAAACAAATAACTTTTCACTTGAGCTTTTCTGAAATAAAAACATTGTAAAAATATGCATATACCCAGTTGGGGGTTTAGGTTAATTGCCCATAGGTGTGAATGTGAGTGTGAATGGCTGTTTGTCTCTATGTGTTAACCCTGCGACCTGTCCAGGGTCCCTGCCTCTCCCCCTAATGCTGGGCATACACTGTGCGATTTTTGGCCCATTTTGAGCAGAGTTTTCAGTCGTGCAACCGTTTTGGGGATCGGCCGAGTTTCGCCTTAATCGTGTGTCGTGCATCGTGTTGTATACACGGGGTAACGAGAAGTGATTAACACCTCACAACCAGCTCCCGACCATCAATCGTATGGTCGTAAGAAAATCAAACGTGTTTAAAATCCTGTCGGCCGTCATGAGGGTGTCACCGCAGCCTCTCACACTGCGGACGCGCAAACACAGAAATGAAAGTGAAAAGACGGAGCAGCACGGCAGTGCGGCATGTGATCTGGACACAAGCGATGAAAGCACACCTTGTAGATCTTTGGCAAGCTCATCCGAGCCTTTTTGATGTGGTTGGATGACATTGATGGACATTGCTGTTCAATCACAGCTGCCTGATCAATGTTTTTCATTAGCAATTTAGCAAAGTCGATGGTGGTGTGTGCGTGTCTGTGTGAGTGAAAGACAGAGAGGGAGAGCGAGAGACAGATTTTGTGTTATAACCTTCATGTAATGGATGCACAGTGTGAGCACTCAGGTCGCATCAGAGCATCGGGCCGTATAGTGTGAGACCCTGCATCGTGACCTACGAACTTCTAACCCCTGCGAGTCAATCGTACAGTTTGAGCAGGAGGTGAATAACGCGACTGAAAAAAAATTGCACAGTTTGCATAGGCTCCGCCCCCCACTGAAGAGAATGGATGAATGGTATGTACATTTATGACCCTATATGTAGTTCTGACATTGTTTATTTTAGAAAGCTTAAAAAAAAGTTTAAAAACATAAGAATTAGAATGAAGAATTCTTGTTTTTTTTACTCCTCCACTGTATTTCGTTCAATCAGAAAAAGCCATTCAGAACACAACACTGCCTTGACATTTGTGTTGACTGCATCAGTTTGTATACTGTCTGATTCTTTATAAACTCTAATTATATAGTCACTAATATTTAATACATAAAATAAATGAGCACAGACAAAAACAGACCTTGAGAAGCTGCATGTGTGAAGGGAACGAGTTGTCAGGCAAAAAAGAGACATCGCCATCCAGGAAGAGAGACACAGCTCTCGACGCCGTCTGCCCCACCAGCCTGAAAGGAAGCCACACACACCTCATCAAAAAGTACGCTCTGCATTGTGCAAACAAATCAAAGGCATTCGCAAAGAAGAAAAAAGAGAGACTGTGAAACAGACAGGAAATAGTATATTTAGATCAGCAGGTGTGACACAAAGGAGGAAATACAGCAAGTACAAGCCACCTTTAGTGCAACTTTGTTTTGTATATCTCTGCATTTAGAGACAATAGGTGTGATAAGAATAACAACATTTACTATGTGTAAATGTGTCAAAAGACAAAATAAAATCAGGCCAAGAGGTGAACAAGAATACTGACGTGGGCTGCAGTCTGGAGCAGGAAGTGCTGATGACAGGAACCATGGCAGACAGGACCACCTCCTCTACCAGAGGACTAGGAGCTCCAGATGATCCCTCACCTGAAGAGCAATTTTTTTTTAAAGTTGGGGGACTAAATGTTTTTGCCATGAACACGTTTTACAAATGAAAGCTCAATTCAGTTGTTAGAAAAATATAACTGTAGCTTCAGGACTTAGTGGATGGAAGTCTGTTAATTCATAAGTTATACTGAGAAGATTCAAATTAAAACTATTTTGATGAAGTAAGCTGAAGCTGGTCAATCCTTTCACTGATCCTTTCTCACCCTGCAGTCCTGCCTGGAGCGCCAGAGACAAGAGGCGTGGGATGACAACGTTGTGGAAGCAGCGTCCCGCTTCCTCGGTGTCCTGGACCTGCTCTGCTATTCTCTGAAGGCTGCGGCACGTCAGCACCACCTCATCCACTGAAAAACTAACATCACCTGAAATGAACAAGATGTCACAGAGGTGTTAACCTCAGAGTATTTCATAGGACAACAACACGCTTTGGTAAAGCTTTTTGAATTTGGAGACTAACTCCAGTGAATTGATGTGTGATTGTAAATTTGCACCATGACCCACCGATCAGTTATAAATATACTATATAAATAAATATAAGTACTTGAAGCTAAAAAAAAAGCATCTTTTTTGCCAGATTACCTGTGTGTGCTGAACGAAGGACCTCCAGGAGGACAGGTGTGCTCTCCTGGACAACACTGGGTTGGATGGACACTGCAGCCAGAGCTGACAAACACCGCTGACGCACTGCATGATGGGAATGTAGTTCAGAAGCCTCCCCTTGGTCTTGATTCATGGGCTCTGAACAGACAGGAGGGCCAGGTCACATAAACACTACTTGTATGTATTCCTGTGCTTAAAATACATGATATTTTCAGCAGCTTACCAGTAAACATCTCTTTCTTTAGTCTTGGAATCAGTTTGGAGATGACGAGTGCCGGGTGCAGCTGCGCTAAGGCTCCAGCACACTGCACCACAGCAAGACTGGAGGCAGAAACAAGACAAACACAAGAGATGTGTCAGGATGAACGGGATTCAAATAGACAACAGAGAGCATCAAAGAGAAACGAAAGCTCACCTGACTCTGTCATCCTCTTCAGTCAGCAGCAGTCTGGTCAGATGATCAAGAGCTAGCTCAATATCAGATTCTAACAGCAGACCTGAACAAGGGGAAAATATTTACAACATTCGTGAAAAATGTCTGACTCTGTTATAACGCTTTTAAGCAATTATATATATTTTTTAATTTAAGCACCTGCTTGTTGTGCCAGTGATGTGAGCACAGAGGTGGCAGTGATCTGCAGGCTGGAGTTGCTCTCAGAGAGAGCTGAAAACACGATGCTGCACAGAGCTTCTCGGAAGGCTAAAAACACACTCTCATCTGAAGTAAAGAGACGAAACGCAGATACGAGAAACAGAGGAGGTCAAAGCTGTAGTTCCCTTGGTCACAGTCAAGCAGCAAGTAAACAGTTATCTTTTTTTTTTAACCACACTATAACTGTTTGAAGTTTGTGACAATTACAGTGTAAACACACAGAAACAGACAATGATTAAAGGTCAACAGCCGTAACCAAGTAAAGTTTTTCTTTGGTCACTGGACTGAATGTTTTAGCTTGACTCAGTTCAAACAAAAGACAAACAAAACTGTTTGCTATATATCAGCAAAGCGATGAAGGCCCGATTTGATCACAGTCAAGAAGATTCAAATATTTACAGGATCGAGGACGTGCATATCTGAAACAAATGTAGAGTAACAAATGAAGAGCTATAATTTCAAGATTTTATGGCCGATGTTGAAGTTTAATGAGATGCAGCGGTGACTAGAAGAGGGAAAAACAGCAGTGAACACAGCACTCACCATTGTCTGAAGACTGGCAGTTTTTTACTGAATGGATAAATCGCTGCACCACCTCCAGTAATGTCCTTCTATGGGAACACTGCACAGAGAGAGAAACAGAGACGTGATTATGGACTTAGTTGTGTTAAAAACAAAACAAAACATAAAAATCCAGATATTAATCAAAGAAAACAGGGTCTAGAGTTCTCATACAACACATTCTCTCTACTCTACCCATACTTAAATAGCCAAAACCTTAGCTCATATTAAACCAGTTAAACATGTGGACATCAGCTGTCTCTATTACCTGTGTTCTGTTGTTATATTGCTCAAGTAGAGATGGCATGACAGCAGCTGTAATGATGTGACTCGCCCTAGTGGAGGCGCTGCAGGCAGCTTGGAGGAGCTTTGCGCTCGGCCATACAAGCTTTAAGTCTGGTTCACACAGGTGATGTTTGCAGTCTGAAAAAAGCACAACACAGTACAACACAAGACCCCTTTGAATGTCTCAGAGACTCATTGTTTAAAACTACATTTAACAATAAATACTGTTTTCTTCCAAAGAACCGCTGACAATTACAGTGTGTTTACATTGACTGTATAGACTGTAAATAAAAGATGGACACAGTAACTGTGACATCACCCTCAGTTTTTTGGGCTCCTCATTATAAAACCTCAACATTAGCAATTTTGGTCACTGCACTGTTGTTTTTTCTGGAGCTAAAAGTGTTTAGTATTTAGGCAAGAGGGGGTTGCTAAGTTATTAGCCTAATGCTAAGTCTAAAAAGCTCATACACCACAACAAAGGCCTGGCAGAGAACCCCTGGCTACAGCTATCTGTAGACATCTGTCAGTCAGAGAGGCCACGACCCTAACTTTACAACAGTATCCAAATATATCTGCTGTATTTAAAAAGCAGTGGGTAGAACACTTTTTCTAACAGGCTGTAAAAATGCATTTTCATGGTGTCATGTCAGGAATTTTAACACTGAAGTCAGCCTCAGGGGGCCTTGAGAAATACCAAGGGCCCTAAGACTCAAATATTGTGTTTTCAACCCACCTGTACAATCAATCTGTTAGACAGTAAATATGATATATTAGGTTATGAAAAACTTGTGGGTTAACTTTCAGATAACCACCGTGGTATACACAGTATATATATTAAAAAAAAAGTTTCCTGCCAACTTCCTCCCCAGTGTACTGTATTACATAGTGCCATATTGCTCTTCATCAGTATTTAGAATTTCATTTCTATGTTTCTTTCTAGAACAAATGTACCTTTTTTCACATTTTCATGCATTTTACCTGTGAGAATGAAATCCAGGAATGTGCTGAGGGAGTCCTCAGAGTCAGAGCTGAGGACTGAGCGAGAGAGACAGGAAGTGAGTGCGGTAAGAGCAGCGAGGCCTGCAGACTCAATCCTCTCGCTGGAGGTTTGAAACACCTGCAACGACACAACAAGCACAACTTAACTTGACTCTGCTGTTGCTAGTTAAACAGCAGTGAGGTCTTCATTCGCTTAATGCTGCAAAAGAAACCTAGTATTTGGTGTTTCAGAAAGCACTACTGGCCTTAAATGTGCCTATGTTTTTTTATGAGGGTGGAGTGGGTGAAAACGAGCTAAAAACAGAAATTAAAATCACACCACACCCAAGAAAGACCAGCTACAAGATATTAAAATATGTCTTAACAGAGCCAAGGCACAAAATACACAAGTACTACAGCTATTTACATTTAAAAACTGATCTCAAACAGACCTCTCTGCGTACTGCTGTCCACAGTCCCTGCAGGAATTCAGCCACATGCTTGTGTTCATACTGTGACACACAAGCAGCCTGAAAACATAAAAATAATCACAAGTTATCTGCATGACTCTCTGCGCTGGACCACTTGTGACAAACGACTCTGCTGCTTAAGGGAATCGTGAGCTGTGCATCATTCACCTTTACTCATGCATACTCTGTGCAGCTGACAGTCAAATGTTTATATCTGAACTGTAAGCTCCTGTTTTAGCTGGAGGCACACAACATTTTTAGAGACGAGTTTCTCACCAGAGTCTGCAGCGAGTCCAGCTTTGCACTCTGAACGTCTGAGTCCAGCTTCTCGATGAGGAGAGGTAAGAGAAACTGTAAGATAGCAACAAATATTAGCGCAGAGGCCCTTCGTTTAGTTTGCTTAGGAGGAAAAGCTCCAAAACAGAAAAAGTGAATGACATTTGAAAATAAATAAATAAATAATACTTTCGCTCACCTCTGCAAATTTTGGAGTCCCAGTAAGGACGGCCCTCAGAGCCTGAACCAGTTCCTCCCTGGTGATGCCATGTGGGTCATTAGGAGGCTGAAGTGAGAAGAGATTTAAGAAGTCTATTAAAACATGCAGAACCCTACAAACACTCACAGATAATGGGAAGTACATCATGCCCCCTCCCAGTTTCCTGTCCCTCTTCACTGCGCTATCAAATAATGAATATAAAGACTCCAATGTATATATGCAAGATGTGTTCTCTTTTGTTATACAAGCACCAAGATGAGTGTAGATATTTCTGACAAACACAAATATATAAATGCAGAAAGACTTGTGCTATTGCAGACTTGCTCTCACAATATAGCCTCTGTTTGCATTTCATTCAATACCTGAAATAATACAATAAAAATGTAATCTCAGAGACCGCTGATCAGTCATTATCAAGTGGCAGGGTTAAACTTTAGATCTCTGTCTTATATTACTTTACAACACATGAACAATATTTATTACATGTTGTTGTCACATGTATCCCAGTTTGGCCTACAAGGAGTTCTAACATCAGTGTTAATTTCCTCAACCAATAATTCTAATGAGGTTGTTGATGCATTCGCTTTCATCAACACCCCCCCACACACACACAAAAAAAATTTACAAGGACAAAAACACTACAGTTTAACGTATCAACATGTTCATTAACGAATAAAAAATGAGATGAGTTGTAAACAACTCTCAGTGGCAGAAACATAAACTTTTACACTTAAAATTTTTGTCACCTTTAGATTTAGTCTATGATAACATTACAACATTTAGCTGACAAAAACTTAGGAAATTTAGACGCCTAAATTATGAATGAAACTAAATGGTGTTTTAGTCAGAAGATTAAGATTAAAGCTAAATCAAAATTTGCTGTGAAAACAAAAACTTTGTCACATGTTATGGTTTAAAATGGTCGCTAATTAGTGAATCAGTAAATATAATCATTATTAAATATAAACTATGACTATAATAGCATGCTCATATAGATCAATGCAAATGTATAATAATAGATTTTCTAAATGATCCAATCTGCCGACTGATGTGTTCGGATATATTGTCTAAAGTGTTCATAAACGAATGCTGATCTTGCACTGTTTCCTGTTTCCTCTTCAGTTTAGACTGATGAGGGATGCTGGCCTTGAATGCTTAATAATACACATGGTTAAATATGCCTGTTCTTATATTTTACATGATGCTTTATGTCACATACACAACAAGCTTTGCGCCCATGTGCTGCTTTGCTCCAGAGAGACCTGTGATGCTCTGTGACATTGAGCTGCTTTTCACGAGCAGTCGCTGCATTATAATTTCCTACAGAGTCTGTCTGAGGTCACAGGAAGTCAGTGATGACATTTATGTCTGCTACACTCAGTTCTCGGTCCAAACCAGCTGAGTAAACAGGGACTTACTGGGGAGAAGTCGATTGGGAAATAGCAGGACGTCACTTCAAACAGCTCCTCTGTGAATTTACCTGAGACAGCAGATAGGAAATGAATGGGAGTTACAGTTTCATCACTGTGGCAGAAAAAGGGTGAGCTGCAGGTCAGAGACGCACAGAAATACAGAAGAGGTGGCAGTGAGAAGAAATTATGGTGTTCTCACCGAGATCATAGCCTCTGTGAATAAGGTTTTTGGCAATCTGAAAGGCCAACAAGAGGTTGCGAGGATCTCGCTCCCCGTCCATGGATTGCACAAAACCGAAGACAAAGTCGGCACCCAAACCCTTAAGTTCTGTGGGAAAACGAAGCAGGGAGACATCATGTGGAAAAAAAAAAAGAGTTTTGCAACACAACTGAGACAAACACTGGTTCACACAATGACTAACAATGGCTTGCATGAGAGTGCCACGATAAAGGAACTATACAACCAACCGTCTCTTCCTCAAAACTAGGAAAGCTGGTGATGGTGTATCAGTGAAGCTTACAACCATCTCCAGGTGGGGATGATTATTATTTTGGCATGAAGAGCAAAAAAAACCCCAAGATTAATTTTCTTATGTGAAGTTAAAATATTAAAATGGAAGAAACAAGTAACAGCAGCTAAAAAAAACATTGGTACTAAGGGAATTTATCAGTTTTCTAATGATTGCATCTTCTTCTCAATCATTCACTTCCTCTTATTTAACCTACACACACACACACACACACACACACACTCTCTGACTGCTCCTGAAGCAGCTGTATGACACCGTTTCATTCCCTAAGTCAGAGGGCAGATGTCAAAGCTCATATCAGAGCCAGCAATCCCAGCAAGATTCATTCATGTTTACTTTTATAAATCAGTCTTTGATGACTCGGTTTGAATTGTGATTAGAATGTTGTGATTAGTCATGTTGATTATCATCATATTGGAGATGAAGAAGAGTGTAATGATTTTTAAGACTCTGACAGTGTTCTTAATATAGTTTAAAACAGAGTCATTAAACTCCACAAATCACCTACAATCAGCCTTACTGGATCTGATTAATATCACCAGTTTGTAATTAAACTGTTTTATCTACAGTTGCTGTAACCTGCATGCTGTACCTGTCAGGTTACAGCTAAATAATGAAGATTTACAACTCATTTAAAATCTGTTTAGATCCCAGCTGTTTTTATATATAATAATGAAATGATTCTGTGTAAATGAGTAAACATCTCTGCTATTTATAAAAAAAAAAATCATACTTTTCCCCTCTTCTGTTTGTTAATACAAACAACGCAATCAAACATGATCCACAGAATTAAACAGGAGGGTCTTGCCCGTTGCCACGGTGAACATGGTCTGGAACCAAACAATCAGAGCTTACATTTAAAGTTTGTTAAATCTGCTTTCTGGAACAAAGCCCAGGTCACAGTACCATCCCTCCTGTAAGCGTTTCCATATTAACAGCTGGTAGCTAAACACAACTATTCCACTGTCAGCCCTCCATTTTCATTTTTTTACAATATGGCTGTTATCCTAAAATATTAGCCAAACAGAGGACAGTGTGTCAGCGCCTTCCATTACTGCTGTGAGATTGTCCGACTTTTAAAACTCATGCTCAATTCTTAAATCACCGGTTATTTCAACATGACCTGCTTCCTTCCACAGAGCTTTCTGTCTCTGTTAACTGAGGTTTTGTGAATCAAACCATAATCTCTTACCCGCCTCTCTGGTCTCCATGATGTTGATAAGCATGCTGTAAACACATGCTCTCTCTGACAGCATCAGAGACTGCAGGGGAAATAAATACATTTGTTATTAGTAGGAACAGTTTTAGATGAGTCAGTTTTACCAGCAAAAACAATAACAGAGAGGAAACAAGAACATCTAACAAGTGTGGCTAGATGTTTCCGACAGTGTGCTACATTAGGTTTTAAATGCATTAATTTCGGAAAAATCAAACACTGCGAAACTAGGAAAAGTCACAAAATGTCCACTAAAGTCAGAAAAAACAACTCAGACAGTGGAACTGTTGACATCATATGTGGAATGTAAAATGTGAATTGTTTGGTTAATCATAGTAAATTCTTTGATTAATGGTGCAAACCCATGCACTGCAAATTGCTTAAATGTAATTTTTAACATTAGCATAAGCCTCCAAGTACACTGACCTAGATTAGTTATAGATGTTAGGTGATTTACTTATAAGCAAGAACTTGATCTTGACAATAATTTTGGTTAAGTAAAATCCATGTTCTCTTCAATTCCAATTTTAAAGAACACAAAGACAACAAAGCTCACAACTAAGTATTAAAACTATGAAATCATGTAGGTAAAAATCAATCCAGCACTGTCGTTATTCCTCACAATAACACTTTAAATGTACAACAATATGACAGTCTCACCTGTACATGGATGTCCTGGAACACTGACCTCAACATGGACACAGCTGAGCCAGGAGGCAGGTTTGTACACTTTGTCTGAATTGGGGAGGGGAATGTACATTAAAAAAAACAGAAAGAGGAAATCCACAACCTTGCTCACATCTGGAACTTCTAAAAAAAAGTCCCCCAGCCTGAAATAAACTTGCAGATTTGAGCAGAAACTAAATGTTATCAAAGAACGACTAACCAGCTCCTTTAGCCCCTTTAAGACGGGAGGTGTGACGACATAATGATCCTTCAGACGGTTTTCATAGAAGGCAATAAGCACTTCCACTGCGGAGAAGAACAGGAAGAAATGCTGAGTGTTGATCGCCCCTTGACCTTAATAATCGTCATCGTAAGACATATATGAATATAAAATGTAGTCATTTGAGTGCATTTTTGATTTGTCACTTTGCAAGAAGCTGTGCAATGCCGGCACAGTATATGGAAGGAGAAAGGTGTACCTTCTCTCTCTGTAAGCTCTCCATAGCACTCCTGCAAAACCTCAGAGAGCAGAAGGACTCCTCGGGCTCGAGTGTGAGGCTGAGAACTGGTCAGACTGGACCTTTAACAGGAAAGGTAATGAAGATGGAAGTTGATATTAGATAGGAATGTAATTGCAAACTCTGGCTGGTTCGGGCTGATATTTTCCCCTGACATGACGATGAACACAGCTTACCCCAGTGCTTCCACCAGCTGCAGAACTGTAAACTTCCCATCTTTGACACCTGAACAAAACAAACAAACAAACAAATAAGTTTAGTGAAGTGAAGTGATGAGCTACAGCAATGCAAGTACACGCATGCTCTAACTCTAGTAGTTATACCAGGTTATAACTCAAAGGTAAGGCCACAGGGTTCATTGACAGGGTACAGCAGCTAGCAAGCAGCATGTGCTTTAACCACTACGGACTAGCATCAAATTAAGAGTCCTTGTGAAGTGGCAATGTGTTCAAACTCGATGTATACATTCAGAGTGTGCATTTACATCGACAAAATGAGCAAATATATTTTCACAGCGAATGCTTACTCTTTATCTTGCGGTTATAACACTACACAGGATGTTGTGGCGCTAAGTTAGCTAGTTAACCATCACGTCTCGCTGCGCATCCTCGGAGAGCAGCTCTACAGCCTCTCCGGTGTTACTCTTATGAAAAATGCACCGTAAATGTCACCGGCAAACCGCGACGAAAGCCTTTTACCTTTTGCTGCATCTTTGGCCTTGCTGTCCTGCAGTCCAGACACAAATTCCTCCACCAGAGACAGCGCCAAGGTACTGTCCGCAGCCATCGTGTCCCTGTAACTACTTCACTGGCACTACGCATGCGCGAAAACTTTAGGTGAATCGCGAAAAGCGATTGGTTTTAGATTATATCTGATAAAAATATAACAGTTAAAAACAGTATAATATTATTTCCACACAAAACAGCGTTTTGCATATTAATAGAAATGTAAACATTTACCGAATGGTGGAAGAAAAGCTTCAATATTATTTTTCCTTTAATGCTGCATTCAAGTACCGTCCGAACAATACATTACAAATACTAGAACTAGCAAAAGTGGAATTATCTTCATGATGTACGTCCACTAAAGTTTTGCTTTTCAAGAGGTTCCAATTAATTACTACCAGTATAATTTCAAGTAAGAGTATTGACATTAGAAGAACGTGTAGCTGTTATATGACAACTCCGCTGTACAAATTAATTTGCGGACTCCTCCGTTCATAATTGCGTCAAGTCCCGACGCAATAGAAACCAACACCTGGCTGGATGCTTTTGCGCAAGCGTAAAGAAAAAAGTTCGGCGGCGCTAGCAGACCGCCGCTGGTCACCTTTCACCAGCGAAGTGGGGAGAATTTTTTAGGGGGGCTATTTAAAGAAAACACTGTACCGAGCTCGTCAAAGAACTGAAGTACTCCTTCGTACGGCGGACAGAGGGAGACTGTAATGACCCGCTGCGTTTGTCAGAGACGGAAGATGCGGGGAAATGATATCGTGCGCGCGGAAGTTTGTGTTTACTTACGCCGTTGTAGCTAGCGTGTTGGCCCTGTTAGCCTGTTAGCGAGAAAGATGCGCTGTGTCTTGACGGGTTAATAGCAACACTTACAAGTCAGCCCAGCTATGTTAAACAGTAGAAACATACTGTATATATCCTGAAGCTAACAACGAGCTGGTGGCAGATGCTGCGGATTGCTCAAACTCTTGAAACATTGGTGCGGGCCACGAGCCGTGAACTCTGCGTGCGCGTGTCAACACGCAGGCAGAAGTTATTTACAAAGAGGGCACTTTAAGCCCTAATCTCAAACGTATAGACCTGCAAAACGTGATTTAAATATTAACTGCCGCCCTCAGTGCGGTTACGAATGACATATCAGGTTTGCGTCGCTGTGCGTGCAAACCATCCTCCTCATCGGACCTAGTACATCGTCCTCGTCCGCAATGGGGCCCCTGTTTAGCCAGTGAGACCCGTAAAAGCGATCTGGAGCCCGTTAGCCATGGGGGGATGTATGGGCAGATACTTAGAAGGCTGGGAAGACTCGCAGAGTCGGGGCTCCTCCAGGAACGGTGGACGAGGAGGTAAGGCAACATTGTGTGGATGTTGTATTAATATGCGGAGAGGTTTCTTTGAAATATAAGAGCTGGAAACTTAAAATCATACAGCAACAGTGTCTCTGTCCGTTGATGATCAGTGATGCCAAAAAAAAAAGAGAAATATTTCGGCGTTGATAGTTTTGTGTTGCTATAACAATAGCAGGTTCAGACTTATCTGAGAGTGCATTTCTGGCCACCACTTGTGATTCGCATTGCTTTTTTGTGTCGTGGCTGCTGTTAAACAGAGGTATCGACCTCTGTTTAACAGCAGCCACGAGAGGGCAGGTGCACGAAATCTCCATTCACGATTCCTCACACACATGAGGAAACTGGATTCTGCTGTAGCTGTCTGACTTTGATGTGTGCCTCTTCTGTATCAGTAAAAAAGGGCTTGATTCTTTAGCTTTGACGAGGTAGTTTTTCATCTTATCAGTTCAGACTGGTGAAGCTGTATATTCAGATAACATCTGTACCAAAGTTGATGACAGTAAGCTCGTTGGGTGATTTTCGTATATTAAAATCTAGGGCGTAAGCTCTGTGTTGTGGTTACTGTAACAGCCAGCTACGTTACATTAATTCCAGAAGTTGCTCTCTTTTCACATCAGTTCATGTCTGTTGGTTACGGACTTTCCTGGAAGTTAACATAATAATAAGCTGCTACTTTTTTAACCAAACTAAAGTTAACCATCAACACACAGGCGCAATGCAGCTGAATTATTAGACACTGGGAACTTCTACTTAGTTTCGATTTCCAGAAAACAATGCTGATTATATTTTGTGTGACCTTGTTATGATACAGTCATTATTGGGAGATTAGCGCTTTACAGCCTGGCAGGTTCATGAATGGGGGTCACATAAACACTTTGGGATGGGAAAAGACTTTCCAGCTTTTTCAGATTTCTGTCATATTGCTTTAAAAGAATGCTCAGTTGTGTGACTACAGTGCAAGCACACTTGAGCTCAGTGTTTGCCTTAGAGTGGCTGCTCAGGAAACTAAATGTCTGTTATTCATTTGGATGCAGGTTCTGTCCCCTTGATTTGTTACTGCTGGAAAGTTTTTCAGTCCGCCTTTTTCCAGTGGGAATTGTCTCCAGTTTGCATCAGAAAGATGGGAGGTTTTGAAGATGGAGTCCAACTTTCGCCATATAAAAAAGGGCGTTGTTTGAATAGACTTTCTGACCCCTGCTTATAGAGTTGCATCCTAAAATTAGACTCTAACATAGATTTTTGATGCCAATATGACCTTCAAAGTAAGTTTCTTTGTCGTGTGCCAGAGTAGCTATTTAAAGTTAAAGCTGTCAGAGCCAAGCTACCCAGGCTTTCTGGCAGTGGCTCATGTTGATTTCCCAACTTGATTAGACTCAACACGCTCCCTTTGCTAGACAAGGCTTCGATCAAGAACAAGTAACATCATGCCCCGCTGTATCAGTGACTGAGACTGACTTTTCTCTGTTACATACATGCTCATAAAGAAACCCCACTTGATAAGAGGAAGAATTGGATTGCTCATATGGGATCTCAATTTTTTCGTTTGTTCCAATTTTGTTTGGATGAGAGCTCACTAATTTGTGTTACTATGTTCGTGTTAGGTCTGCCTACCACACGCTTAAAGGAACAAAAAGGAGGCTCGTTTGCATTGTGATGCTGAAAAAAATAATGGAAGAACATGTTTGGACTTTAAATAAAGATCTGCAGACACCCATTATAAGATAGTAACGCATTTAGAAGCAGCATGGATGTAACTGAAAGGTGATTAGAAATGCACAATTTCCAGTTTATTTTAAATACTGATTTTTAAAAAGTCAAATATCAATCAGGCTATAAGAGTATACAAAACCTGCTGAATATATATTCACAAGGTTCGCTTGCTAGTTTTGTAAATCACCTAATAATAACGGTAGACTGATTAACCATGATAATGTCAAAGCTCTCAATGATTAGGATCTCAAGAATCAACAAAACAATTCACTGGAAAGTAAGCAGAACTGTAAATGAAAGTGAAACCTGCCCGTTCCAAGGTGGTCTATCTATTTTGAATGTAATTGCTTTAGAAAACAGCTTGATTAAGGAGAAACACATTGTTTTAGTTGACAATGTCTATAATTTACAAGTGTTGTTGTGTTTTTTGTTTTTTTTAAGCATCTCTGTAACAGTGGTTTACAATTTCAGTAAAAGGCAAATATAGATCAAACCTCAAACCAGCCTTCCCATGAGTGGCTCTCAGCACTGTCTGTATCCAGCTGTCTCAGACTAACCAGAAATCAGCTGGGCTGTTGTATTGTCACGTCTAGGCTGGATTCTGACCTGGAGGCGTTCAAGTCATAGTTTCACTTTATTGGCTCGTCTCGTACCGAGCAGGGTTACTGCTACATCAACACATCATCGCTCTGGTTGAACCAAACCCGTTTCACAGCTGTCTCAAGCACATTCCCATTTAAAGGGTGACCGCTATTAGAGTGATCAATCCAGCATAAACAACATAAACATACACATGGACAGAAGTAATGGGCCACACCTCTTAATCTTTGAATGCAGGCTTTGTCACAATGTATATAATCAGTCACATAGTCGTGCCGTCTGCCTTTACAAACAGTTGTGTAAGAATGGGTCGCTCAAAAGAGCTCACTTAATAAGAGGATGATATTATAATAGGATGTCACCATTGTGACAAGTCAGTTCATGAAGCCTCTTTCCTCCAAAATATTCCACGATCGACTTTATGTGATCTTTTTGCAAAGTGGAAAGACAGCTGCTCAGCCAACTAAAGTTAATGAGTGAGGTCCTTCTCTGGCTTTAACATCAGCACAAAAACTGTACACCGGGAGCTACAAGGTATGGATTTGCACAGCTGAGCAGTTTGTGCTACATGTGGGTGTCCCAGTACTTCTGGCCTTACAGTTTACAGTACATGCTTGGGCTTGATTTTTATTGCATTTATGATTATCTTGTTTTTATGTTTGCTGAATGCCCAAATTATAATTGGAAAAACAAAAATAATTACCCAGTCTCAATATTAAGATTAATTACTTTTGCTCAGAGTTTGCTGAAAATATTCTGTAAAATATTATAGTTACTTCAGGGATCATTTTCAGATTACAGAGACTCATTGTATCTTTAGTGTAGTGTAAACATTGGTTTGACAAGGAAAAGATCCCCCAGATCCATCCTGGGAGGAGACATGAATCCCTTTGGAGTTGTGTCATGAAGGGCATCCAGCATAAAAACCTGTCAAATCAAACACGCAGAGCAACCCGCTGTGACGACCCCCTGTGAAGAAGGGATCAGCCGAAAGTAGCTTTTAGAGGCTGACTGTATCTTTAGCTGCAGAAAGGTGAAGGAAACAAAGTGGTGATAAGATAAGCAGTTACAGAATGAGCCCATGTTTTTGACCGCGCGCCAGTACGTCCTCATATTGATTTGGTCAGTGGCAATTCGGTCAGTGTCATCTGGCAGCGGCGTTATCTTTGTTGCTCTTTAAAGGAAGAACGTGGACAGCCACACCTTCCCCCCTGATAGTTTGCCTCATTTCAAGGGAATGTGTGCAGCTGTTAAATGTCTTTGCAGGTTCAAAGCAACATCTTGGTAAAGTAAAGCATTTGTTCCTAGCGTTAGGTAATCTTCATCAGCCACCTGTAGTTGTCGGGTGTGCTGTTTTTGCAGCACAAGGAAGCCTTGTTGCTGTTTCTGTTTTATGAGGCATTTCACCGATTCTCATAAATAGTTCAACCTCATAACGTGACACTTGCTTCTCTGAGCCCATCATGATGAACAACACCTTGATATTGCTTCATGTGTCTGTAATGTGTTGCCTCCTGTTGTTTTGGGGTTTTTTTTAAGACACACACACACACACACACACACACACACACACACACACACACACACACACACTTATCCCCATAAATTTTATTTCTGTCACTCGCGCTCTCTCACCGTACTGCAGTTTCAGCAGTATTCTCCTATAATGTGAACATTTTTGCACGCGGTCACACTCCCTATTCTTTTTCTATACAGTTTAGCTCACTGTTTATAAGTACAGACACAGTGACACTGATTCATAGGAGTGTACTGCAGCACTGCTGTTTGCCTGCGTGTATTAACCCATCCCCTCTTCTGATGAATTTTGTTAATATTCAAACTTCAAACTCCTGAGCATCTCAGTGGAAGATGAAGAGGATTAACCAGTATGAGGCCAAAGTCTCTGTTACCTTATTTGACCAAAATAAAAAAAAAGCTCAATGACTAAGACATTATATGTGCACTACACTGCTCACATAATGTTGAGGTCCGGGCTTTGTGAAGGATAGTCTGTGACCGATAGTGTTAAATGTACATATTTCCTACCCAGGTATGCTTTTACTGCATTGATAGTGTTTTTGAGATCATTGTCATGCTGAAAAATGCCAACTGTGAATCAATACCATGCAGTACCATTTGGAAAGAGATGGCACTGCTTGGCAGATTATACCCTAATGGTACTTTCCTGTGTTCATAATTCCGTTAGTTTTGAGAAGATCTCCAACATCACTGACTAAGGGGCAATAGACTGCTTTAGACATGGGGTAGGCATCTCCAGGCCTCAAGGGCCGGTGTCCTGCAGGTTTTAGATCTCACCCTGGGTCAACACACCTGAATCAAATGATTAGTTCATTACCAGGCCTCTGGAAAACTTCAAGACATTTTGAGGAGGTAATTTAGCAATTTGAATCAGCTGTGTTGGATCAAGGACACATCTAAAACCTGCAGGACACCGGCCCTTGAGGCCTGGAGTTGCCTACCCCTGCTGTAGACATTGCCCTTTGCACCACTCCTGACCTCATCTGTACTTACTGATAACACTTTGAACCAAAAATCTCATATCTGGATTCATCCAGCAAAGACCTTTGTCAAGTCTTTGCTGGATTGTCTGCTATTATTCTTAAGAACATGACTTTTAGACACTTAATTTGCTGTAGATGACATTCAAGGCCACTCAATTTATCTTTGGTCCCCCACCTGTCAGGTTTCCTCTTTAGGAATCAGCTTTTAGGGCAACATTACAATGCTGTGCCTGTCAAAATGTGTAATCTTTGGCATTGTTCATAGATTCAGCAAAAGAAATGGGTATTTCGTGCTTTGGTGACAGGCTGCTAGTAACAAAGTGCCTAAAGAAGCCATTCACAATTGGCTCTTTTCTAAGTTGCCTGTTAGGCAGAAAACTGGTTCATTCCTAGAGTTAGAAGCCTTTTTAATGCTTGAATGATTTATAGGTCGGTGTTAAATGGCTTAACAAGCAAACAGAAAAGGAGTAGGGTCCAAAGAAAACCTTTGCAAGACCTTCAGAAAGCCGGGAGAACTATTGCTCAAGATCCCATTAAAAATTACAAGTCTGGTTTCTTGGAAGCAAAATATAAAGAAATAAGGGCTGGCTCAAGACTTTAGAACAGCCCTGTACTAACCAATAGATATAAATGCAGAATAAAGTGGCACAGACCGTGGGGAGAAAAAAACAGTTTGCAATAGCTGTGGGCAAAACATGCAAAACTTGAAAAGAAGACATTTAAGTAGTTCTTGTTGTTGTAATACAAGCCTCTTTTGTATGACGCGTTTTGCAAGTGTCACGTCACGTTGCCTCGGCAGAATGGAAACAGATAGTTGAGGATTTACAGCATGTGTTTCATCTTAGAAATGAGGTCTTTATGGTGTACCCAAGTTTTATAGAGCCATGTTGCACAATGGAGTTTTCAATGAGCTCATGAGAGTTTGGAATCTCATAGTGCCTTTAATGTATGCAGTGTTTATTACTGATGATACTGATGCAATATGCTTCTAAGAGCCAGCATGTTCCATGTTAAGGGCTCTGAGCTACAAAATAGGAGCAGGTGGACCTGTCGGTAGCTTTTCTGAGCTGAGTGATCTGTAAACAGAGCATATAAAGACAGTGGCGGCACTATTGTAGTAATAATGCATGTGTTTTTTTGGGGTTTTTTAAGTACCATTACAGATGCTTTAAAAACACTTTTAAACTACAGAAGGGCCGTGTCTTTAACTGCAGAAAGCTGAATGATGTAGTGTGGTGATAAGATGACTGGCTACAAGGTTGAGCCTTGGGTGTCCTGTACACTGAGGTTTTGATTGGAATACGTCCACGTTGACATAACTGCAATATGTCTATAGCTCACGAATGTCAAACTCATCTTCACATCATGGGCCACATACAGCCTAGTCAGACCAGTGATACTCCTTTCTGTCAGTATACACAAGTTTAACCATACATCGAATCCCTCAGATATCTTCATATTAAGGAAAGAAGTACTACAACCTTTCTTCATCATGTAGAAAAACTCATTTACTTTTGAAATTGTAAGTTAAAGAAATCTGTCACCATGACTCTGTGGAACCAAGTTGTACATATTAGGTGTGTAAAAAACTGAAAAAAATGGTTGTTACTCTGTAATAATATAACATTTTTTAACCAGGACCCATAAATACATTTTTTTTTAAAAGCAAAAACAAAAAACATTTCTGTTGTAGGTAGTGAAAAAAATCGACTTTTCTGCCATTTCATTCTGTATGAATTACTTATTTACCTGGTGTAGTATATATTGCTATGGAGGTTTTCATCAAAAATGCTATAAAACTTATGAAAATAAGGCTAAAAGTAGGGATGTTCCTAGTGACTAATTTCTTAGTTGACTAAATGAAGGGAAAAAGTAGGCTAACTAACTAGTCTAAAATGAAGAAACAAGTTAAATTTGTCAAAAACTCTCTACACAAAGGCATTTTAAGCATTTAACACATTCTTTAATCAATCATGTTGCTTAACTGTGCAGCACCTTGCTTATGAGCATTATGAGCATTTCATGTTCTCCAGAAAAACACTTCTTCACCGATGTTAAATAGGATGTAAAAACATGTTACTACAAAAGATGTTAATGTATTAATAAAATGTGACAAATTATCATCAGAAAAACAAATAAACTGTGACTGAAAAGTGTGGCACATTGTGCTGTGTGTTATGAATGATGCACGCTGTTCCATATTCATGCCAACCACTTCAATAAAAGTTTAAATCTAAAATAACGAAACGATAGAACGATAGCAATATTTTTTTTTTTTCTGTTTATCTGGAGTCGGGGCGCAGGCGCAGGGGCAGCAGCCTATGCAGAGAAGCCCAGACCTTGCTCTCACCTGCAGCCTGATCCGCTTAATCTGGGGAACGTTGTACCATTCCTAGGCCATCCAATAGATATAATCTCTCCAGCATATCTCAAGTCTACTCTGGTGCCTCCTCTCAGCAAGACATGCCCGGTCGGGAGACCTCACCCAGAAACTGCCCGCCTTTCCTTTCGATGTGGAGTAGCAGCGGCTCTGAGCCTATTCTGAATGGCTGAACTTCTCACTCTATCGCTCAGGGAAAAACCATGCACCCCTGGGTGAAAGTCCATTTCCGCCGCTTGTATCCACGATTTCGTGCTTTTACCTTTAAAAGGACTACCAATATTTGTGTTAATAATAAGATCAGTCCCAAGATTGGCGCGTTCATGCTGTTTCTCAACAATGATCCTCCATCTGATGGCAGATGGCTGCATAACATTTGGGACACAGCAATTAATCGGCATTGGATATCAATTCAAATGTTTTTGGCTCTCATGGACACCACAGGCCTGCTTTTATTTTTGCTCAGTGGTAGTGAGGAACCTGCTTTGCTTTACTTGGGATTCACTCGCCTTTAAATGCTAATCCTACACCAGTCCACGGCCTCAGGATTACTTGTCCTGAGCCTCCTGCACTATAGATAAATAGTCTGGAAGAAAGGCAACTCTGCATGCGAGGTGTCCCTTTTGTATGCTGTATTTTCCATCAGTCCACTCTTCACGGAGTGGCAGCTGTGACGCAGGCATTAGCAACTATAGGCATGTTTAGTACTCAGTTTTGTTGTCGAGCTTTTACATTCATTTATAGCTTCATGTATTTTATTTCTGGACTTCCGTAGCTTCAGTCAGAGGAATTTTATACCGGCTATGATACAAACAGGTGTGGAAAATCACTGGAAGTTTCAATGATGGGTGGCTGATCCTAGCCTGTTGTCCTTATGCTTTCCCTCCACATCAGTCAGTGTTCTCCTGGCCTAGGTGTGCTCTGTATTAATACTGAATAGTGGGAAACATGAAGGTAAGGTTACATAGACAGATATAGAGTAAGCATACGCTTCATGGATACAGCAAACTCTGAATGACCTCCTAATTTTAGATTGAGAAGACATGTTAGGGTGGGGTAGGACGATCTTTCTCTGATGACAGCTCGAGTTTCTGTCTGGCAGTTCTGTTTATTACAGTGAGGAGATGAAAGAACAGAAATTAAGGCTGGGCTTTCCTCATTAACCAAGCCGCCTGCTCTCTGCATTCGGCATTTACACATGATAATGAGGATTGTGAAAACGACTTCCACTGACTGTCGTGTATGGATTCCTGTTGTTTCTTCTTCCATTTTTACAATAGTAAGAAGGGAAATAAATTGTACATGTGGGTGAATTAATCAACACTTGTTTTGTAATGAGAGGACCTCATGCTGTGTTCAAATGTCACCTTAAATTCGGTGTTTTCAGAATTCTGCCTCTGACCTTAGAATTTAGTGGGGTGTTTGTTTTATTTGGTGCGTATTATGAGTGTGAAACTTCAGCATTAAATTAATACCCTCCTCTACCTTTACCCATCACAGGGCGTAACGAGCCTCTGAAAAAAGATCGTCCTAAGTGGAAGAGTGACTACCCGATGACGGAGGGCCAGCTACGGAGCAAGCGGGATGAATTTTGGGACACGGCGCCGGCCTTCGAGGGCCGCAAGGAAATCTGGGATGCTCTGAAAGCAGCCGCTGTGGCCTTGGAGTGTAACGACCATGAATTAGCTCAGGCTATAGTGGATGGAGCCAGCATCACACTGCCACACGGTGAGGACAGAAAACACACAGTATTCTTATACAGTACAGTTCTCACCTCACTCTCACATAGGCTGCTTAAACCAGACTTAACTTACAATGTGACCTCTTTTTCTGTGGCATCCTCTTCTCAGGTACCCTGACAGAGTGTTACGATGAACTTGGGAACCGCTACCAGCTGCCCGTCTACTGCCTGGCACCACCCATCAACCTCATCTCAGAGCGTAGTGACGAAGACCCCAGCGACAGCCCTGAACCCCCAGTAGCATCCAAGAAGGAATTCCAGCTCAAGGTACCACGACTACTACATCTCCTGTAAGACACGGGTCACGTTACCAACTGATTAGGACTAAATGGTGTCATCTGCGTATTAACCCACACTGTAAACACTGTACTCAAAGTAATCAAATAGATGTACTGGTCTAATATTAATTCAGAGTAACTGATTAAGTTTAGACGAATATTCAGTTGGGTATATTGGCAACTCAAGAGGCAATGGTTGCCTCAGTCTTTGTTTTGGGGTTTTCCTTGAAGTTTGCATAAAAAACTAAATATGTAAATCTCCATACAGTCATGCCAAAACTACAGTTCCAAGGTTTTGCATATCAGAACATGCTAAAAAGTGATCTAGTCCTCTAGCAAGTCATAAAAACTGATAGAATTGACTTTTTATACTGCCATTAATCATGCAATAAAAAAATGCAGAAACAGTGTGTGAAATGCTGAGTACACCCTTACTGCTTCCACAACAATTAAGGGGGTAGATAGCAGCCAGGTGCTAGTAATTTGAATGGATTTGTTTGCTGCTCAGCAAGTGTGAGCACTTCTGTAAAAGCAGAAGTTTTAGTAGTTTGCTATTCTGGAGCATTCAGGTGTGTGTTGACACAGTTCCAGACAGAAAAGACATCAGCATTATTCGTAGGGCGTTTTCATACCTACAGTTCGTTTAGTCTGGTCCAAACCGGTTGATGACTTTGTAAACTTGTAGCTTTTGCTTGTATTTTGGTTTCTTTTTGCACACAGAAAAATCTGTATTAATTCCAAGTGAACCAAAATGTTTCACTGCAAGTCAAGTGAGAGTGTTCAGTTTGCTGATTGGCCAGATGTGTCTGAGGTGAGAACAACTAAAGTAAATACAAGAAGAAGGTGCTGTGCTCCCGACTATTGAACATGACCATGAAGAATTTACAATCACGTCACAACTAGTTGCCTGTCTGTACAGGCCTTTGTACATCTATAGTACCTTGCCTCATCCCAGAATACAAAGCATACAAGGGTCCAGGAAGATTTTAGCTCAAGCCTACAGCATTTGCACCATAAAGAAAGTGTTCTGGAGTACATTTGGAACCACACCAAGACCAGCTCCTCCACAGTGGTGTGGTTGTTTTTGTCCGCACCCAAGTGCGATTACCGTGGTCACACCTGCACAAATGAACCGCAAGGGGGAAAACGAACCAGTTCAATTTAAATGGACCAAACACTGCAGATATGAAAACACCCTAAGAGAAACAATTGCTTCCACCTATGTGGGAAGGGTTATGAGACCATTTCCAGTGACAAAGATGACTCTCACGTGGAAAACAATTATGTCAGCCACCATTCTTCCCAGCAGTGGAAGTAACAGAAAATTCCCCCCACTTCTCAGACTCTACAGCCCTACTTTAACATTTAACATGCTGAAGTGAACTGTTTAAGTTCTTGACAGAACAACTAGACAAAGACTGAACAAAGTCTCTTCTCTCTAAAAAGAACAAGGCAGCATGTCTTAGGTTTCAAGAACTGATAAAGTCTAGGTAATTTTTTATTATGTTCTGATATGGAAAACCTTAATATTAGTAGAGTGTGACTACATCTGGGTCAAATCATCATTAATGTTGTGGCTGTGCTTCTCCTGATTAATTGTTAAACTGCTGCAGATTGACAGGCTCTGGGAAAGTCGATGTAGTTACACATTACTCTGTTTTTGTGTTTGCTAGCTGTTTGAGCCGGTTTATCAGCAGCTGGTTTCACCTTTGGACAGAAAAACAGATTTCATCCAACATTTACTTCCTGTGGTTATGAGTCATATCCTCATATGTGCCTAATAAGTGCAAACAGATGCTAGAGAAGCTTATGTACTAACATTCATGCAGCTTTTGACATTTATTAAGACTTCTTACGTGGTTAAAACTGTAAAATGCCAACACAAAACAAGCCACGGACCAGTTTTTGAGTTCTTTGCATTTGGAACTTGGCTCACCTCTCCATGCAGCATTGTTAGCTCACTCTTCTGCTCCCTGCTCCCCTGTAGGTGCGGCTGTCCACAGGAAAGGACTTGCGTCTCAGCGTCAGCATGGTTGACACCATAGGCCAGCTGAAGAAGCAGCTGCAAGCCCAGGAAGACATTGACGCCGTTCACCAGCGCTGGTTCTTCTCCGGGAAGCTGCTCACGGACAAGACACGGCTGCAAGACACTAAGATCCAGAAGGACTTTGTGATCCAGGTCATCGTCAACCCACAGGCACTCCAAGCCCCCAAACCATCACCACCGACAACCACCGCCTCCTCACCTGTGCCCGAGTAACCGAGGACCGTCAGAGGAGCGATGCAGTCTGTGATGGACCAGAGGTGCCTCCCAATGCTGGATAACTTATTCTTCTTGACAAAAGCTACTGTTACTGAAAGAGAAAGAAACTGTGAGGGTGAAACAAACAAAAACAGACAAAGAAGAAACTGAAAAGTGCTGCTTTTTTTTTTTTTCTTTTTTCTAAATGTCCCTGTGTGTGCACGTGTGTGTTTTTTGGGGGGGATCTGCTGAGTTGTTCCAGTCATCACACTAACCAGAGATGCCTGTCATCGTTGCGTATTAAAGCAGAGCTCCTCGCGCTGGTGTGCAAGCCTTTTCTCAGTGCACAGAACGTGCACATCAGAGCTGCACATGCAGACTCTGCCTTTGCCCTTTAGCCTGCTAACACAGTGCCAACAGAGGAACTGCAGAGGCGTTGGTTCTAGAGCGTATTTCTGCTATGACACCTATAAACTCAGCGCTGTTGCTCTCTTTCTCCTCCACAGAAACAGGAAAGGAAAGCAGGAAAAAAGAAACGTGCTGAATATTCTTCTTTTTTTTT
This sequence comes from Pelmatolapia mariae, assembly GCF_036321145.2. NCBI lineage: Eukaryota > Metazoa > Chordata > Actinopteri > Cichliformes > Cichlidae > Pelmatolapia > Pelmatolapia mariae. Next base: position 22,321,827 of record NC_086234.1, on the reverse strand, counting down.
TTCCTTTCCCTTACTGAGGAAATAAAGTCAACTGGGCTTTTTTTGCACATTTAAAGATTAGTACTATACTTTTGTGGTAGTTTGTGTGCCTTCTACAAGACAAAAAAGGGGGGGGGGGTAATCACCTGCAATTTTACTGTTGGGCTAATATATCTTTTTTTTTTTTTTTTTTTTTTTTCAGATTCAGGAACTTTTAGATGGACCTAAGCTATAAGTGTTGCCTTTATTTCTTTTAAAAGATTTCGTAAGTCTTGCGGACAGAAGAGAATGGTTGTGTGGGTGTGTGTGTATGGAGGGGGTGTGCGACAAGATTACGAAACTGACCCATACGATGCATTGAGAGTCGAGACTGGACTAAAAGTCATAGCTTAAGTGAATCATGTCATTGATTTAAGGGAAAGCGGAATTCCCTTGCAAAAAGTGTCGTCTTAACCGCTGCGTTGCTGACTGCGCAGTGACGCCCTGACCAGCAGGAGGGAGCAGCACAGGCCTTATTAAATTTGATCAGATCAGTTGTTTATTGTCACTTGTTTTGTTTTGTTTTTCCCCTTCCACCACCGGATGAATGTAAATCCAGCTTTTTTGCTCTCGATGTGGTCTGGTAATGTTGAACAAAAAAAGAAAGGAGGGAAAAAAGGCATTTTCTCTTCACCAGCAGGTATGATACGGAGCGGCGAGTGAAAACAAAAAGCTCAAGCTGATTATTATTTTTTTTTTTTCCCTTCAGTAAAACTGGCCATACCGGTGATCCCCTACATATCATGACTGTTGCTTACAAGCACACCCCAGGGATTTCTGCACGATGTCCAGTTTGCTTCTCATGTAAAAGCAGTTGTTTAAGGCCTTCTGTGTGGCAGGAAGGCCCCACAGAGTGATTTTAAAAAAGGTGGATTTGGGAACTAAGCATTAATTTTGCATATAGCAAACTCAGCGTATGGCAGTAGGCGAGGTATGGTCGAGGTAAGGCAGGGAAAGGGAAATGCAACATGCTGCTTTATGGGATTTTTTTAGGGGGGGGGGGGTACTAATACTGCTGGAGTTCTCCTTTAACAAGTTTTAATTTAATCATATTTTCACAGATCTGACTGGAAAGCTAAAAATAAAACCAACCAAAATCTGTGCTTCAAGGCGAAAATGTTTTTTTCTGTGGTGGCTTTCCTGTAAGCTGGTGTCGATTCAGAGAACAAGGAGAGGTTTTTTCAACCTTGTTTGTCTGTCTTAGTTTCACACTGAGCGGTGAGCACGCACTGCCTGTTTTCTTTACATCATAGCACATCTGTTAGTGTTCATGCCCCGACTCTAACCGGCTCTTGAAGAGCAACAATAATTGTTTGGAGGGAAGAGAGCCATCAGGTTTGTCGCCAGCCGCAGCGGTCACCAGAGGAAACAAACGAGTGAGATGTGATATCTGTATGTAAATCTGCAGACTTTGCAGACGAGCTGCAAGATCTTTGGCAGTGGAACATTTTCACTTTTTATTTATAGCTGCTAGCAGTCCGGAGTTCACTCGACTTCGCTCACCTTAAGCAGCCTTTGTTTGTATGTACCCGTGGAGAGCATTAGCTATCATCTGGGAACTTTTTAAATTTAACAGTATTCATAAGTGATGACCAGTGCACAAAATAAGCTTGGCTGATGCTGGAATCCCTGAAAAATTGGATGTTGTCCCCAGAGGCTGGACTCCCAGATTGGTGAGCTACAAACAAAACAGCCCCACATTCATCCCCCTCATGCTGGACCATCTGAGTCCACTTTAAATCTCTGTGGCTGTATTCACACTGGAGCTCATTGAAGATGATTTTGCCTGAATAATAGCCATGGATCACTCGGTGTGAAAAACACCATGCTTTATTATCACAATCACCCTTTCTTGTATTTGCAATCAGAGATATGAGACTGCTTTCCTGAGCAGTGTGTTTGCACAAGAGTCTGTTTGTATGGGAGGAAAAATAAAAGCCATAATCCTGATCATGACATTTATGTCACTGCACACACCAGCTGATTTTTTTTCTCTTTTTTTCTCTTCTTCAGTGACTCATTTCAAACTCAAAGTGCATTTAAGCTACTTTTTTTTTCAAACTTCAATTTTCTGTTGTCCTGTTTCTGCACACAAAGGAGGAAAGCCAAAGATACAAGAGCACTCTGTGCATCAGTTCCAGGTCACGTTGCAGAATAACGCATCAGCTGGTTCACTGTCACAAACGTCCACAGCTGGACGAGCTTTGTTTTCATTCTCCGCTCCTGTCGCACAAATATCCTGCATCATCAGCATCGTGGAGGTAATAAAACTGACCTGAGCCACAGCAGCAGCTCACCACATCAAGATGATGTTCCTTCTCTCTTTGTCTAGCCACTTTTCAGCCTTGTGGTTCATTAACTTGTGTGTGTTTTAAGGATGTTTTTCTTTCCTCCTTCACCTTTTACCTGTGGTTCCTAAAGGGATATGTTTTGTAACTATCGTATGCAAACTTGAACAAGCGTTTGTCTCTGTATGTGCAATACAATAGACATAGACCTCATCAGTTTCGTGTCTGATTTCTGCTTTTTGCTGATATCCAACAGCACCAGCCATGAGTATTGTCAAAAGGTACAATCTGCAGTGCTGCAATCACCTGTGTTTGTGTTGTCTCTTTAAAATGTGTTGCTAGCTGTCGCCTTGACCGCCCCGTCCCCACGGGCTCTTAATATTTCTAGAGTAAATATCTAAAGATTAAAATTTGCCTACACAGTTTCATTTTAGTGTCCATTTAGCATTGTGCGGCGCTCATCTCGGCCGTTAAGGTTAGTGTCGTCGGACTCGAGGGTGCTCTGCTGACAGTTTTAATTATGGCATCTCCTGTTATGCCATTCTTGCTGAAGTAAGCTTGTTTGCTTGCTCCGTGTCTTCAATTTGTCCTCTTTATTAATGTCTTTGAGACTTTGAGCACTGACCATTGTCCGACATTAAAGGGACCACATGTTATTACACTGTAAAGTGCTTTAAGGTGCCCTCAGAGAACTGCAAACAGGACCCCTGATCAACAGTATACAAACTACTAAAGCCCATCCCCCTCCCATTAGCGGTTCAATATGCCAATTAAAGGCAAAGTATAAATATCTGTATGGTTGCATCATAGGAGTGTTCTTCAAAGCACAGCCAGACATTTAGTTATTGCATTATTTAGCCCCCTAAACCTAGAACCCTAGTCACAATCTTGGTTATTTTTATTAACTGTCTTTGTTAAACCAGGCTCTGTGCACACTCACCATATCATATAAAATATGGACATGGCTTGTAGGACTAAAAACTGAAGCCTACACTTAAGTGCCTTAAACCTGTATTGTTTTTAATGGCCACCAGGGGGCCACGACTGTGGCCCCCTGGTGGCCAAAAGATTTCTCATCCTATAGTTGTCAATGGAAAACCGTTCCTTGTCCAGGTTAAAGGGGAGCCTAAAAACACTGGCTTACCTCGCTAACACATTAATCTTGCCGTAGCACACCCCTCTTGGGTTACTCTGGAAATTCTCTTGTTTGTTATCAGTCTTTCTGATATGCTGTTGCACATATAGGTCAGACAGATTTGTGTTTTGCGTTGTTGCTCTAATCACTGCTCTGCAGCTTTGTGAACTAACCCAGAGAAAAATGTTACCACTCGCAATAGTCTTTTCTTTGTCTCATTAGATACAAGTTACTGAAATCTGTTCCCATAAGGAGATAACTTATCCTCTCAACCTTAGAATAAGAGGAAAAGAGGAGATAAAATTCCAATTCTGAGGCGTGAGATTAAGCACTAATACATGTTTGTCAGTCGAGTTGTATTTTGGAGCTCACTCTTAAAGTAACAGCGGGTAATTCAAGATAAAGATGACTTAAGATAATCTGTGAAGATGCATCACACAGCCTCAGCACAGGCAACATGTGTGTTTATTTAGCCCCCCCCCCTTCTGTCCTGAACCACTTCACCTCCTTTAGTTTGAGTTGAGTCCAATGACTCATCTTTTTCAGCGAAATGTAATCACAGTTTACGAGAAGTCAAGCTCTCAAAAATGTGATAAAGTAGTGCTTAAATCAACTTTATGATATTTTTGAGCATCTGGAGATGCTTTTAAATGGGAGGGGACTTGAGATCAAATCCTTTAACCACACTGCAGACTGTATAAAAACATGGACATAGTTTTCAGGTCTTGACAGTGACAATGTGAATGTGCCTTAAACCTGCATTCTCTTGTATATCCAGCAGGGGGCTGCTACTGTCAGTACAGCAGAAATCCAGTTGCATAGAATCTTTGCAAGAAAATTACCCTACTGCTCCCATGAGCTACAATCTCACTAAACATTTTCCTGGTGAACTTTATGGGCTCAGTCACTAGTTTCAAGTCTACATTCATACAGTCTGATGTTCATTTTGTAAGTTGTGTTTATTAAGAGTCAAATTCATGTTTATGTTTATTACGCATCACCTCTGGTTTTAAACACGAAAATCCTTGATGGTCATAACTTAGGGGTGACATCACTGCGGCTACGTCCAGCTTTTATATACAGTCTGTGTTCTCATCAGATGGCGTTTAGCCTCTTTCGTCATTTGCTGAGCACTCTCAATGTATCGAACTTCAGTCAAGAGCAATGCAAATGGACACTGATCACACACACTCAGTACCGGTCTCAAACTCCTTGGAATAGTGCTGCGTATCTGCAAACATGTAAGACTTGACTGAAATAAATATGTGATATCAGGGACATATGTTCATGATACACAGGAACTAAATTCCATGTAAAGCTGGTTATAAAAGCCATAATTCTTTTTTTGTTTTCTTTTTGTGGCTATTGACACTCCACACATTACTATTAAAAAACTTTAATTATTCTGGCACAAGAGCAGCCATATGTAAAGCACTCAAAAAAGGAAATGGAAAAAAAGAAAAATAGAGAGATCCTAATACATATTTTTGAAATTGTCCACACCATCCAAGTGCATAAAAAAAAAACAAAAAAAAAAACACGAGCGTCTTTTAATGAATATGTCTTGAATGACATCTGCAAAATAATTGTACCTTTGTTGGGTTCATTTTTGTGCTGACTTCTTTTTAAAACATGATTTTAAAAGGTTGAATAAAATCAAACTATTATACAAATGTAGCATGTGTTTGTGTTTTTATTCCAGAAATAAGGACTTTTTTTTGGTTTCCTTTAATTCTTTACCACAAGATGGTGCTGTGCTCCAAAGCAAACACTTGAGTGAGCTGGTCCCAGCAGAGGTGGATGAAACACTGCTGATTTACAGGATGTGTGTTTCTCAAAAACTACTGCTGAAATAAAGAGGTTCAAGGAAAGAGTTATGGAGTACAAAAATTCCTTTTTAGTGGAAAAACGTTGCATTTTTGCATCTTCACATGCTTGCCTCATAGCTTTAGTAGGAATCATAATTCATAAGCTGATAAAAGTACTGACTTTCATAAACATACTTTAAAGCCCTTTCAAAATAAGGGAATTCTAATCAGCAGTGGTGTTATAGACCTGTTAAAGTACTTGGGATTCTGTTGTATCCCACTTTTTAGATGCTTGACATTAATATTTCTGCACTGCAGAAGTGTGGATGGCAAAACAATCAGACAGTCTTTCCAGAAGTTCTGGTTTCTGTAGGTGGCGCTCTTCTCTTATGCAGCTGACCTGTGGTGAGCAGACTGTAAAACTGTAAAATGCATCACTTCCTGTCTAGGAGGTAGGAAACCGCAGGGAGTGCAGTGTTAAAAAAAATCCAAACCTTCAGCTTTTGGTGCCGTAAATAATAAACGTAGGCATTTATCATTTTTCTACTGCACTTTTAAGAGGGAACTTGTAGCGCAGCTATGGGCTGCCTCTTTCTCAGTCTCTGCAAATACAGTCAACAGAGGGTCTCCGGAGGGTTGTGGTGCACCAGGCCTGGAAAAAGCCCCTATTGACAGTGGAATTTCACAGAGAGCGCTGTGTTTGCGGTCACTCGTCCAAGTCTTATTCTACACTCTGTTCCCCCACAGACAGTCCCAGGATGACCCTGACTCCACAGCAGAGAGGATTTGAAAACTTGGACAGACACAGATACCCAAGGGGTCCTAACATTGTCACGGAGACTGGATGTCAGTCATATTGTTTTATGTAACCTTCCAAATTGAATGTATGACGTTCTGTTTTTTTTCCTCTGTGCCGCAAAACCACTGTAGTGGACATCATAAATTTTTACACTAATCCTCCCCAATGAATGGCAAACTCTGAACTTTTACAGGATCAATTTAATACGCAGCACTCACAGGCCTGACAGGAAGAGGTGAACCAAAAATGCAAGTGAAAATCCATGTTTGCTGACCCCCAGTAGACATAGACATGCTGTTCTGCTCAAAGCTGGAAATTCCCAAGTTATACACTGTAATTCTAAGGCTTCTGCTCCTATTGAGTGTTACCTTATTGTGCAAACCTAAAGCTTGCTGGTCAGTAAGGGCGTTTGCAAATGAGTCACTTTGATAATTTCCAGCTGCACAACTGAGATTAATTTTCTAGCCAGTTTATGGATTTACTGTCATGATTGATGAAATATTTGTTCTACTGTGGGAATATTTGTAGTTAATGTTACATTGTGACATGTACATCATACAGTTTGACACTATAATGAAACATCAGTTAGCTAATGTTCAAGGACGGGGTTAATACAAAAATCATTTTTTAGACATGTGTAAGTAGTTACATGTACATCATTTTAGTGAAATAAATTACAAGCCACTTCAGTTTAGGTGAATTCAGTTTTATTCATACAGTGGTAATTCACAACATTGATCTCGACCATAGAGTGTTGCAGTTATCCTCTATAAACAAGTACTTGACGATGGTGGGGAAGAAGTCGTCTCTTTCAAACAGAGTCTATTCAGTCTTTTAAATCGTGTCTTAAAACTCACTTTTTTACTTTGGCTTTTAATTCGAGTTCAGTATGAGTACCATCAGGCCTGTTTTATGTTTTTATTGTTAATTCACTGTCTTCTTATTTACCTGTATTTGTTTCTAATTTATCTATATTTGTTTCTCTATCGTTTTCTCTTGTTTTTAACCGATTGTGAAGCACTTTGACTCTGTTGCTTTTAAATGTGCTATACAAATACATTTTGAATTGAATTAAATTGAGGAAGGGGTAGGTATTTGGGACAAGTGACAGGGGTGTGAAGGTAAACAGAACAAAACAAACTACAGGAGAAAAATAAATCACATAGAATAGAAGCATATAAATGCATATAGAGTGGTGGCAGTCAGTCTAGGCTTCACCTTAACTATGACTACAATGGATTTCTTTTGTCATGTTTGTGAATTTTAGAACATTTTTAAAGCAATCATATAGCGGGATAATGTAGTTTTGTTGTTAATTGTACGAAGATTTTTTTCTTTTTAATTCAACCCTTCTAGCTTATCAGCACTTCTTACTTTAAAAAAAAACCATAATACCCATAGAAAAAGAAGCAAAGATCTTAAACTCAAGGTTTAAAAACTGCTCTCCACATAGTAATATCTGAGTTCACAACAGCTACTTTCATCTTTTATATACAGTCAATGGCTCTGATGTCCTGTTAAAATGTTGTATTCCTCCATCATCTGATACAAACTGTAGCTCATAAATAAATAAGGTCTTTAAAAAATCTGTTGTTTCCATCTTGATGCTCTGACTGCCATTCTTCCTTGGTTGTTTAAGTGGAATTTCCTACAATCCACAATCCCAGAAAAACACCAAAAGAACCATAAAGTTACATAAAGGCACTGAATGATTTGTTTCATGGCTGTTGCTCCTGCTGAGTTTAAAGCATTTAATTTCAGATCCCATTCACCCCTTTTCTACTGTTTCCATCTTATTTTCAGCTTATCTCAATTCATGAGATATTTGCTGCTTTTTTAAATACTTTGATAGTTTGATTATTTTTGTCAGACAGCAGAAGAAGTTTCCAAATAAAATTTGTTTCATAACAAAAGTAAACCATTCAAAAGTGGTTATTTTCCTAAACATGGTGTTTTTTTGTTTTTTTTTGTTTTTGTTTTACTGGCAACACTAATCTTCTTTCCTGTTAATTCTCCTCTCAGCTGCTCTGTCATCAGTGTCATGCTGGTTTGCTTTACAACAGAACCTGCCATTGTGGCCAAACACTGATTCCTTTCAGTGTAAAGCAGACTTAAAGTGAACCTACAATAATCAGCCGCACTGACTTACAGGAACTATAGAGGTCATTCTTGAGTCATCAGGATGTTTATCAGAGGAGTGTCTGCACTCCCTGTGGGATAAATACAGGGAATTGTTATGCAAAGCAGACTTTCATCCAGAATAAGAGACGACTTTAACCAGAATAGATGAAGCTCAATCCTCTCAGCGCAGAGCTTGGTGGCTTGTGTGTGTGTGTGTGTGTGTGTGTGTGTGTGTGTGTGTGTGTGTGTGTGTGTGTGTGTGTGTGTGTGTGTGTGTGTGTGTGTGTGTGTGTGTGTGTGTGTTTGGCTCTAGGTATTGGAGGTTTTAAATCAAATCCCTCTTTAACTGGACCCTCATCCACTTACCTAACGCTCACCTTGCACACACAGCTCACGCCTAAACCTCCTCTAATTCTATGTTATGTGTGTGACTCACCTAATACTTTCTACCATAAACTACTATTGCGAACCTGGTCACCCCATGGCCTGACAGACACGTCACAGCACCCACTTGGAGCAGAGTCAGCGAGAGGTGTTACAAGACGAGGAAGGTTTCCAAAGCTTAGCGCTGCACGAAGCATCGAAGGATTACTGAATGGGTCATCATAGGCGCCATGGGTCTGGGGATCTGGTCCACAGCCTTTGTTGGAAAGTCAATAAAAACTGCAGGCAAGCATGTAGAGAGAGCGACATAAATACAAATAAAAAAAATCATCACAAATGACCACTAGCAGATGATATAAGCGACCCTCAAAGACCACAAGCAACCACCGTCAGAGAACACATGGCCGCAGAGATACAAGAACAGAGAATGTCCACACACGCACAAAACTATCCAAAGAAAACAAAAAGGAAACATCCGTAAATATCCGTGAAATGGATACAAAGTATATTTAAAAAGCCTGCAAAAAATGCAAAATGTCTACAACCAAATTCAAACAATCACAAACATACACTTGCTTTATTAGGTACACCTGTCAAGCTGCTCATACCTAATACACTAGATATCTAACCGGCCAATCACGTGGCAGCAAGTCAGTGCTTTTAGACATGTAGCAGTCGTGGTCAAGATGGCCTGCTGAAGTTGGTCTGAGTATTTCAGAAACTGCTGAGCTGCTGGGATTTTCCCACATCTCTAGAGTTGAAAGAAAGAATGAAAATATCCACTGAGCTGCACTTGTCTGAGTAAAACAGCCAGATTGCTTCAAACGGAAAGAAATTTGCCATCAGCAGCATGAAAGCACGGATCCATCCTGTCTTGTGTCAACATTTACGTCTGGTTGTGGTGGGGCGAGTATTGTTGCTGATCATGTCCATCCCTTTGTGATCACAGTGTACCCATCTTCTGATGGCTGCTTCCAGCAGGATAACACAACATGCCAACAAACCTAAAACCATCTCACACCTGTGCTTTGAACGTAACATTAAGTTCCCTGTATTCAAATGCATCTCCACAGTCACCAGATCTCGATCCAATCAAGCGCCTTTCGGATGTGATGGAAAAAGAGGGTTCATGTAGAGCCAATAAATCTGACCTGCAGCAACTACGCGACGCTATCAAGTCGACAAGGATTAAAAGGAATGTTGCATCCATGTCACAAAAAATTTGCTCTGATTTTGCATGATGTGTACTCAAAATGACCTCAAAAGAGAATATCTACCAAAAAGATGCAAGGAAGTCACAAAGACACAAAAAAGCTACATCAAAAGGAGCATCACGTGTGGTTATCTGCATTGCCAGGTCACTGAAAATTGAGATTGTTCACAAGGAAATCATTTCTGACAGCTTATGTCACCTGCACATGTAGACTTCTCACCCCATAAGCAGTGATGTTTGTGGGATTCAAGGAGCTAAGTTAATGTTTCCATAATGTGTTGTTAGTGTGCTCATTTTAAAAGTGAAAATGTGTTTCTTGAAAACCCTGCAATGACCAAAATCAGAGGCCCAGGTGAAGTGAGACGGCAGCAGATGGAGTGCTGGACGTACACTCCCACATATACAGAACACATAAGGACATGGACAGCTGCACATGAGTGGGCATGTTTGTAAAGCCAATTAGGCGCACTCTGTTTGCAGAATCAACACACTGACCAGACCAGCCAATAAACCAGATCCGCTCTAATCAGCAGACTGTCAGAGCTCTGACTGTACCCGACTGCAGCTTAGGTGAATCTCCCATGGAGCCACAGGGTATTAGATGCTGATATGAGTTCTGTCAGAGGAAGATTTTCCCAGACCTTTGACTGGAAGTCTGAGGAGTTTGATTTATTGTCTGAAAAATTAAAAACAGAAATGTTTCTCTCTAATATTTAAGAACCTTAACCTGTGTAATTGTGTGTTTTTGAAGTTAGTCTGTCTTTGCACTGATGTTCTCAAAGTGAACTAGGGTGCCATGATAGCCTGGTACTCAATGATAACTGGGATTTTGTGATAGAAAAAAGGAAGAAGAAAAAGATACATGTGTTTATGAAACTCAAGTGCGCTGCAAGTCTTTCAAGTTTTTCTGTAATAATTTATACAATATTATACATATATTATCAAGTTAGATTTGCTGTTAGCCAAATTTTACTTACTCATGTTGGTTGGCAAATAATCTAAAGTTTATTTTTCCCTTCATAACAACTGTGCACAGGATGATTTCTTTAGATGACTCTTCATTTAAAATGCTTCGATGCTTACAGTTATGCAGAGTCAGGCTTGGAAAGGCTGCTCTTTGTGACAGGTGGGTGCTCTCATACATGGGTGTAGCTGCCAGATGTCATCTAGGCTTCACCTCTGCTAAGCCCGTGTCTCCGAGCTGGACCTCGTCAGTGTTTGTGGCCTCATAAGCTCTCCTGTGATATTTAGTTTGCATACTTGGATTATTCAAATGAATGATTAATATTATATGCTACATCGATACAATTTTCCCACATTGGATATGATAGTAAGAGTTTGTAAACCTCTATTAAAGTCTCCCTCGACAGCCTGTTGTTTCTTAGATTGTGCAATGAAACTGAATTTAAAACAAAACATAGATGACATTCTGTCGTCTAGGCAACCACCAAGATCCCACTGCCTACAGACATTCAGTAAAAATGTGCTGGTCATTGGAGAGTGTTAATAAATATCTTTAACTAAATATAAAAGTTTACATTATGAAAGAAGTTATGAATGAGAAGGTCAAATACTTTTCCACTAAAAAGTCATCTTCTACTTTGATTAGGGTTGTTTTTAACAACCATTTATTAAAACCTATGTTTTGCTTTTATTTTATTTTTTACTGCAATTCTGGTTGAGTAGCTTTTATAGTTTTAATTCAATATATACTAAAAATAAAAGCCTTTCCTTACAGTGGGTTTGTGGGCATTTTATTTTGAAATGTATCCAATCACAGCACTACAAAAGGCACAAAACCTGTGATGTCATCACACGGACACAAAGCATTTCACTACATGTTGTACCCTGTATGATTTTGTATGTGCCAAATAAAGTTTGTTTGTTGTTGTTTAAATGCATAAAGTGGGGAGAAATTCAGCCAACTTAAACAACTTGGTTGTTAAAACAAAGATAAGGCAGACGCAGAGAAATGCGGACACAAACGCTGAAGCATCTAAAATGGCAGAAGCAAAAATGGAAACGGTCGTCAGACCAAAAATAAGAATTTTGCAAAGACCGAAAAATTTGCATGAAAAACCCAAAACACCAAATCCTGAAACATGTCCTGTGGCACAAGCTCAAACAGAAGAAACCCAAGAAAAAAAAGGGGCAAAAACAGAAAAAAGTGTCTGAAGAACCCAGAAGACCGATTACTTGGGCATATGCTCGGGCTCTTCTAGAAGCTCAAAACAACGTGGCTGATGGAACAAACCAGAGAAATGAAGAAATGCAAGAAAACACCGAAGCAACTTCTGATAGGGAAGACCCTGAATCCCTCACTATTTCAGAAGCAAAGGAGGATATGAATATGGAGACAGAGGGAAATGCGAATAACCCCAGCCGGCAAAACCCTGGGCATAATGGATGGACTTGGCAACATCAACCCAATCCCAGATTTAGACCCCATCAGGACAGACTCCAGTTTAATCCATGGAGTGAGATTGCTGCTCTCAGACATCAACTTCAAGCCTCCCAAAACCATCAGAACGAGCTTTATTGGAAACTGGTAGCTGCTTTGGGGATGGGGTGCCCTCGGCCTCACGGCCCGGGGCTCGGCCACTCAGGCACAGCTGGCTGCCGGCGGAGCTCACGGGCACGTCACTGCAACCCCCCCTGGCTTCTGCTCCGCGGCTGCTGAGTGACCCCTCATCTGGGACTCTCCTCAGCTCTTTCTGGGATAGTGGCGCGGCTGCCCCTCTGTTGGTCTTCCTTGGTCTCTTGTGTTCTGGGGGCCTCTGGATGTCTGGAGTCTTGATCTCCTCCATACCTGCTTCATGCCCTGGAGGTCGGGGCAGTGGCCCCCCACACCCTCTAGCAGATCATTACATGAAGGAACCTTTTAAAAACAAGCGCGTTCATGCTCACAGGTGTACACACGGGTGATCACACACACAAATTACACCCTTTTTGGCTCCTACCTCAAAGCACACTGTGCGCTGTCGATCTCACGTGCTGCACAATAATGTTTAATATTTAGTATTTACTGTCATATTCTCATATATCATTGTGATCTTGTTTATTACTCTCGTTTTCTTCTGCTTGTTTTCTTTTTTCTTTCTCAACAGGTGATCCAGGTGATCGATATATGTATTTTTTGTCTGCTTATTCTGTTGGTTTTTGTTTTTTGCCCTTTTTCCCCGTCCCTCTTCTCAGGTTTTTTTCTTTCCCTCTTTCTTTCTCCACATTCTCTCCTCCAGTCAAGTCTGTCCCGTATTCAGCAAGTGAAAATAAAATAAACAATAAAAAGTTGAATCAAATGGACCATTACGGCAAGGCTGGGATGGTCCATTTGGTAAAGTAAATCCGTTGGGCATCTTTCTTCGCCTTTAGACAATAATTCTGATGGCAAAAGAACCAAACGGGACAGGTTAAAAAGAAGGAAAAAAAAAAAAAAAAAAAAAGGAAACTGGTAGCTGCTAATAAGAGGGCTTCTTATTACCAGTCTAAGGTGAACAAACTTCATGCACAGATAAACTACGACAAAAAGAAAGCATGTAGAAACAATTAAAGAGCTCATAGAGCAGCTGGAGGAGGCTTCTAATAATAAGCCTGATAACAGTGAAAAATAGGTTCGCACAAAAGACAACCAAGCAGTTGTCATACTGGATGACATTATCCATGTCCTGCACGAAGATGTCAGCAACACTACCACAGAGCAGTGCGTGGATTCTTCTAAGCAAAGCACAAAGGCTTCACACATGGACTCTGTAGGCCTGAAGGAGGCTGAATTTGAGGTCCAATGCAGGACTCAACAAGATCACATAGAAATGCTCCAGCAACAGCTCCTAGAAGCTCAAAACCAACTCAAAGAACAGACGGTTAAACATAGGCAGGACCAGGAGACACTGAACATGGAAATCAGTGAGCTTAAATCCCAGCTCTGCTGCAACAAGGCCCTTCATGACATGAAGGTAGAGACTCTTGATCGAGAGCTGAAAGCAGCCAAAGCGTCCTACCTTAAAATCACACAAGAGCAAAATGAACAAAATTCCACCATTGCAAATGAAAAATCTGAGCCTCTGGTGGAAAAAGACACTGGAGAACAGGACAAAGAAGAAAAAGAGGACTCCCTGCCAAAGACTGCAGTGTCTGTATATAACTCTTTACAACAAACAGAAGACAGACAGAAAATGACTACTAGCAAGCCAGCTGAAGTCAAAACTGAAGCTGAGACTGTGCAAGAGAAAAAACCAAAGAAGAAGAGGAAGTGGCTGCTTCGGCTTTTTAGCTGTGCCAGTCCCAGATTGGCACAGACTGATTTAGACAACTGTGGGGGGGAACAAATAAAAAAAAAAAAAAAGGGAAAAAATCGATGTGTCATTGTTTCATATAGATTTCTAATAACATACCATTTGATGTTAACATATTTTTGTTACATTTGCAGTGCTAGTGGTGTTATATTCTTATAATTCTGTTCATCTTATATCATCTTATATCCTTCTGCCTTGCTTCACATATTTACTGCTGCTTGGCTAGCTTTACTCATGCTTGCATCAGCAAAGGTAGAAACATCCATGCATCGGCCAGTCTAAATACAAAACATTAGCTAAGTTATTGGCTAATGAGTGAGATGCTAAACTGAGGTGTAAAAGTAGAACATGTAATTTAAAAAAAATGGTTGTAGCCACCAGACGCTAACAGTCCTCCTAGACTAGTAAAGACCAAACCAAACAAAAAAGTCTCTGACTGTTTTGAGACGAACATCGCTGTTTAGTAATGGGATGCAGAGTCATGATGCACTTCACTCAGCTTTATCACTCTCTGTGTTTATGCACCACTGTGCATTAGTTAATAATAACTTATGATTAAATTAGTTAATATTAATCTCTGTCTCTCCTTCACAGTGCATCTTTATCCCATGTTCCTCCCCTCGTGCTCAACCGGTCATGGCAGATAGGTGCCCCTGTCTGAGCCGAGTTTTTCCTGTTAAAACTGAGTTTTTCCTTCCCACTGTCGCCAAAGCACTTTCTCATAAGAGGTCATCTGATTGTGTGATTTTCTCTGTATTATTGTAGAGTCTATACCTTACAATTTAAAAGCGCCTTGAGGCAACTGTTGTTTTTATTTGCTGCTATATAAATAAAATCAAATTGAAACATAGTCAACAAACCAGGCCGTTACATTAAAGTCATGTCTTTCTTTCTTTTAAAAATGTTCTGCTGTTACAGAAAAGTGAAATTTCAGAAGCTGCAAATCACCAGAGATATTTGCAAAATTCGAATTCTATGTAAGTTTTTGTCTCCTGGGTTTGAGTCGCTGAGAGAGCAGCTTTAAGGATATTGACGCAAAAAAAGGCAGCTTACCAGCAAAGCAGCAAACAATAAATAAATAAATCAATTGAATTATGTGTTTACGCTTCTCTTAAACTTGTATGTCTTGTGCTGTACCATAGTCTCTCATTATCAATTTAGGGCACTTTGTAATTATATTTTAAGAGCCATTTAAATAACATTTTATATTTTGGCATAATGACACAGATAAGTCAGAAATCACCGCAGATATTTTCTTCGGGACAAACCAAATAAATGTTTGGCTGTGACAGTAGAGGGGCAGTAACATTCTTAATGGAATCACACACACGCACACATAACCCTAATCATGCACAATTACTGCTGGCCTATATTGCTACATCCAAACCGCGTGACATGGCAGAATAATAGGAACATGACAATTTATGAGGAAAGATGAGGTCCTATCGCTTTGCCCCTGCTGTGTGTTTTTGTCATTCTGTGGTTTGTGATGACATCTGACTGTCACTGTGGATTTGAAGCAGAAACGGTATACTGGTGTTTCTCCATTTGTGCATTATTAACATGGTTCTTTCCACATCTTCACATCTGACTAAAAATTAGTCAATCTTCTTTCACAGGAAATGATGTAGGTACAGTTTGAAGTTCCAGTGAAGTGTTAAATTAGATGCAGGAAAAAAAACCACAGACTTCCTTCCTTCCTTCCTTCCCTGGTTTTATTTTATCAAGAATTTTGGTGGGTTTGCAGGCATCTTTGTTTTGTGCTGCTCATTACTTCATTGCTCACACTTCCTCACTGCTGATAATACCGACGCTACAGCTCATGGTTTCTTGTGAAATACATTAGTGGTTATGTCACGGCCAGAATGGCCAGTGTGTTTGTGGAGTGGACCTAAAGGCAGACAAGCGAGAGACGGAACTCAATCATAAACAAAAAGTGAGCCGTTTATTTTGGGCTGATGTCAAAAACAGAGAACAAGGCTAAACGTACTGGGAGCAGCTAAATTACTATGATAACTGGAACATGAAACCAAAACTGAACAGGTATATGCGAAACATGAACCTGAGCAGTAGAAATAAAACTCTGTGACCAGTCGTGACTTGACGTGGAGACAACAAACAACCTGACAAAAAACAGAGAAGGAAAGAGGACTTAAATACACAGAAGGGTAATGAGGGAAGTGAAAACACCTGGGGAAACACAGCTGACACAAATGAACCTGATCACCACAGGGGAAACAAAACTAAACACACTGAACATGGAACACGACACACCTTCTCATTTAATGTTTTTTTTAAATTTTCATTCTACATTGTAGATTCTCACTGAAGTCATCAAAACTATGAATGAGCACATATGAAATTATGTATTAAACAAAAAAGTGTGAAATAAGGCAAAGCACTCCATCACTCTCCTTCCTGGTCAAATAGCCCTTACACAGCCTGGAGGTGTGTTTGGGGTCATTGCAAACCGGATTGGATGGCATGTCTCTGCAGGATGCTGTGGCAGCCTTCAATTTTCAATAAACCCCAAGGTGTCACCAGCAAAGCACCCCAACACCATCACACCTGAATTTGCAGTCTTTCTGCTTTTGCTTCAAATACAGGGACCAGGTCTGCAACCACTTGCAGTCTTCAAAGCAACTTTGGTGAGTTAAGACAGCACTAAAAGTCCTTTGTGATTATAGAGGGATTAACCATAGAAGAAAAAAAAAATCCACTGATGAAACAACCCAGACATTCAGTATGTTCAGATAGCTTCATTTTTTTGGACTCATAATGTTGCTTAACCCTGACCAACTGAAGGAACCCTGGATCATAATGATGACATCATCGGTTTATATAAGGTAGGCACTGGGCATCACTTCACATGCCTTTTTTCCTACCCAGGAACAGAGTAAATCTGGACTCGTCAGATCACATGACCTTTTTTCCATTGCTCCAGACACTAATCTTTATGCTCCCTAGCAACCTGAGGCCTGTTTCTTTTTTTCCAGATTAGCCTCACTGAGAAGTGGTTTTCTTGAGGCTTTTACTTTCACACTGAAGATGTTGGTTCACCACTTTTCTTTCTGCTATTCATAGTGTGTTGGGCTGTCCTTAATCTGGTTTTAGTAGTTTCAACAACCTCATTAGTTGTCTTCTTTGCTTGATGCATGCCAGTAGTTTGACCCTTCTGAAAAACCAAATATGTTTTCCACAACCACAGAATATGTCTTCCAATGAGAAATGAGAAGCTTCTCACTGCATCACTGGGTTAAATAGCCTGTTGGTAGCTGTAGTAATTATCCAGTGGAAAGTGCTTACCTATTTGCTTTGTTAAATCCAGGTGTTTACCTGATGATTTCATACATGTCAGAAAAAAGACAAAGAAAAGATGCTGAGATGGTTGCAACCATAACACTGTTGTTTAAACATGATCTGAAACCTGAGACTCTTTATTATATCTGCACTGATTACTTCAGTTAAATGTCTGGCAATGACTTCTCCATTTGCTTTCTAAGGGCATGATAATAGGATGTGGGGATTTGTGCAAGCCAGGCTTCCAGAAAATATGGAAAAGTGAGGGACATGAGTGCATTTGAAGCATGAGAACCGAGCAAGCCTGTGTGTGTCCTGGCTGTGCAGCTGGCTGAAGTAAATGCTGTGTAACTGTGAGAATTGTATCTGATCCCAGAGTTTGGTCACATCATGTCCTCCCGGTCTCTGGATGTGTCTCCTGTGTCTTTATACATGAACTCATTCGCTCTTCCTTCCAATGATGTGAAGCTTTTATTAAGAAGTGGAGGTCACAGTGGACGTAGATTTATTTAGTTACTTATTTTCTGAATGGAGAGTATCAATGATTTCCTCAGAAGCAACATTTTTATTTAATCCACACGATCTTTAATCAAAATAATATTTTTAATACTAAAACTATTGTAGTTGAATTGAATGTAAATAATTTTCATATTTCAAAAAAATGAAAAAAATATATTAAGATACAAAATTACAGCTACTTACTTGCATTCCTGAAAAGAAAAAAAATAGTTTTGTATATCAAGGAAATACACAGACTTTAAAAACTTTTTAAAACTTGCTTAACCCAATTAATGTCTTTTCTATGAACGGTGACATAATTTTTCAGACATGTAACTGGTCAGTGAACAGTAATTTCATATCTACTGATCTTTTATCATGAACCTGCTCCAGTGCAGGTTAGGTCTGCAGTGTAAGTTATCATTACACTGGTTTTAAAATGCTAAAGACGCAGGCTTAAAGTGACCTCAGTAAGCTCAAATCTGCTGTAGTACAGGCCTCTGATGAGGTCATGCAGTGATAGCACACATAAATATCACATTCAACAGCTGAAATTAACATGTAACCCCTGAGCAGTACGATAACTGCTATTTTTCAACCATTTCTAATTGCACCTCTGCAGCACAGTTCTATTGCTCTATGGCAATTTTTAATGAAACAGTCTTAAAAAAAAACTACACCTGCTTTTAAGCTATCAAACTAACAAACTGTACCAACAAGGAAATGAAGAAAGCAGCCTCTTCTAAATGCACGCAAATGATTTACTCCAACCACAAATGATGTCAAATCAGAATCAGATCTTTGCACACTCACTGGTGAAAATAAATTTACTACATTACTGTACTTAAATCCAGTTTTTAAAGTATTTTATTCAAGTGCTTCAATTTTACTCTTCTTTCTTCTAGTATATCATTATTGTGTATTTTACACTATTGATACATAACATATAATATTAAAATAATCCTGCAGATTGCAGACTTCATTCTGCTTTATATGTGCTAATAAAATGTCTGGACCTTTGTTTGTAGTAACTTTGATACCATGTATTTGTGCTTCTTCCATCACTGGTCAGAGACCTTTAAGAAAACAACTTTAGAGAATAGATGATAGTTTTTGAATTGCTTCACCCCCACCCTCCACCCCCCTCCCACCATCTCATTTTAAAACCAGGCCACCCTCATTTCTCTTGATCCCTGAAAACAAGCTCCATGTGTGTGCCTGAGCGTGTGGAAGGAACACGCTGTGAGCTCTGTTTATGCTTCTTGCCGGGGGGGTTGCAGTGTAATAAAGGGTCTAAGGTACAATCAAAGCCTACTGGAGACAGTCTGGGTCAGACCAACCTGAACACAATGTAACAATGTTACAGTAGCAATCATTTTATAACTACACTGTGACTGGTGCTACATGAAAATATTATTTTATAAGTTTGCTGGTTTGGTGCTTTTTAGAATCATTACAGAGAACTTCCATAGCTCATACAGAGCTGTTATAGTAGTATAGATAGTGGTGAAAGGTAATGGCAGAGTTAGACAGACACTACAAGATCGCGAGCACATGTAATGTGTACAACTGAGGTGGTGGAGGTAAAGGAGAAGAGGTGGAAATGGAAGGGGAGGGGAGTCTGTGCCACACAAGTTGCCCCTGGGGCCTGAGTGGTCATGTTGGCTTGGCAGAAGGAGAGAGGAAGCACAGAGGGGGGAGTGGGGCATGTGGGTGTGTGGAGGGAGGGCAGCTCTGCGTGCCACGTTTGCATCACAGGACTGTATTTCCTTTCACCTCAGAGCAGAGCTGGCACAGTGGCTGCTTCACTTTTTTTTTTTTGGACTTACTTCGACCAGTCGTTGCTCAGCTGACACCCACAGAGGGACATTTTAACATCAGAAAATAGCTTTAGCATTTTTAGACTATAACAGACAAAAGCGGGCTTTTCTTTTGTACCCAGTGACCGTGAAATTTGCCATTTAAAATGGCAGCTCAGATGACTTGTTCTAAAAGTTTGCACGTGGGGTTTGGACAACCAGGTGAATGATGGGAAACTGAGGTGCGTGAATGTGATTGTTCTGAAACATGCACAAATGTGCTGATGCTATCAGGCTGATCTTTGTTTGGCGGCTGATAGAAATAGTGGGTTGTGGGGTCAGAATTGCTTCTAAATTGGGGCAAGCCAGAAGAAGTTTGAGAACCACGGTGTTCACAAGAACTGAAAACATATTTGTTGCTTTCAGCTGTGCGTAGGAGTCTTTCCTTCCTTTGGGGAGCAGGATCCAAAGCAAGAGACTTGCACATGGCACAAAAGTGGGAAGTTTGATAGTTATTCATAACTATTAATTATTAGTATTAGTTTAGTAATAGCTGAAGGTTTTTATGTTACAGTTGTAGATTCTTTGTAGAGCTGAGGACTGACCCATTGTGAGTTATGATAACAAACACAGCTTAAGGTGACAAAAGTACATTGGAAACGAGTTTGATGTATTTGTGGTTGGTGGAAAGCGAGTGGACCCACACAAACACATCTGACAGGATGTTCCTAACTGTCATTTCTGTTGCTACAAACACGGGATATTGTACGAGCTCGCCGCCATCATATCTTGATTAATATAAAGAGTGTGGAAGATTAAATTTAAATGCATTCAGGACGTTTTAGTAAACTGAAGGTAATATACACTAATATATTACCTAATACTGGGTTGGAGCCTCTGTCGCCTTTGGAACCGCCTTTAATTCTTCCCGACATCCATTCAACAAGGTGCTGGAAACGTTCTTCAGAGATTTTGGTTCACATTGACATCACAGCATAACACAGCTGCTGCAGATTTGTCAGCTGCACATTCATGACATGAATCTCTTGTTGCACCAAATCCCAAAGGTGGAGAACTGGACTGAGATATGATGACTGTGGAGGCCATTTGAATGCAGTTAAAAGACTGAATTGGCGTGTTCAAGAAACCCGTTTGAGATCATTTAATGGGAACACTGTGGTCATAAAGGGCTGGACAGCAACAATAACTCAGGCAGGCTGCTACATTAAAACCAGGCTCAGTTGCTACCGTAGTGTGCAAAGTATATCCCCCACACCATTACACCTTCACCACCATTGTTACAAGGCAGGATGGATCCATGTTTTATGTTTAAGCATGCCACATTCTCACCTTAACTTCTGAATGCTACACAAGAGATCGAGACTTATCCACTCTTACAATCATTCAGTTGTGGTGATTTGTGTGTGATTTGCAATCTCATTTTCCTGTTCATAGCTGACAAGAGTGGCACTAAGATGCTCTTCTGCATCTCTGCAAAAAGTGTGATGTAATTAATGGTTACTTGAGTTACTGTTGCCTTCTGACCATTCTCCTCTGATCTTTAATATCAGTGAAGCTTTGTCACCCAGAGAACTGACACTCACTGTTTTTTTCTTCTTCTCTTTTTCTGATTGTTCTCTGTAAACCCTAAATATGACTGTTTGGGAAAATCCCAGCAGATCAGCACTTTCTGAAATACTAACACCCGCCTGTCTGGTCCTAGCAACAATGGCACTTTCAAAGTAACTTAAATCACTTTTTTTCCTCATTCTGATGCTCGATTTGGACTTCAGCTTCCATTAATGCATTGAGTAGCTGCCATAGGATTAGTTTATTAAATACATGTGTTATTGTTGAACTTGCATAGCTAAGTGGCCAGTGAGTATATATGATTTGGCAGACATAGATCCAGACACTGGCAGTTGTTACTGTGGGGCATGATTAGGGATTAGTGTTAATACAGTAAGTGTAAATGAAAAGAGTTGAATGAAAGCCTGAAATCAAATTGAAAGCCAAACACACACACACACACACACACACACACACACACACACACACACACACACACACACACACACACACACACACACACACACACAGTCTGCAGCAGTATGAGTCAGCAGTAGCTTCCAGTGGAAGATTGGAGCAGCCTTCTGTGACACTTGGGGTTTTCCAAAGTCCACAACATCACCAGTGCTGGAAAACTCCTTCAGAGTTGACGGCCAGGTGGTCTTTATTGAACCGATCGTGGGATGGCTGTCGCAACCTTCAATCTCAGGCTGAAAGCACAGATATTATGACCCCAGCAACGTGCACTTTTGATATATGATTCATATTTCCAAAATCATGCTGGAGGTCTAAAATGTAGCTTTTTTTCCTCTTTATGATGCAACCCAAGTTGTCAATGCTGAGTAAAAAAGCGACATTAGAAATACGCTATGGCTAGATCTTTGTAACAAACTCATCCCCACATGCCCGCAGCAAGAATTGTGATTTAATGGGAAAAAAGAGATTCTTGTGTTGCATTAACATTTTCAAGTGACTGTGCAGAAATTTTAATAAAGTTAAAATTAACTTTCATCTGTTGTAGTCATGTGTGGAGGTTCAGAAATAGCGAATATGGTCATAATAAACCACCGCAGTGCTAACGGGACAGCTTTCTATCTTTCCAGCCCGCTGTTTGCACTAACACCAGTTACCATGGATACTAAGGGCATCAAAATACAGGCACAATGACAAATACCAGTGTGTGTGTGTGTGCGTGCATGCTGGGTCAGTGTGGTTCAGTCTTGGTGGTAATGTGAGACCAAGATGAAACCCTCAGCCATCAGCACATTCCTATGGGCCTCGGTTTTCTTCAGCCTCGAGAGAGAAAGAGGGAGGGAGGGAAAGAAACAGCTGTAAACATGTCTTGGACTATAAATGATGCAGCTGCCATTTAGTCACAATCATAATCATATGGCAATAACTCATCCACCTCTCATTACTCTGTATGTTGATTTAAATTTTACATAAAGAAATGTTTCGCGGGAGCTTTACGCAGATACATTGTGGTGTTTTGGGGGTGGGTGGGTTGCCGAATTTACTTGCCACAAATATCGTCTGAATATCTGTGAGCCAGACTATAAACAGAGAGCTATCTTGAAAATTATTGTTGTGGTGTGGCTGCAGGGCCGCTTAATTCCCACTTGTAACCCTGTGCAGCTTTGTTAAGAGTAAATTAGGATGCAGAGAACTTTTTAGCTGTCAGCTGTAGGTTTGAGAAGTCAGTGTGGAAAAATATGTTTCTTTTAATCAAGGCCACAAAGTTTAGTTAGAGCACTGCTATAAACCTGAGATATACTCAAACTGTGCTTTGATAGAGCATTCTGGCTGAGCTAATCTCTCAGTGTGTGTCCAATTATCCAGGCGGGATTTATGGTTTATTATTTTGAACAAAAACAAAAAAAGCAAAGACATAAACATTTAAGCAAAAGTGAAGGATGACAAGGACGGAGGATCGAGAAGGTGATGCGACAGGAAGGGAGAGTCCCACCTGCTGTTATTCTTGCTTTTCTGCTTTCTTCAACTCTCCCTCAAGTCTGTTTGAGGACCGACTGCCTCATTTTCTCCATTCTTTTCTCCATTTTTTCTCATTCAGCCCTCCCCTTTCAACATCCCACATCCTTCTCTCCTCTGCATGCAGAGGGGAAAAAACGCAGACTCCACAGTAATTATCCAGCTGGATCTGCTCATGGGGACTGTTCAGGCTGCATTAAACTCATTACCAACCAAAGACAAAGAGATTCTGAGTATTCTCTGAGCGCAGATTGTGTCTTCATATATACTAATTTATCAGTGTTACATGTAGGGTTGTTGGCAATTTACTGAGCAGGAAGGTGATGCTCTGATACACTTGAATTCGGGTCTTCCTGTGACATAATTTCCTGACAATTAGGGAGGCAGAGGTTGACAGGTTAGCAATAAGCTTATGACCAGGAAGCAGCCAATGGTGTATTCCTGAAGTATTCAGGAAAATTAAAGGGAAATCACTCCATCTGAAATAAAGAAGCCACAGGAGAATGAAGGCATGTGGAAAATCCTCTAACGCGAGTCTACTTTTCTGCTTCTGTCTTCCATAAATGGATACACAGCTTAGCTTGTTGTGGGTTACTTTGTAGACTCCTAAACCAATTTACAGTAATAACTTATAGAATAGAATGTTTTCGCTCTGATTTTGGTCTCCATCACCTTCTGAGAGTAATAATCAGGGTCTTTAGCATTGCTTAAGTTAGTGCTAGTGCTACTAGCATTTTCTTCTGGCATTTGGTGCTGGGTAGATGGGGTAATGTTACATTGTCAAAGAGGTTTTGCTAGGACTACAACTCAAGTGAGAGCTGTGAGAATGAGACAAGCTCAAGGCTAGTTTTTGCAATTACATGTTCTAAACGCTTAGGGCCAGCCCAAAGGGCATGGAGACTGGTTGGTGACCTTCTGGGAACCACTGATTGCTAGAAAAATATTTCCATACAGGTTGTGAATGCTTGCTGGCTGCTGCTGAGTGAAATTGACTGCTAAAGCTTAGACACCGGTTAGTCACCCCCTCTACCTGCAAACACTTGGTAATCACCAGTTGGTAGTTGGCAACTGGTTGTCAGAGGTTGCTGGTAGTCACTAGGTTAAATTGGTTTCAGTGAAAGACTCCTTGTGATTGCTTTGGATGCTAACAGGTTGCCATAGTTGCCAGTAGTTCTCATGATAGACGCCGATCTGTCTGCAAACACTTTCCAACTGCTGACCAAATGATAAAGAAACTGTTCGAAAAGTGCAAGAAAGGAGAAACAGTTAATGTTTGCCTTCTAACGAACTTGTGCCTTTTACAACATGTTGGTTTCAGTGGTAATGCATTAGTTTTTATTTTGGTGGCAGACATTCTGTTTACAGAGAGGCGCAAATTACAGGTGAACTCGTCCAGAGTATGAAACTGTCCAAATCAGTAACGCAGGCATTTATATGAATCTAACAAAGATCACAAAGATGAAACTTTCTTTAGAAGCTTAGGAGTCAACCTTTATTGATACTGTTAAAAAAATCACATCAAACAACAGAAAATTATATACGTCTTTCATATTTGCTTCAGTACTGCTGTTTATACTCGTATGCTGCATTTCTTATTTATTATTACAGTTGAACTCAATTAGCAGAATATAAAAAAATATACCCAGTCTGCAAGACATAAAAAAATCTGTAATTTATTGATGCTCCAGCTGTTAATAAAGCACAATGTTTGGGAGTCTGAAAACAATTAACATTTCTAAGGCAGAATCTTATTTTTTGCAGTGGCAGATAAAAACAAAAAGGTAACAGTAATCCATAGCAGGATATCAAACGGAGCCATAGAAAACAGGGTGGCTGGTGGTATAATCTCCATTTTCATCCTCTTCCCTGATGTATATACTGACACCTTGTAGGGCCATACAACACCTCCAAGCTACAGGCAATGCAGCCAAATATGATGCTAGAAACTGCTAGCAAAGCATGTGTTTGTCTTGCTAATGTTACATTTTGTTTATGGACATTACAACAAACCAACTGGTTTGATTTAGCACGTTGACATCAAAGGTATGAACTACAATGAGCTAACTGGAGTTTTTCAGCTGTTACCAATGCATGTAGCAACACAACGGTACAGGACATAAGTGAATGACGTACATTGAAATTGTAATTGTAAAAAAAAAGATGATGAAGAAGAAAACTTGAAAGGGCATTGGCTATAGGAGGAATACCAGCAGTTTCAACCTCTTTCCTAAACCAAGAAATCTAAATGTTTTTGCTAATTTTTGGCAGGTTTTATCTCAATTACGATGAGTTAATGCTAGGCTAAAAAATTGTCTTTTTATCTGCTAGCTAGAACGATTTTCTAATGTAGACAAAATCTTTTTCAGATTTACCAAAATGCTCATTTTTAGTGTAGGGGTTGATAAATGCTGGTAAGCCTAAAATGACCTTTAAATGGTTATCTGTTGTGTTTCCTAACTGTTCACACAGTGTTCATCTCGGTGATTGAACACCTTGTCAATATTCAAGTACTCTCCTATATTTCTGTCGGGGAGTAAAATAAATTAGATGCGCTTTGAACTGCCCTGCAGTTGCAACGTGACCGGTGATGATATAACTGAAGACATACAATACACATAATAATGGTATTAAAGTACAGTATCAGCATTGTGTATAAAAATGTGAGGAGAGACATGAACCTGATTTTTGAAGATTGATTTCATCAGCTTCACTGCTAAAAAAAGCAAATACACATTGTAATTTCCCAGCAGTCTATGTGCGCAGTTACAAAAAAAACCAAAATCAAAACAAACCAAAAAACATAAATTGCTGTAACCTAAAATCAACTACATGAAAACGCGGTTAAGGACAAATTCCAAAGCCTCAAGATATCAACCAACAAAGTATTTAAAACATATCTCAAACATATACTGTAAAAACACACCTTCCACATAACCTCCGTACACTTCCCTGTCACAAAAGGCACAAAAACCTGACCACAAATTATATAACTGGATCATCTCTGGACTATATAGTCGGGATTTGTTACTTTGGTACGTTGTTGTTGGATAACAAAACAGCACCAAATTGCAAATCTTTTTGAAGAAATTTAGAAAAACATATGTTTCTTATCAGTTACGTAACACCATTAAAAATATGATCAGCTAAGATTACTTGGAAATCCAGTTCTTAAAAACCCTTCATTGGTCACACAGCAATGGAGAAATAAGCCAATTGATTCTACCTAGCACACACAGTTACTTTGATTTTAACTTAACAAAGGCCTAACTCAGTAGTTGATAGAGACAACAAAGAACTTTCATCCATTGCAGTAATCTTCTTTTTGGACTTTTCCGTTCCCACATGCTTTGCTGTCCAGCAACAATCCTCCCTGATTTCACAAATGCAAAGTAAAATACTTTCCCAAATAGCCCCATTCACTTTATATGAGACAGAATATTAAGTTGAACTGCTATGCAAAACAATTTTTTTGCTTATCAGCAAATAGTCACATAGTCTTTTTCACAGCCATATGAAAAAGAAAGGTTTACCAGGACTCTAATCAGCTCTGTTAAAAACTCCTTACATCCTTACTGGAGTTCATAAAGTAAGTAGAAGCAAGTCGCATCATCACAGCAAAGTCACGCTAATGCCAGACCATGCAATGCTCAGAGAAACAGCAAAAATCATTATGAGCTAAAGAGCTACATCTCAGACTCAACAGGACTCGGTTAATATGTTAAGTACTAAAGTTCACGACAGTAAAGTAACAAAAAGACTGAACCAGTATGGCTTGACATGACAGCACGACAGCAGGGCTTAGGTTTGTAACGTTGCATCTGAACAAATCACAAGTATTCTGGAAGAACAATGTCCTTTGGACAGATAAAACCAAAGTGGAGTATATAAAGCATATAAACATAAACTTCCTAATACCAACTGTCAAGCACTGTGGTGGAGGGGTGATTTCAACTTGTTTTGTAGTTAAAGGACCTGGACAGCTTGTAGTCACTGAGTCAAGTGAACTTAAGCAATGCCATAAACATCCATCCATACATCTTTTCATGTTATTGCTGCTAATGGTGGTTCTACAATCCTGGGTTGCACTTTGTTTTTCACAGAACTGCACAGAGACCTGTGAAAACTTTCTTTTTCATGTGACTATACATTTTTATTTTTTTGGAGGTTCAATCTTAGATTGCCACATAAAAAACTACATACAGAGCTCAGTTAGATATCCTGTATTAAAATGGCTTAATTGTCAGCTAACAGTTTCACTTGATATGCTATCCCATACCAGATGTGGCACACAGAACAACTGGCATTCAATATACTGCTGATCTTTGGCTTATAGTAGGAGTACCTTTGGCAGTGAGGACCACAACCTTCAAAGTGAAAGAACTAGTCAACAGGACGGTAATATCAATGTGATATCAAAGCAGGTGCATTGGTAAGGTGGGAGGAGTTTGTCTTTGTGATTTAGGGTCGAAGGCTTGGGGGAGGACGCGATGGCGGTGGACAGGGAAGCCCTGGGGGAGTGCGCGATGGCGGTGGTCCTGGGGGCACCTGGCCTGATGGTGGAGATCTGGCAGGGGGGCTGGTGGCAGTGGTAGATGGTGGAGTGGTGCGAGTTATGGGGCGGTAGTCTGGTGGTGGCGGCGAAGGGGTGTAGATAGGGGTACGAGGTGGGGCCTTGGCTGCCGCTGACTCCTCTTTCACTCTTGTGAAGTTTATGCATCGACCCTAAAGGAAAAGAAAGAAAAGTGGGATTAAAAAAGATTTAAAATAATTTTTAAAATAAACATAAAATAATTATATAATCCTGTTTTCAGGTCTTTCACGTTGGTTGGACCCCAAACTTAGTCCAGACTGAAGTATTAACAGATAGTCACGGTGATGAATGATATCTAATGGCGCCTAGCATTAGCAACCACGATGCTAATGTTTACAATGAAATATCTAACCAGCTGTAATAAGGCTCGTCTTGAAATGCTCTCTTTGTCTGATACAAAGAAATCTTGTAAATAGAGTCATGGAGAGAATGACTCTATTTTTTTTTTCTACCTGCTAGCATGCTAACAGGGCTTTAAATGTAAACCAAACATCCACAAATGAGCACAGTCAGCATATTAGCATGCTAACTAAAACCACCATATGACCATCCTCACAGAGCCTTTTGCTGCAGACTCCGACCCCTTCCTAAAATCACACAAATTTTATAATTTACCCTTCTATGCGTTCACACTAAAAAGCACAGCTGCATGAAATAAAGAGTAAAAATAGGACAGCAACCTCCTTGTGACTTGGAAAAGTTGGTGGTGGCGTTTTGTTTTGCTCTCTGAGACTGACTGCAGGTTGTTGTGGTGACCAACAGATCGCACAGAGGTTAGGGATGGAACGCCCTAAACTTCTGAGACATTTTGATTACAAGGCAACTGATCAGGTTACCTTGAGTAGATAATCCTTCTCCAAACAATCACAGTTAAACTCAGATTCACTGCAATCATTCTCAGACATACTACCAACATGGTTACAATCAATCTCTGTCAGTCTGTCTGTACCAATGAGCTCAACTCATCTGCATCTCTTTGCAACTGGTCACAAAGGACCTGTGTCATTTTGCTGTTAATTTAGGGTA
This sequence comes from Pelmatolapia mariae, assembly GCF_036321145.2. NCBI lineage: Eukaryota > Metazoa > Chordata > Actinopteri > Cichliformes > Cichlidae > Pelmatolapia > Pelmatolapia mariae. The sequence continues at coordinate 22,292,997 of NC_086234.1, read as the reverse complement.
AATATGATCTTGGAGCAGTTTCCATCCGTAGGATCACTGTAGCATAGCAACAGCAGTAGTTTTCAGTCAGTGATGGTACGTGAGGTGGGTTTTTTTGTGTTTATGCATGTTACGTTCTCATCTTCAGGATAGAAAAATATAATATTACTTATGTTCATCAAATGCAGCACCTGCATGGAATTTGTGATCCAATGCTGCTGTACCCATTTCCAGTAATCACACTACCTTGCCAAAATTCAAGCACTGCACAAATAAGTTAATAGAGTATTACATGGAAAAGTACTAAATGAAACATCTGAATTGAGACACAGAGTATGTGTTGTTAAAAGTGGTATTTTTTTATGATAACATGGAAAATACTACAGATAAAAAGCATCTGATGCAATATATAATACATAATCTATACATGAGAGTTGTTTTAGATTAAAAAAAATCTGGAGGAAAAAAGTGTCTAATCTAAAGTAGGCTACATCTGGGCTAAGAAGGCATCCGAGCTCAGGTCATGGTACAGTCACTGCTCTTTGTATGCTTGTGTGTGCCAGTCTGTGTGTGTGGCCAGCTGGTGTTCCAGATTATGCTTAAATCCCCGCTTTTACGCCCCCACTCCAAATTATCCCTGCTAGTCCAATGTTCTGTACCGAGAACTGTAGGTCCGATTGCCGACGGTCCATATGGAGAGAGAAGATTAGGGTTAGAGGCTGGGGCTGAACTGTGCCAGAGGTGGTAAAAGTTAGCAGTGAAGCTGGAATACTTTAACAGGTTGACTTATCAGGCCGTAAAAGCAACAAATTTACTTTGACAGAAATTGCATTTTGCTTTTGAGCTACTCATAAAATGTTACACCAACCACTGGTTTCAGCGAGTTCACAGAGGTCACTGTTACCAACGAAACTCTACCCGCTGCATAGCTGCATGCGGTTAGCAGTCAGGGTGGAATGAAGTAATGTTAATCTGCTAATAAGCAGTATCAGCGACTTGAGCCGCAGGTCCCTGGTTTTACATAGTGGAAAATGAAGGAATGGGAAATGATGTCACTTGTAAAACTCTAATGAAAAAGACTTTAGGCACAAGGGAAGATGGATTTTGATCTTTAATGATAATATAATGTGACAGTGTTGCAGATAAAGCACGTCAGTGAGTAAAAGTGAGACACAGATAGAGAAAAATAGCCAGAGAAGAAATGAAAGACAGAATAATCCAAACTGAACTGAGAGAATTTCCCATTCTTAAGTTTTTCCCTTTATTCAAGCCAACCAACCTCTCCTGTCTTCTTCCATTTAGCAAGAACATCTTTGGATCTACAACAGACTCCACTCTGGCACTGATGTTGACGTTCATCAGAGTAACTTAAAGCTAAGGGATACTTTAGATGTTAAAAATAAGGTAAATATATAAAAAATGCATGATGCAGATTAAGCAGTGTCTTTTTCAGCAACACATACATACACTCATCAGCCACTTTGTTAGGTACACCTGTTCAGCTCGCAAATATCTAATCAGCCAATCTCATTGCAACAACTCAGTGCAGACATGGTCAAGACTACAATTAGGGTTTGATCCACCATGCAATACCAAGAAAGTGTTTGATTTGCAATGGATTTATTTTTCAGCATGACAATGATCTCAAATACTCCACCAATAATGAAAGCACATCTGGACAGACAAAAAAAAAATGCAATGAAGAACTATCAGTCGTGGATTGGCCTCCCCAGAGCCCACACCTCAATGTAGCAATCTGGCATCATCTAAACAGAGAACAGAAAAACGCAGCCAACATCCAAAGAAGAGTGTCTTTCAAGAAGCCTCGAAAACGTTTTCAAGAAAGGTGTTTGAAGAATAACAAAACTCATTAAACTAATTACACTGTGGGGGGCTGTATTTAAGTATTTAACTAAGAAATGTTGACATTTTCGTATGTGAATTTTGTTTCAATTTCTTCATCCTTAATCCATCTTTGCTTCTTGAACGTCATTCTGTTAGCACCCAGCTGTGGTTTGAACCTCTCAACATTTTCCTGGATTAAAGAAAGCCACACTCGCTTGGTCTTTTTCACTGACCTCCACCACTGTCTACAGTCTTACCAAGGTCATTAAATTGTCTAGGACAACGCAAAATGTATGTGTGTGTGTGTGAGAGAGAGATTTGTTCGGTTGGCTTCTGAAGACGGGCCTGGCAGACATCTGCCAAAGGCATTACCTCATGTCCTTCAGCCAGCTAAATGGCTCCCTGTGGAGCTCCGTGTTTATGTCAGTGAAAGACAAAGAGGGGAGGCAGTGTGGACTAGCTCTGCTTCATACTGTACACTCTGACGTCAGTGTAATGGATGCGGTTTGGTGACACACATTCGCATAATGGCTAACTCCGTTCTCCAGTTTAGAAACTTTTACTGTAACTCTTCAAGTACACACACACACATTCTCACACACTGCTGCTGCAGTATTTTTCCACGGTTAAAAGCAGGCCTTTAGGGATGAAAACTCACATATGGCAAAGAGTCAATACTACTGCATTCGACAGCAAATCATATTTCTGTTATTTCTGATTACTTGACAAACATAAATGTCTGTTATACTTGAAAAAAAATCAAATACCAGTTAAATAAAATGCTTAAAAACAGAGTGATTTATCGTCACACTGGAGATTTAGCTATGCTGCTGTCTCTGGCTGAAACCTCTTTGGGAGCACCAAAAATTCCTCAAACATCCCTTTGATGAACAATTTAAAGAAGCAGAGATGTTAGTAGGTTCACTGCTGAGCGAGAAACAGTAAGTGTAGTCATTGCTCTATAGAACACTACATATTTTTAAGCACTACAGGATCCTTAAATAAATTTACCTGAAGCTCAGGAGCACAAACACACTTCCTCTCTTTAACCCTGGACAGCTCATCTGAATCACAAATGTGGCTCTGGTATCACCCACTTGCCAATTTGAATGGCATCTTCTTTCAGGACCAGCTGTCCCACTAACAGAACAGATGCTGGTTTGGGTATTTTTTTTGGCAGAAGGTTGTTCCTCACCAAATAACCTAATTTTAGTCAAGTCAGTCAATCCAAGTCTTTTGCATTCATTACCATGAATTCATCATCCTATATTAAAAAAGCACAATCATGTTTGGTGTTGTTATCTCATTTAGTCGTGGCCGATGGCCGCCCCTCCCTGAGCCTGGTTCTGCTGGAGGTTTTTCCTTTCCACTGTCACCAAAGTGCTTGCTCATAGGGGGTCATATGATTGTTGATTTTTTTTCTCTGTATGTTTTATTGTAGGGTTTAATTTACAATATAAAGCGCTTTAAGGCAACTCTTGTTCTGATTTTGTGCTGTATAAATAAAATTGAATTGAACTGAATCGTCATACTTGATCATCACTGAATGTCCTCTGACTTTTTTTTTAGCAAGGGAAAGTTTTAGTTCTATATTTTTTATATAATCGTGTTATCAGTGAAAAGAAAATGGAACAGCTAAAAAAGATTGAGACTGTATCTGATCCTACTGAGCAACTGCGTGGGTGTCTGATAATACCAGTGTTTCTAGTAGAGTGATCACAATCATTTCGTTATCAAATTAACCGTCAATCAGATGCTTTTGGATTAAAAAAAAACAGACATACACATTTGCTTTCTTATTTGTTTTGATATAATAAATAGTTCTCTCTTGGTCAGAGAGTTTTTGACTGGTCCACTGCTGTGTGAGGACTGTAAACATCTGTCTGTGCAGTCTACAGCGTACAGGTTTAGACTTTGTGTCTTAATGACAGAAAATAAACCAATGAGCAACCAAGCAAACTGTGAGTTTTCTGACAACAAATAGGAAACAGCTTGTGTAATGCTTGATCATTAAAATATTTTGGGTTTTTTATCATCATAAAAAAAAACAGGAAGTTGCATAACCACAAAAAAATGAGTTCACTGTTACAGGACTGCAGCCGAAGTCAGTCCCCAGGGTGACAGTCATGCTGTTGCAATTAGCATAAAGAAACATGCATGCAGGAATGCAGATGGAACTCATTTAGAGAGTTTTCTTATGGATATGAATGTGTGCCAGCTTTGCAGTGAGAGACTGTAGATCTGAAAACCTCAGGATGAAATTGAAAACCACCAGCTTTTCAGGTAACATAAAAAGGAATGAGGTGTCTGACTCTTGTTTCTGCTGTTTCCTCTTTAATAAAAACATATTATTCTGCCTGGAAACGAGCTGGCACGCTGGCCTGTAGGCCTGCTTCTTTTGTTACAAACCACAAATGACTGGTGGAGGCGACATTGTTGGAAAGAGAGGATTTCTTCGACAAAATAGGCATTGCGTCATGTTGAGCTTGCCCGAGCAATCATCATTAAAAAAGCTTTTCTGAGTAAGAGAAATTTGTCATTAAGGAAATCTCTTTTTATCCGTGTGCCAGGTTGTCTTTGGTGAAGATGGAATTCTAAGCTGAGGGTGACTTTTTTAGGTCTTGGAGAATCTGAATGTTTATGTGGCTGCAAATTCTATCGCTGTACATGTTCGTTGTGCCCAGAAAACAGTCTTAAATGTGGAATTCCTGCTAAAGAAGATCACTGGAAATTTTCTGCTAATAAGGCTGGATTTTAACTAGTGCTTTGGACGGGTCCCGATCAGCAGGAGAGTCAGCTATGGAGAGGAAAGAAAAGAAACAGGGAGGAAACAACTGGCAAAAGGAAAAAGGTGGAGAAAAATCAAGGGAGGGGAAAAAGGAAATGCTAACAACTGTATAAGTCACCAAAATGGCTTTGAGTCAAACCATAGAGAATTTGAGAGTAGTGCAACACAGTTATGATCTATCATTGAATTACAAAGTGGTCTTTAAGACCAACAGAGTTGAAAATAATATGCAACACATTTAAACATTAAAACGGTCTTTGCTAAGATTGTCGGAGGGATTTAAAGCATCCCTAGAGAGCTTCCTCTCCCAACATTCAGCCCAAACTCTTATCTAAGGCTTTTTGATAGAAAGGCCCCAGGCGTTAAAACTAAACCATGTGGCTTATCTGTGCTGAAGAAGAGAGAATTTTTACCAGCTTACACGCACGAACACATCACAAAACTCTCCCGTTGAGCTACAAGGATGTGAGCTGCGGTTAGGCTTAACATCCGATTTATGGTGTATAATGTGAAGCAGGTGTGAGATCGAGGCTAGCTCAACAGCATGGAATGGGCTAGCTGAGGTGTCAGCCAGCACAGCCACACCAGGAGTGAATGAAGTGCGCTCACAGATGGTGGAAGGGAGGGCAGGGTGAGCAAACAGCACAGATGAGCTGGACACTTTTAAAACTGCACCACTTCTCAGCCTATAGTGGATCACCGCTCAACTTAGACACTCAATACGCACTTGGTCAAAACTGTACAAGTAAATGGATACATTCAATACTAGTGAGTTAGATTTGTTCCTACTAATTGTTGCACTTTTATTGCAGCTGACCAGTCACAATGTTGTGATGTCATAATTTTGCAACAATCAATTCCAGTTTCGTTATATAGTACCATATAACAAGACAACAACAATTGCTTCAAGGTGCTTCATATTGTAAGATAAAGACCCTACAATAACAGAGAGAAAATCCAACAATTAAATGACCCCTTTGAGCAAGTACTTGGCAACAGTGGGAAGGAAAAACTCCTTTTTAACAGGAAGAAACTTCCAGCAGAATGACGCTCAGGGAGGGGCAGCCATCTGCCATGACCGGGTGGGGGTGATGGAATACAAATTTAACAGGCAAACTTCACATGAACAATGCTAAACTAGGCTACTTCTGACTGCCCACTGATCTCTAAGCAACTTTGCAACCCAATTTGACCATAGCTCCTCCTTTTATGCTGAATGTGACTTAATGAACAGTGTAGCTGTTGTCATTGACAATCTTTCTTACTTTTGAATTCTCGCTGTCCAGTGAAAAAAAAAATTCAACAAGATGACATATATGAAACGAACATATAAAAACATGACATATAATTTAAGATGGAGAGAATGCAGTGAAGGAGGGATGACCTTGCAGATGAATTCTTAGACATCTGATGAAACAGAGATACTTACATGATCACCGGGCTGGGGTCTCATCAGAGAGACCTGGTCATACCCACGGCGGAACAGAGCCCAGATGGCGTCCAGTTTCCCCTGAAAAAGAAGGAGAGGAGCGAGAAGTTAAACAGCTGGCCAGATGTGAATTGCACACTTCTCCACACTGCAATCTATCACCTAATAAAAGACTGCTCATACTGACTTTTCTATATCAGCAAACATTTGGTCTGTGGTTCTTTTTCAAGGCCGAGACCAGGTTTTAATCCCAAACAAACACCACGGCAGCTGATTTGACTGATTAGTTCCTTCCCCTCTGGATAAAGCTGCTGAATCACTGATTAGTCACAAAGACTGCTGGATATATTTTAGTTAACTCCGGTCATGAACGCTTTAACCTTTAGCAACATAAAGCAATTAATAAAGCATGATAAAACACACGATCTGCCAAGAATCAGAGCGTGGGCTTACTTCTCAGAGACAGGAAAGAGCTGATCCCAGCTAAAACAACTGTAGGAATCCAGCGTGTATTTTACTGTAGACAGTATTTAACATTTGACAGAGCTGAAGGGCAAATGTTTTGAGATAAAATCTTCTGGATTAACCAAATAAAAAAATGCTAAAAGATGTTGCGTTTGCTTGGACAAATAAGCAGTGGTGGCATGGATCCTAAGTGCACTCACATATCAAAACAAAGTTTTAGAAAGATGGAGCCAGCCACAGCCCAATTTCCACATTCAGTGATCAATTTACAGTATTTACCCCACAGTTCAGTGTTCACATTCACCTTCTGTAGATGCTGTTAGGCTGCTGTGAATGAATTATGAATGCAGCAGTGTGTACAGATAACAGTACGCTTACTGTATGAAAAGCGTCACACAGAGTGGTTTTATTTTAGGAGTAATATTTATGCTGTGCTGGCAGTCTCACTATGGGCATGTGTTGGTGCTATGGCACTATCAACTAATTACATGTATATAGCATGTATATACATGTGTGCTGTGTGCTGGGAAACTTCTGCTGCCCTCATGCCTTTAAAAAAAGTCGGTGGGTGAAAACTCAAAAATGCAAAGTGGTCTGAGTGTAAACAAAGCACATTTTTGACTTTCTAAAAAAGGAGGGTTTTTATGTAAGAGTGGTGAGCGTGAATTCCTGAACTAAATGCAAACAGTACGAGCGTCTATACGGGATAACAGAGTGTGTGGGTATATTTTACATTACAGTGTCCCATTGTGTGCTGATTCTGTGAAGCTGTGTTTACCCGGATGGGCGTGTACCACTTCCGGCTCTGAGGTGGCTTCTTGTTCTGAGGTTTCTTAGGTTTTGGCTCATAGGGTTCGTACTCCTGCTCTGGCATTTTCACCACAGCGTTCTTTGGCTTTTCCAGCTTAGCCCCCTCCTCAGTTGAACCCTTCCCTCCCCAGCGCACCTACAAGACGGTAGACCATACAAAAACAGAAAAGGTCACTGTAATCTGTTGTCTACAGATTTAATCGTGACTTTATTTCAGCAGCGTAAATGCATCGTTTTGACACCTCCATCCTCTTGATTCCCCCAATTCCTCTTCCTCCATAATATGAGGCATCCACAGTGGGCCACTTCTTTTTGGGAAGACCGTCGTCGTCGTCATCGGACTCCTAAACACCGGTACACAAAAGAGTTTGTCTTTCACAGATGAAATAAAGGTGCAGGAAAGTCTTGGGATATTACTTAGTTAGGCTGTATTTATGTGCATGTGTGTGTGTGTGTGTGTTTTGACTCACAGGCTCAGGAGGAGGTGGAGGAGGAGGCTCTTTGATCACCTTTAGACAAATAAGAGACATGCCATGATTTTAAAAAGCTCATCCATAACATCAATGCAAGTGTTTATTTGTGAAAGTAGTCGGTGTTTCTTACCACAGTGCAGCAGAGCGGCCAGAACCACCACAGGAAGAGCAGAGCAAGGAGGAGGAACAACGCCAGCAAGGTGATCAGGAGAATGGTGCCATCGAACTGGAGGGCAGACACAAACACACGACGCTAGAACATTACGACAAGTGCACCGTGCACAGGCACTCATGTTTCACAGGCTGGACATAGATGCTAGCTAAAAAAACATGCAGGCGCCATATCTCCAGGAGATAGAAGGAAGATGGCAACTGGCACAACACCTGATAAAAGTAGTAGTACAAGTAAAAAGGGAAAGTAACGCTGACAATTTTAAGATACTTGTAAATTATTTTACAAGTACGTCAACTACCAAATTTGTGGCATGTATACATCCATAGCTCTGATCTGGGACCTCGCTGCCCTTCTTCACTCATGCGTAAGGTGCTAGCCTTCCATGTATGTGCATAGAAATCTTGACTTTGTACTCGATTTACTTGTTGTGTAGAGACAGACAACACATATATAATAAAAACAGAAATAATAAGAATAAGTGCTTCCACTTTTGGTACTAGCAGGAAGGTTTTTGTTTTTTTGTTTTCAACTATAACTAATATAGTTATAGTTGATATATAACTATATTATATAGTTAAGTTGCTGTTAAGTTAAGTTGCTGTTGCTGACCAGCAACAGCAACTGTGACAGGAGTAGTGGTAGAACCAGATGTAGTGACTGAATGCTCGTATTATCCACAGTGGTAGTGCTGACAAGAAGAAGTAGTACAGTATTTTCAGCACTAATAGCAGTAGCGACAACAGATTAATCATAGCTGTGGTATGACTGATTTGAAGGAAAATAGTAAAAGCATATAGGCTCTAATATTCCTGTTTTTCTTTCTCGAGGACAGTGGTTAATGTGAGCTTTTGCCATCCCTGAATGAATCCTTATGTTGACATTGCTCGCTTTAAGCTAGGCAGACGTCCGCTGGCCAAACATGGTTCTCATTAGAGACCACAGATGAGGATCACATGTGGTTAGACTTTCCCCTATCTATCTATCTTGTGGCAAAGCTGTGGAGGATTTATCTGAACTCAGCAGTGGGGCCCGCTGCAGAAAGCACGTCACGGAGCCAAATGATTATTTATTAAAAATCACCCGGATTATGATTTCCTGTGACAACAACTTAATTTGCAGAAAAGTTAAAACACTAGATGGTGGGGTGGGGGTCATGGGGCAGGGTTACTGCTAGCAAACAATGCAGAAAATTTTAATAGTGGCCACATCTGCATTTTGCTGCTTTTTCACATGTGAAGTGCGCGTTTTCTCCCATGCAATATGGGTGTTTTTTGTGGGCTAAGTACAAAGGCTGAAACCCCTGAGTGTGACACTTTGACAGATTCTGGGGAAGGGATGCAGGGGGTCAGTGGGTTTGTGGCTTTTGCTTTCAGCTTTGATTCAGAGACTCCAACTTGCATGTTGTTTATTGCACCAGGCCCTCCAATCTCCAGCTGACAACTTTCCGTGCCTTCTCGAGCCTGGTGTGACTTCAGTCTATATGTTTTAGTTTAGTGCCATGAGGCAGCTAATTGCAATGGTATGTCTAATTGAGGTCTCTTTATCGTGAACCACAACACAGTTGTTTAAATGTGCAGCGTCTTCGTGGATATGATGCTGCATGGATGGAGGCGGTGCAGCTTCAAAGACTGCATATCTTTTTGTTTTTTGGGCCTATTTAATATGTTCCAACATACCAACTTCATTTAGTTAAACTGCTTTAAATTGCATTTGTTAACTTTCATGGACTGAAATGCTGCTCCGTTTCACACATGCACCACCTCTAAATAGCAGTACCAAGAGTGCATCTGTCACAGATGTTTCACCCACAAAACTAAAATATTAAACCGGGAACTCCAAGGTCACCAAGCAGCTTCTTTAACCTTTTTTTGTGTCTGACACAAGGAGGTTCATAAGGTCTTTGTTGGGTGGCTCATTGCTACCAACCTCTGTGGTTTGGCTACCAAAAAAAAAAGGAGAAAAACAAAACTGAGAGTGGAGAAAGCGAGACAACAGACTACTAAGAAAAGAGAGAAATGTTGGAGAAAGCAGAAGAAGAAGCAGAAGAAGAGTACAAACTACACAAACGTTTTTTCTTTCTATTTTTTCACAGTTAAAATCTTTGCAGTGTCCCTGCGTGGATACATGAAGCTTCCACTTACACACTCTGTGGTGGTGATGTGAACGTTGCTGCTGATGAAGGACAGACCGTCGTTCATGCTCACTTGGAGATAAATCACCCTGAAACAACACACACATGCACACGGATGAAGGAAAGGAGAGTAGATCAGTGTTTGGGTATAACATTACAATCCACGCTAAGCGAATTTAGATCGGTTTATTTAGTCTGTCTGAAGTTTTTCCAGCTCAAGCTCGACTTTGTTTGATGGGAATGATGTCATTTAAACTTGGGTTCGTGCCAAATAACGTCACCAAACTGTCTGCGAAAGGCGAGGTGGTTCGTTACATGTGAGAACGAAATCTGAACCAATAGGGAACGACCACAAGAGCGGAGGCTTATGAGCTGAAAGTGACAGATTTTTAGCTTAGGAGAAAACTGAAATCTGAGCAATTTCTTTTCTGCAGTAACTCGAAAGAGGTTGCTTTTGACTGTTTCCAGCTGCGAAAATCTCAACCCAGCAGGAGGAAATGTTATTAAAAACTCTTCCTAATAGATGAGGTATGCGCTGAGTCGTGTGACTCTTGTTTACGAGCCCCGTATCACTTGCAAATTGTGCAATCTGACTCCAAATAAACCAAACTTCTTTTTTTTTAAAAAAAGAAAAGAATCGGCAACGGTTAATAAACAAAGACAGAAAGTTTAGAGTGTTTTCATGTGACTGATTGTGCAACACAGCAGGCATGGCAGCCAATCCAGGGAAGAACTGAAAACACAACCTGCTAGTTCGGGCTATTTTTTTATGGTTCTGGACAGGTTGCGTGTTTTTTTTTGTTTTTTCCAAGAAATGACAACATGCTAAAAGCATCACGAGGAATAACAACAACAGCCACTTCTCCTCTTTAAAGGCAGTTCATCATATCTACTTGGAACTACAAAATAATTTGTTCAACAGATCTCAAGTAAATTTTTTTCTCACTTCAAAAATGTATAAACTTGCCAAAAAGAGTACAGAGTACAGATTTGTGTCTGTATTCCAGTGCAAACCATGTAGGTTTTCCTGAAGGCCTGAATCCCTTCTCCCTTTGAGAGGTGAAAAACAATTCAAGTGACCCCCAGAGACCTCTTCGAAGCCTGTTGTTATGCACTTCATAAAAACATGGATGAAAGGCATGCCTGGATGTGAAAGAGGCCTGACAGATAAAAAGAAGGTGGGTGTGGACAGAAAGGTGAGCTGGGTTAGTGGGTGAAGTTCATGATCAACATCATACGGATCGTGCTGATGACAGACATCTGGACACGAGTGGATTGAAACCTAAAGATAGCCTAGACCCGAGCATGCTTTTGATCACTTCTGCATGGATGCCGACTCCGTCTCCTTAGTTCAGGTCTGGACATCTGTAGACAGAGTGTGGTATTAATAGCATCAGTCCACGTATGCATCCTAGCTGATCTCAGTGGCTGACTGACGGCATTTTAGTTTCCATATTACCAATAAAACCAATAAAAATTTCATTTATATAGCACCAAATCCTAATGCTAACTAGTGCATCTGTTAAGGGCTAAATAGAGATTAAGTCCTTTTGATATGTAGCCATGTCATCAAGTTTACTGCAGCAAAAAATGCCAATGGGAGTAAAAGGCCAATGACCATCACTAATCATAGTGGTCTGTAGTATAATGTAGTGTCTCATAAAAGGAAACTATCACAAGAATAAAACGCTAGAGAAAACCTGGGGAGGAAATGTAGGCTACTGTAGTAGACAGCTGTTAAGTAAGGAAGTGAAACAGACAGGAGAGATAAACACCCACTCACACTTTTAGATGCCCACAAAACATGCAGTATAGAAACGATACACTAATTAATTGGTCAAGAACCTACTTTATTAGTCTGAGTTTCAGAAGAGTTTCAAAACCTCACTAAGAAGTTTTTACACTGCTGAGAATCATACATAAACACACATGGCAAGGCCAGGGTAGGCGCTACATAGCTTTGATCTGCCGAGGCTGCAGAAGCAGACAGCGCAGAGGAGTGATGATGGGATCAAATAAGGAGGTAATGATAAAAGACAGAAAAGAGAGAGAAAAATAAACAGACAGGCAGGCAGGAGCTGTGGTGAGGTTTCACAGAAACTAGCAAATAGGTCAAAAAGAGCCAGCCTGGCACTAAAAGCTGCAGAAGTGGAGTAAAAGAGAGAGTCTGGAGGTGAAGTGTTTAGATTTGAAAGAACTTGAAAGTTTACAAGTGCTAAGGTAAGATCAGAACAACAAACAAAGATCCAAATGAATCTAATCAGCGGGAAGTTGTGGGGATGTAATGCCACCACATCTGCTTTACAGTCCTTCCACCTTCGACTGAAGTTTCAGTGTCTGAGCCATCACTCCAGGTTTCCTAAATCTTTCTCCAAGGAAGCAAATCAACTTCTCTCTGCTACCGTACCACAGCCAGCACAAACATTACCTCTAGTGTTAAATAAAGGAATTTGTAAACAATTATAGAAATACAAGAAGTACCCTAAAAAAGTCAAGAAAGTAAGCGTGAGAAGAGAACCTCTGGTATTAGCTGACAAGGTCTCGCCTGCCTACTTTGTGTGTTTAAAGTCTTTACCACCATCCACTCAACCTTGTATTCTGTGGCCCAGTGTACTTTTCTTCCCATAAAGACTTAGGTTAGAGAGGTTTGTGGATTGTTGATGTTGGAGCATAGTTGGGCTCTAAAAGGAGAACACAGCTAGCTGATGAGAAGCAATTCTGGCCCCTTCTTGGGTTACACCGAAAACTCGTGTGACCGTCATGTGGTCAAAGTTCGAGTAGGCCAACCTCAGTTGTCTTAGTTTTCAGAGCCCTTCATTGCCCCTTTGAACACTGACAGAAACATTTCTTTTTAATGCCCTGTGATCCTGAACTTTAAAATGCAGCTCATTTTTTCTATTGTAATGTTAATCAGCTTCATGAAACCTCAACAAGCACAGAGGCCTGATTTGAATCTCATCTAAACTTGGACTACAATAATTTGAAAGTCATCATACCAGAACTGATTCATTTTTCAGACACTTTAGAGCAAACTTTAAACAAACTATTGACGTGGTATCAATTTACATGCAGATATGGAACAGTGTTAGCTTTTATTAGGTTTTTCTTCTTGAGGTAGTACTTTCTATCTGTGTCTACCAAGAATTTGCTTTAGTTTTCACTGCTCTGTTCTAATTTACGATAGAACTAAGACGTATTTATGAAGGGTTTACCACTGAATATGCTGCCACAGTGAGAGAGGCTCTTTTATTTTGGTAAGCTCTACTGGGATCAAGAATGGAGGAATCTGGCCTCGGATGGGGATCATAAACAGCTAATGTACAGCAGGCGTCTTATGGTCTGTGCACATATACATGCGAATATATTTATGTGTTTCTTTGCCCCAGAGGCAAAGAATGTGGTCTAAGATGCACATGGACGACACTGAAGTATGAGCACTTATGCTTGAAAGGGTGATGAAAGGGGATCTGCATAACTAAATGAAATCATGAAGTTATAAAGAAGAGGGACTTACTTTCCAACTTCATCGATAACAGGAGCTGGACACAATAAGAATGTGTCTTCTACACCAGCTGGCTTTTCATCTACAAGAAAAAAGAACTGAGCTATGTGGCATGTATGTAGCATGTACAGACAACATACACGAGTGAAAAGTGAATTTTGTTTCTTTGTGAGGGTTTCTACTTTTTCTCATAGAAACTGTATACTAATAACACACGCATCTGTCACAGTTCAGCTTGATTTATATTAAGGAAACAAAGCATAGGTGTACTCACTGATGGTGATGGTGTCATTGATTTTGAAGCTGCAGAGCACCTGGTCGATGTTTCTTGCATGGAGAAACCCGTTCCCTTTCACCACCACTTGAAAAGACTCTGGTTACACAAGGTAATTTTACATTTTAGACACTTGGCAGACAGTCTTTGCTAAGAAAAATCTGACACTTTATTACTTTATCCTAAACGAAGCTCACTTTCCTGTTTAATGTGGCACAGTTGCACACCAGCATGGTGTGATTTCTCTTTAATAATGTAGTATTATTTCAGAAAAGCCAAGAAGCCTCCAGCTCAGCTCAGCTTATCAGTCTCACACAGGTCGTTCTATTTAAGCCTCCCCACAGTTGCTGCGCGTCTGCAAGCTGCCTTGCAACCCACCCTTATTGCAGCTCCTGCTTTTCTTGCTGTTTCTGACTAAATCAGTGCCAAATCTCCTGTTATTAATGTCCTCCCTGGCTTGCACTTATGCACCTTTGCAAATACAAGGGTTTTCTCCATCTTATCCATGTCATAAGGTGGATGAGAAAATAACAATATCTTGACTGTAGTGGACCTGAGTGAAACTGAGCTTATTTTTCCACCATTGTCATGGAGAGAAAATAGCATGGGCCTTAGTCTCCTTACATTGCTTTAAAATACAATAAAAATGAATAATATAAAATAAATAGGACTAATGTCTCTGCTGGACCTTAAATAGTTACAATGTTGCCTGTCAAAAATTGAAACTACTGTTATATATCAGCCATATATGTATATAATAAGGATAAATCTGTGAGGCAGCTTGCTCTAGCAGCAGGCCATGGTATAATATTCAGTGTGAAGTTAAATAATTTCCCTCTTTATGGGTGCAAGTAATTCATTGCTTCATAAAACTCTAAGGCAGATGTGAAAAACAGTCAAAGTCCTTCTGCTATTGCCAGAAACCTTTAATCCAACCCTGCTTTTATCTGTTCATTTGTGGCTTTTAATGTCCATTTATTGTTGCTTTAACTGTCATAATCTTTCTCTTGGCAGGAGAGTAAAGAATGTTGTCTACTTTACATCATATCTGCAGGAAATCTCACCCCTTCCCCCCCGTCTCACGGTCCCTCCTTTTAATGAGACTCTGTAATATTATTCCCTCCATGTTACCCTGTCCCAGCAGATTTCCTGTAAGTGACCTGGATGGCCATAAATGGTCATTTCTTTCAGTCTGGGATTGTCATAATTCAAAGAAGCCGAGACCAGGCACCCACTAATGAAAATGACACAGTGGAAGGAGCAATGGTTTGCTGGCATATGTGTTGATGACTCAGGAGGGACCGAGTTCAAGCTGTAATTGTGAATGTGTGAGTTTTATAGCTCCTCACCTCCTGCACAAACACTGGAAGGCTCAGCTGCCAAAATTTCAATGCAGGATTTCTTGATGATCTGGGGGAGAAAAGACAGCAGTGATTTTTCCACATCTATTTTGATACTAGCCTTGTTCATGAGCCAAGAGCTCAATTAATATGTTTGGGTATATTTGGGAGTCATCTGATGTAAAATAATCCTTAATAATACTTATCAGTGTGTGTCTAAAAAACTTAAAAACAAGTTTGGGTTGGTTAAACCTCTTCCCAGAATACTCAAAAGTCTCACTGCTTTGCAAATACAGCTGAATACTTTCATGTTTTGATTTCCTTATTATTTTAGTACAATAATGAGTTTTTTTCCTGGTGATATTATTATTGAGTCTCTAATTTCGGTTTTTTCTTGATGACTGTTTTGTTCTGCATTTCAGTTTTGCAATGTGTCGTGGTTAATGTCTTGATTTTATCTATAACAGTTACAGTTCCCACCGTTTGTCTCATTTCTGTGTTTTTGTGTTGGTTCCTCTTTGTTCCCTTGTCTGAGATCTTGCTAAGTGTAAGTATTTATGTCAGTACTAGTGCTCTTTTAGTTATTTCCTGTTTCTTTTGAAAGATCTTATGTCTCGATTACCTCCATCAACCTCTAGTTCCCCATCCTGTTTCCAATCCCCAGTTACTCATGTGCATATAAATAATCCTGTTTTATTTTTGTCACATGATTTGTAATGCTTGCGAATCATTCCCCTCTTTGCAACCCTTTGAGATCTTCAGTTCTCTTTATGGATTTGTTTTACATCAATATACCTTTTATCCCACTTTTTAGCAATTAAAGCTTTTAGCTGTTGGATCCTCCGAGTTCTGAATCCTGCCTTTTATGACTCTGACTCTACGCTCTGCACATCTCATTGTGACAACATTATCATAAATGATCAAAGTGAGGGGACTAGTGTAACTTACTTTCCGATGGTTATGTTCTCCAATCGTAATCCTTTTACATCAGAGATGTTTAAAGCATTAATAAAAGCAAGACTTAAAAGTGATCGATCCTTTTAATAGGAAGTGAAAATCTTTTAAAAGAAATTCCAGCCTTAGATATTTTTCACAGGTTTTTTCTTTTTTATATAGTCTGCGTAATAAAACACAGTGAGAACACACGATGCATTCCATTAAGGTCAAGGAGAAATGATTGGGTAATTACATAAGCTAATGTTTTTAGCTATTTGACCGTAATCAAACTCTTGGAGCGACACTTAGGTTTATGAGCTTGCAAGCTACAACGGATTAAATGATCAAATGACAATCATTTCAGCTGGAAATGATCTGGTCACTGGCTAACGACTATGAGCTTACCTTTGTTTATTATTCGCCGAAAGGACGACTGTAGCTGAGAATATTGGGCTTTAGAAAATTGTGATTTAGCTGAGTATATTGAGATTTCTCATGTGATGTCATTGCCTAAAATTGGATGTGATACAGCCACAGATTTCAAGGGAAAATTACATATTCCCAGACTGATTGGCAGCCGTTCCTGGAGGTTGCTGGCTGTTGGTGGGTGAGAAAGAAGAGGGTAATAAACCAAAAATATCCTAGTGACAGCTTTGTCTCGGATTATCATGAGTGCCTGTAGATTCACGTCTGTCTGCAAACACTTCCAACTACTAGCTGAGTGGTATTAAACAGAAATGGATGTTTGCCTCAGAGCTTCAGCCAACATGTTTCAAAAGACACAACTTTCACAATGAAGTTCTCCAATTCCGGTTTGTATTGCAGTTCTTACATTTTCACTTCAGCTCAGAGAGCAGCTGGCCAGTGTTTGTAGACAAGTCCATCACTTCCATGCAAACCATGGGAGACCGCAACAATATCCTAGCGACCAAAGCAATCACAAAGAATGTTTCTGCCGACCAGCTGAGGAACACACATTTTTCCCAACTGACAGGTAGGTTGCTAGGGAAAAATGGGGGTCACTGATCAGTCAACAAGACCATGTGACTGGAGCTTTATCAGTCATTTTCCCAGTGACTGCCATCAACCTCAACCAACCACTCTCCACCAGTTGATGAATACTAATTTCACCCCCATGACCGGTGGTTGCCAGATGTTCATGAACAAGTCTCAAACCTGTGTGACTGGTCCTTTATTCACTTGATCCTACACTGTCACCGTGATTGTCACAGATCCAAAACTGAAAAAGCAAACTATTGCTCAGTGAGCTGATAAAAAGCTTTTTTTTCACCATGTTAGCTGTAGGAGAGAACGCAAGTTGAAGTAGCTTACCCTGCTTGAACTGAACTCTGACTGTGTGTGTTTCAGCCAGTATACACAAAGAGTTACAGTTCTGCGTGTTGCATGACAGAATACTGAGCAGAGAGTTGAAACCTAGACGAGTCAGTGCTCCTTTTAAAAGCTTAAAATTAGTTGTATTAACTGGTCTGAGACAAAATAAAATCTTAAAGAGATATTCAGTCATTATGAAATTGTACAATAGTGTTTTCAAAAGTCAGGTTTTGCTTTCAAATAAACAACTGTTTAAAATGACATTGCAGTGAAAAGGGATCTTATGTTGAATATGTAAATACAGATGTCTGAACGGAGCCTAGTTTCTCTGCAAGGAAAAGTGTTTATTTACCGAATCAATGACACCCCGCAGGGCGTGGAAGCCTCCCAACACAGGAAACACATGTTCAATGGTGTCTGCAATGGTGGCCAGCTACAGTGGGAAAGAAGTTCAGACAGAGGTACACAAACAGAAGAGAACAGAGGAAGGATTAACAAACTAAATAATCAAAGGAGGCTAAATAAACTTCAACAATGAAAGATGAGGCCATGACAAGGGGAAAGCTGCCTCAAATGCACTCATACTCATTTGAAGCAATTTCAGATGTTTTAGAGGTAAAGAACTGTACAGTAAGAGAACACTTGAAGAGATCAGAGTTAAAAATCACTGGAGTGGGTTCACAGGGAAAATGATGGGTTAGCCAATTTGCACAAGGGTCTCTGAATACACAGTAGTAAAAGCATTTTTTTGTAAGATTTCTTCTTTTGCAGAATAATGAGCACATGTGGTAGAGTACATGTCCTGTGGTGAATTTTTGCTTTTTTCCCTAATCAAATGTCTTATATTTGGGGGATTAAAGGGAATAAACTTCCATATACTGCACAAATTTGTTACATCTGAATTACCTGTGTCTCATTGAAGTCTTTGACACCAACACAGTACACAATAGCTCCCAGAGATCTGGCTTCATTCGCCTGTTTGAACAACAAAGGCAAAAAGTTGAGCAAACTCCAGAAAACTGTCAGTCATGAAGCCAATGAGAGCAATTCTGCTTCCAGTTTAGCCCTGTTACTGAGATCTAACCAGAGTCATCTGGAAAATCAGTGTTAGTGTGAATTTGTTACCTGATGTTGTGCATCTCTAAGCTGATGCTCATGTAGCTCTCCATCAGTCAGAGCAATAATCACGCTGGCAGTACCTGCAAATCATATACGCCTGTGTTGTAACTTCACCATGTGCTCCATTGTTGCCCAAAAAATGAGATAATTATGTTTATTAATGCTTACCAAAGTTCTCTTTCCTTATCTGCTGATTTGCCTTTAAATAAAGACACAGCACATTTCAGATTTAAACAGGTAATAGAAGGAGCCTTGAGTAGCTCTGTACTTAACAGACTGATTTTGCAGTGTAAAAATGTTACACATTACAGCACACACTCACAAGCTGTAATCCGAGGTGCATGAAGGTATCTCCACCGGGAACCTCTCTGTTCAGTGCGTTCAAACCCTTCGTGATGTCGACTCTGCAGAAAGTAACAAAGCAAAATTGGATTCCTGTCCTACCTGTGCATTTCTGGAAGCTAACCTATAGTACTGATTAAACTTTTTTGGTTATGGAAATACAGTATATAGACCTGTTGCCACTAATTTTCAGTCCAGTTCTTGTATAATTTGGCATACCTCAGCCTTTGTATGTATGTAGAGCAATGTGATTCCCAGCAATTAGCTGAATCACCTTGGCATATCTCTGCAGAGTATGCCAAGGTGATTCAGCTAATTGGTGGGTATCCCACTCTTAGTGCAAAAATACTATTTTATATACTATTTATCCACTAAACTATGTTATCTTTGCCAATTTCTTGTAGATTCAACTAAGGAAATGAGAACAAATAATAAGATGCTAATAACAAAGTGCCTATAGATACAGCTTAAAAGTTATGTGTAGACACAAAACTGGTTCAGAACTTTTTCTCAAAAATACTTTTAAAACACAACAAGACACCTGCACACCAAGCCAAAGGAAATAGTGCTCCGGGGATTCTCAGAGCACCAGTATTTTGCATCAGTTGCTGTTTACATTTTTGCTTATTAATTACTGACTCACTTGGGACTTCCTAGCACTCCTGTTTTCAGTTTTGTCTTTATTAGTTTAATTTACTAATATTAGCTTCTGGGGGATCCCATCTTGCTTACATGTATTCAATATTTGCATTTAAGAATTTTTTTTAACTGCATTAAAATCGTTGGTTCTTATGTGTTGTGTTCCTTTGAGCTGTGAATTTATTGACAATGACATATTTGGGGGCTTGTCCGGGATTTTGACCTATTGCACCCAACGAGTGAAACGTACCTCTAATTGATGCAAAATTTTGAACTTTTTGGCTTATTATCCAAGAAGGACACAAAACACATTTATAATGTATTCACATGTTTAACTAAGCAAAATATCTGAATAGTTTCACTACTTAAGGATTATTCTATTCTATTCTATTCTATTCTAAGCTATAGCTACTTCTGTTAGAAATGAAACTTGTTTTACACAATAGCGATTATCAGTGCTCTCATTCTCATTCTTGTCTCTTATTTAACAAATGTTATTCTGTGACAGTTCCACAGTGACATGGGCCAATTTTCAGTTTTATCTGCATTGATTCTGATGCAGTCGATTAAGTTTACTGTTGCATGAGATCACTTCGTGCTACAAAACGAAAACACTCAGCTAATGTTAGCTGTGTCTAAATACTGACATTAAAAGGTTGTATTAAATGGTTGTATTCATTGTAAGGTTATATAAGAGAAATTAATTCACCTGTTTTCCGTCAGTTTCAAAATGATGGACGCTCTTGAGGAAAATGTTATGAAGGACATCCTCAGCATAGGACTATAAATGGTAAAAAGAAAGAGCAAATAAAGCATCACACATATTATTAACGGTTCACCCAAAAGAGTGACCAGGAAGTAAAGATATTAGTATTCGTCCACTAAGGACAACAGCCTGTGTGAGCAATACAAACATTTCTATGTCATCTGAGATTGATCAGAAACAGTTATTCTAAGTAATAACAATAAAACACAAACAATATAACAATTTTCCTAGAAAACATAAAATAACTCTTCGTATTCATGACTTTTCTTTCTTCTCTTTTCTTCAACAGATATCTTACTGGAGACAAACGACTTAACTGATTCACTCCAGCAATCTGTGTTTCTAGCTTGAGATTGGTTATTTGTTTAGAGCACACAAAGAAGCCATATGACATGAAGTTGTTCCAGTGTGCAGGATTTGAACCCTTTGTTGCGTGACAGTGACATAAATGTTGATATTGAGGCTGCATTGCTGAATCTTCAGATGTGGAAAAGTTCTGTTTACTGGTGAAAGGAATTACACACACTTGAACTATTTGAAGCAAGAATGTGTGTTGCTTGTTTGAGACAGTAAGTTAGGACAGATTTGGATTGTTTAAAACTTTTTGCATAGTTGTTAAAAAACTACAGCTTTGAGGAGGAGCTGTTCTTTGCTATGACTAGGCCACAAAGCTCCAGGTGTTGTGGCCTTCAAATCGTGTGGGGAAAAAGCCTTTCAGTCTGGCTGAAAGCTGGCTATTTATTGAAACTTCTTGCTTTTAAATATATGCCATATTTTAAGAATGATATTTAAATTTTGAAATTATAGATGCAATATCTGCATCTATAAAGAGAGATGAGAGAGATCTTAGAGACATTTGGAGGAAAAGGAACTTTAAACTAAAGACAGTCCATCAAACCAAGCCAGCTCACATACATACATACATTTTAGCCTGTAGTCACTGACACAACTACTGGAGACTGAGTGAATCATCAGCCCGGATACTGAGTGACTTAGCATATGGCAAGCTGTAGCTGTAAGGACAGATTTTTTCACTTTACCAGAGTGACTACTCTGTAAAATGTGCTTTTCTCTTCAGTAATTTATATCTCTGGGTTCCAGGAAGTCGAATACGAGGCAACATGCTGTTTGAAGACTGACAATGTTGGTTCCAAATGTTGATCTTGCACTATACGGTGTATATCACCTATATTATCCCATTTATCTATGCAAATCTGTTGGCTTAATTGTGTCTGTTCACACACGCTCATTACGTGTCTCTTACCTTTTAAATTTTTCTGCTAAGTTCTTCACAAACTCATAGATTTCATTCCAGTGATCCTTCACACTGCCAGATCTAGAAAACAGAAAAAGGGAAAAGCACAACGGATGGCACATTTAAAAAAAAATGTTATATCAAGAAAAATGTGAGAAATATGACTCTGTTTGATATCATAGTAAGTGACTGTAGCTGTTCAAATAAAAATAAGAAAATTAAAACATAAAAAATAACTTCATAATTTATCTACTGTATCAGTTAGACTCTAACCTTCACATGCTAGAGTACTCATACAAGAAGATAAGAGCTTCGCTAGCCAAAAATGACAGGGGGTCTAGTCATTAGCTCCACAACATGAAGAACAAGCTGTATATATGCCAGGCAAAACACAACTGCTCAACCTGTTAGCAGTGCCTTTACTGTGTGTCATTTACTTGCAATAAAAGTACTGATTTAATTTATTTAATTAAAGTAATATGACTTTCATTCCTGAGCTGCCAAACATAACAAGCATCCTATCATACTCATTAGCAAGAAATAGTTAATCTAATACGCCATTTGTTAGTGATCCTCAGAGGGATAAATGTAAAACCTAATTTTGTTATGAATATGGATTATTTTGTAACAAAAATATGTGTGGTAATAGTCATTTGCGGCAGGAACGGGAGTATGATTTAGCAAACTCCTGTATCATTAATGTGGCCCTTGAGGATGAGGAAACAGACCGTGGTGATCCTCCATAAAAGTGAACTATCATAAAATGATACCCTGCGGAGCTGCCTTCATTTCCTCTAGCCAGACACCATGTGTGTTGTGGGGCGATTTTATTAAGAGCGATCATTAGGGGAGAGAGTTTTGGGCATAAAGTAACCAGTCAGTAGCTAGGGAAGAAGCCAGAGAGATAACACCTTGTAAGTGAGCCAACTGATGGTGGTAAAATTGGAAGAGGATGAAGCAGGAATTATTCAGTGTTATTTTCAGTACTGATATGAGTACGTTTTTTTTTGTTTGTTTGTTTCAATCTTTGTATGGGACAGAACAGCAACACCATTTTTAATTCAACTTATTCACCTGCATTCATCCGTGCAGTTCTCTAAGAAAGAGACGAAACACAAAGGCATGTCATATGCTTAAAGTGGAAGTTCATATCCTTGTGATGGGAGAAAATGGGAAACAGACTAAACACCCACTCTGTTATTCTACTTTCTAGCTGAATGAGTTCCTTGGACACTAATGGTCCAAATAGCTGTCTGAGACCTCTAGACACAACAAGGTGAATCAACCATTCCTTGCAAGCAGGTTTCTCATGCTTTAAGCTGATAATACTCATGTGTATTTGTATTTGTATTACATGGATAGCTAAACTTGCAGGAACCAACTTAGCCTTTCTTATAGGAGTTGGGTGTTTTTGAAAACAGTGCCAGTTGCATGGCCAAGGCTTGAAATGGAAATGAATTGTGACTAATGTTATTTTCCTGCAATAGCATGTCAAAGAGGTTTTAACCCCTGGTGTTTTTGTATTATTGCTTGGAAGCAGAGGGGTAATTATTGAATTTGGCCAGGATTTGGGGGAGGATAGAGCCAGGGAATACCAGGGAGTTTCCCATCATGCCTCAGTCATTCAAGACTTTTTATCGTGCCAAACCAGACTCTAAGCCTTCATTAAATGCTTTGTTAGATGTATTTGTTTTATATAATTTCTGTTTAAAGTAGGAAATAATACTTCCACTGCTCATTTAATATATCCAAGAGGCCAGTACAGCTGCCCACGAGAAACGCTGACATGTCTGACTTACAAAGCTCAAGACTTATTTTACAGCTACTGCACAGAAATTTCAAATATTGTCAGCGTGGTTTATCAGAACTTCTTTGACTCATACAAAAACCTTATCAAGAGCAAATGCTAGAAAAACAAACCAATTGATTGCTCAAATGAAGCCAAAACGCCTCCGCACTATCATATCTATGTATTATGTAACTCTGAGTGGTTTTACCCTTTAACTCGGAATGGTTACAAATGCTGGTCAACCGGGGAAAAAAGCCTCTTCTAAGCGTTTTCTCTGTGTTTTTGCAGTTCTGATGACATGACTTGCTCCCCCCACATCAAGGCTTACATTCCTGGGAGGCTGACTGAGCAGAGAAAGAGGACAAGACCTTACAAGCTAAACAAAATTCTCCCCAAATAAGAAGAAAAAAAAGGTCTGAGGTAGACTGTAGCATTTAGTTCAATAAAAAGTGCAGCGCAAACAGAAAGAGTCCCACATACACATGCAGACGGGTTCAAACCTGAAGGAAAGGCAGCAGCCAGTTTCTTGTGCAAATTGTTCCATTATAGCAACAGAGGAGGGGAGAAAGAATAAAAAGTCTGGTGAAATTTGCAGCTAATACTTGTGACGAAGTGTGGGGATCATTCTTGAGTATTTGCTTAACACGAGGGTGAATCTGAGGACATCCACGTTTGGTTTTTAGCTGCTTATCTGTGCTTCTGGACCACTGTGGCTCATGTTTGCCTTGGAGCAGTTGTGATTGTCTGAGGTGGCTACAGTCGTGGGATTGAGGCCTAGCTTGCAGTTTCACTCACCTGTCCAAACAGTGCTGGGAGAGGAAGTGGTCCTTTTCATTCTCTGATTCTTGATGACACCATTTTATACGGTGTCTTATTCCCACCACAATCCCTTGATCTAATTTTAATGACCTGAGTTGAACGCCGAAGTTTAGCAGTGTGCGGTCTGGACTCAGAAAGCAAAAGTTCAGAAAGGTGAGGGCCGGCCACAGATTGCCGACTAAGTGATGAAGCTCAACGGCGGTGTGAAGTTGTGTCATA
The DNA here is from genome assembly GCF_036321145.2 of Pelmatolapia mariae. Lineage (NCBI taxonomy): Eukaryota > Metazoa > Chordata > Actinopteri > Cichliformes > Cichlidae > Pelmatolapia > Pelmatolapia mariae. The sequence goes on along the minus strand of NC_086234.1, from coordinate 22,268,570 downwards.
GCAACTTGTCATAGCTGAGTGACAGTGTTTTCTCTGTACTAATGAGATGAAAACCATGTGTCTTGTTGTAAGCCATCTGAGAGCCGAGAAACAAAGAAGCAAAAGAAAAGGAAGGACAGAGCAAGGGAAAGATGAAGAGCTTTATCAGTCAATTCAACTGTGGGAGTGAGATAATGGGAAAAACCTGTTGCTCATATCGAACTGCAAGAAAACATGCCAGTGATTCAGTGATTTAGTTCAACTCCAAGGCCAAGTTTCTGACCTGCTTTGGTCTGTCTGAGCCAGCATGGCCACTAGAAGACCGAAGCAACAAGTAAACAGTCTGTTTAGTCACTGTGCAGTTCTCTGTTTTACAGAGACTGTAGATCTTTGTCGCTAAATAGCTAGTTTTCAATTGTTTTGCCAGATTTAAGACCACTCCTGGAAAAACACTGTAATCCATTAAAAAAACAGAGTAAGCATGCTTAGCTTAACATGAAAAATACTGTGGCAGCCAATTACATAACACTGTATAATTTGACATTAAAAGAACATTGAATGTACTATAATCTGATGAACATATTGCAGATAAATCAGATGGAGGAAAAGGTGTTTAATGTAGGTTTTGTGTAGGTTTATAATGAAAATACAGCTAAAAGGCCTCTGCCGTTTCACAGTGGCTTTTGCAGCTTTGCTCTCAAGTGCAGCAATGGTTGCTTTTACGTTGTCCTGTAGGGAACCTGTAGGGGTTTTCTTGAATTGTTTGTCTAATAATTTTAGATGCAAGGACAGGAAATGAAGAAGAAGAATGTCGGGTAAGAGACACATTTAAGCTCTTTGTCCAAACTAAAGTGAGATCTCAGGGAGCAGTGCTTCAGACACGCTAGAATGAAGCATTCAAACATCCAAATTACTTGTGGTGCAATTCCATCTGATTTTCAGTAGAAGTAAACTCAATTTCCTTGTTAATACAGAAGATCAAATGTGACAATATCTATTTTTCTAATATCTATTTTTCTAATGTTTTAAGACGTATAGTTTCAGGTTAGATTGCTGAATTTACAATCAGTCGGTCCTGCTTTCTTTTGTCTCTGCAGCTGAGTCACATCATAGGTGCTACATTCAGGTTTTCAACAGTCTGAGTTTACATTCAGCCCTTAGACCAAGCTATTGTGCATTATACAGTATTGGGAATATCTTATCTTCTGCAACATTATGCACATGTATGATTATTTGTAGCAGCCTTGAGTTTTCAAAATTGCTAAAAGCACAAAGGGAGGTACTATGCATCATTACTAGTCACTGATGCTAAACACACTGTGACTTGTGGGTTGAAGTCCCCCATGGGTTTGAGTAGCCCTGAAGAATAAAAACATCTTTAATCATTCTCAGTAATGTCTTTTTCTGCTGACTGGGCAGATTTCGCAGTGAGTGGACCTGCAGAAAATTACTCAGAGACTGTGTGTATATCTCGAAAGCACAAAGTTCAGCAGGAGGGGAGGGGCAGAAGAAAGACAAGAAGAAAAACATTGTAGAGGAGACAGAACAAGCAGGGTAGGGCATCAACAGCACAAAGAACTTGAAGTGTTTATGACCTTCTATGTTCACTGGCTTTCTTTTTATTTCCAGCCACTGAACAGTCTTGACACACGCATGATTTTTTACTTTTCAGTCATCTCTTTGTAAGAGATACTTGCCATTTCAGTTTAGAGTGATAGACTGCTAATATTTGCTAATTAGTATAATGAGCTGAAAAGCTCAGAGCTTTCAAGGGTTAATTGGGGTAAATGACACACTGCAACACGATTATCATTATGTAAGAAAATACCAGTTTAAAGCTGCTTTGGAGAATATTTCAGGTTTTCACCAAACCCAGATAATTAACACACAGCTCTGCACTTTATTAAGTTTATTAAGTGTTGTAGCATCTCTCAGCTCACCTCTCTGGGTGTATGGCTATTTTGCTTCACTGCTCTCACCAGCCATGTGAAGAAAGCAATAAGCCTGATGTAAAGTACCTATATAGCACCAGATGACACACAAATTTAGTGACAAGTTTGACGATTAGCTTTGGAGCTGGTGGAAACCGAAACAGACCTTAACAGCTATTTGACCATTAACATACATGATCTAGAAAAGGCTCATTTCCTAACAACAAATTAAATTAAGGGAAAAAAGTTAAAATAATTTTATTGTTGCATCAATTGGTTGCTCTATTACCACCAGTTGGCTAAGTAATAATAAAATTGCTCAACGTTGCAGTCGCAGTGGAGAAAACAGTGGTTGCCGACCACAGTATCACCAAAATTATAGAGACCATGTGCAATAAACTTGCAATCTCGTCTTCTATCAGTTTGCTAATGAATGGGGTCGAGTACGGAATTGTTTGTGATAATACTGTGAAATTGGAGAAAACCACAAATCTGTTCCCGTCTGTTGCAAATATGTTGCCATCTGCTTTGACAGAAATTCAAATTAAACAGAACATTCACATTAACTATTTACACTCAAATTCCAAGAAGTAACTCTAAAACACAAATTCCATTGCAAACATTGACGCAGCTACTGAAGTATTCTGGATACAACCAGCTGGAATGGGAAGTACAGCTGTGTGGTGGTTAGCATCATTGCCTCACGGCAAGAAGGTCCTGGATTTAAAACCAGAATGGGACTTTTCTGTGTGGAGTTTGCATATTTTCACTGTCTAGTGTGGGTTCTCTGGCTTACTCCCACAGTTGTTGGCAATCTCTCCATGTTTAGAAATTAATTGGCAATTATATAAACCTCCAATCTGCTTGAGTGTGATTGCAGTCAGTCTGATATGAACCGTGATTAATTTGTAAATAGGTTGCCTCCTATCAGCTGGTCTGTGCCTAGTGATGGAAAGTGGTTGCCCAGAGGTTGAAAGTGTTGCACACATGCATCTCTGGGCAACCAGCTGGCTGCTGCAACAACTTGCAATCAGTTACCAAATGCAAAAAATAGAGAAATAAAAATTAAATGCAATCACCAGGGGGCAGCATGCATGTGGGAAAAAGCTCCCTACATCTTAAAGCTTAGTGGTGCGACGTTCTTCTCGTGGTTCAAAGTGTTGAAGATGAAAAAACAATCCCCCCCAAAAAACAAACAACAAAAAAACTCCACTAAGGAGTCCATCTACCATTCCAACTGGGCCTACCCACACCACCCCAGCCTGCAGCCAATGATGCCGCACCAACTTAACTGAGTGGGAACAAGGATTTGTTTGTTTAAAACCACTAACCTACTTTTACAGCCACTGCAGAAGTCAGAGTCTTTACTGCGTGATTGCTGAGCTAACGCTGCTTGTGTATTCCAAAACCGAGAGGAATCGTTAGGTTTGATACTAAGTAACAAGCTGATGAATATTATGTATTCTTCAAAGCATGCTCTTCTTTCTGTCACTGAATCAACAAGTCCTGCATCAAATATTAGAGCTAGAATGAGATACAGTATATCTACTTTTTATTCCCCCAGTCTTGTTTTTGCAACCCAAATTCTTGAATGAGAGATAACACAATATCATGTCAACAGGCATTTCTCCTTGCTGTAAACGTCACAGCAACATTTTATAAAAAGCCCCAGACAGCAAAACACAGAGTGGGTATCATTCCACAGCGAGAACGTATTCAGACATTTGAAATGTATTCACAGACTGCAGCTGCACTTAAGGTTTTCCACTGACTCGTCTGGATTCCGGAAGCATGACCCAACGCCCAGCCGGAGCGCTAACTTGTGACTACATTAAAAGACAAGAGAAACATTTTGCAAAAACAACGACAAGACTTGATGAGAAAATAACAGATAAACTGTTATTTTTTTTAACACAATTAATAAACTGAATAGTGTGTTTCCCCATCTGTAGTCTATAAAATTAATACTGTAAAATGGAAAGAGGATGTGGAAAAAAGGACTAGTACTGCATAACACTGCTGTAATGTATTTTTGCGTAAATTCTATCACAGGATACTGTTGATTTACCATATTTGAATCTGCGCCCACCCATCAAAAGAAATGCAAACTTCATTTTGAGGTTGAACATTAACATGTACCCTATATGTGAATTCCTTTATCTGCTATGAACACACCCAAAACCATTCCTCAGGCAATGTGTTCCATATAAAACAGCAAGCTGCGTCCCACCCGGTCTGAATCAGCAAATGCACAAAGTATGCAAACCTGCAGCTATATAGGACTTAAAGATATGCAGCATATTATCACAGAGGTTAAAAGGCTTCATGATTTTAGGAACATCATGCACAGTGCACCAAGCTAACTTAAATGATAAATTCATAACGTCCTGTTTGGAAAGTCGGGACATCATCTGTTGGCTGGCTTAGTTTAGTTTGCACACTGTTTGTAAGCCTAAGCCTGTAGGTCAGGACATGTTAGTATTGGTCTTGGGACCCTATCATCCTATGAGATTTATTGCTATTCAAAAGCCTAAATCTAAATCCTTTATTATTATCCGAGGCCGTTTAAGGGCTATTTGACCAAGAAGGAGAGTCCTGGAGTGCTGTGCCAGGTGGCCTGGCCTCCAGAGTCACCTGACCTAAACCCAATCGAGATGGTTTGGGATGAGATGGACCGCAGAGTGAAGGCAAAAGCACCAACAAGTGCTCAGCATCTCTGGGAACTCTTCAAGACTGTTGGAAAACCATTTAAGGTGACGACCTCATGAAGCTCATCAAGGGAATGCCAAGAGTGTGCAAAGAGGGTGGCTACTTTGAAGAATCTACAATATAAAACATGTTTTTTTGGGTTATTTCACACTTTTCTGTTTACTACATAATTCCATATGTGTTCATTCATAGTTTTGATGCCTTCAGTGAGAATCTACAATGTAAATAGTCATGAAAATAAAGAAAAACCATAAAATGAGAAGGTGTGTCCAAACTTTTGACTGGTAGTGTACACGCGCAGTTTACTTAGAAAATGACTGTGCCACGAACAGCCCAGGGTTGGCTGTCCACAGCCAGGGGCCCAGTATAGAGATGAACGAAGATTAATACACTGACTTCTGTAGAATTAGCACGAGTTTGATGATGCCATATCGCTGACCTTTATTTCACTAAACTTCTTCTTTTTTTTGCTAATAGCTGATAAAAACACGTTGCGTTTTGGCAGCATGTCAGCATGCTTACAGTGACGTGTTAGCAATGTTTCTCAGCACAGCCTCGCAGAGCTGCTCGTACACTTCTTAGTCTTGTTTCTGCGTTAACTTGAGGACCATAAACAATACACCACAACAAACGGATATGATGTCACATTATTAACTGTGGATGGTTACTGTGCCTAAAAACCTTTTTTAATAACTTTTATTTACTAATACAATTTTTAGTTTTTGTCAGCGAGTACTCTTCTTTCATAACATTTTATCTGGACACCCTTTGTTTTCTACATATGTATACTGTAAATCTTACCATCATATGTGTTGGAAGGCATCCATTTACACAACCATCTGTATTATATTAGATGTAATGGCCTTTGTATTAAAGTAGAACTTAGACATGTGTGTGATTTGGGGGCTTAAAATGAGACCCAGCATCTATATTTACCAGATTTCAGGCTGTGACTGGTGACTAGAGAATTTCACATATAGATCTTCACAGCACATACCATTTTAAAATAAGGTATATTGCTACAGCAACCACTTTTTCCAAACACTGTCCCAGATGTTTCAAATTCAGCTGACTGCCATGCAGCCATTAGCCACCTTGTCATCAGAGTGCAGCTACCCAGATGTCTAAACAAGCAACGTCTCACAACTTTGAGCCATGACATGACATCATATGCTCAAGTCTGCAATAAACTCCACTTACAGCATGCATTCCTTTTTCTACATTTAAACTGATCCATCGAATTTTCTACAAACTACCAATATGATCGGCAGTCGATCGATCAGGTGGTTAGTCTGTCCATCACGATGGTGAGGACTGAAACAGAGGAACCTAAACTGTACTGTGTGTTTAGTATGAATTGGAAAATGAGCCAGTATCCGACTGATCTGAGGGTATAAACATTAACATTTACTTGCTAAACACCAACATGTTAGCAATGTCTTTGTGAGGATTTAACTCAAAGTATGGCTCTGCTTAACTAGAGCCTCAGAGCTCCACTAGCACAGCTTTAGGCTTTAAAACTGATCTTTAAAAAGTGAAAAACAACAGAGTTGAAATCTGTGAATCTGGCTTAAGCTTACTATAAAGCAACTTAACACTTCAAAAAGAATGAAACACACAACCTTGCACCCAGTGTTGCCTCACATATTTTAAAAAACGAGAATGACTACAGCGCTTATGTATTAATAAGCTAAATGATTTCACCTTTCATTAAGATAAACCAGGGCACAGGGTTGAGACTGTGTCTCATAAAGCCAGCTGAGGCCTCAGGGATCGGTGGTGAGCGACGGCTGTAGGAGACCGACACCGGTCTCTAATGAGCTTCCTCTCGTTTGAAGTCCGCAAATGATGACTTGTTAGTCAACCTTGGAGTGGGCACCGCAGCACGCAAGAGTGCTAACAATAGCATCAGACACACTGAAAAAAATGAGCAGATTCTTTATTTGCAGCATGTGTCAGTGTTTACCTCACAGCACAAGACGAACACAGCCGTCCACATCTGGGAAGCAGTCCTGTGTTTTGCGTGTGTGTGTGTATGTGTGTGTGTGTGTCTTTGCATGTGTTTTCTTGGGACTGAGTTCCAGGAAAGAACTAAGCCTTACTAAGATTCTGTAAACTTCAATGGACATAGGAAGACCCTTTTACCGTCTTTACATATGGAGTCTTTTTTTCCCCTCTGGAAAAAGCCAATGGCGACAGAGATGCTGTAAATCCCGCATGAAGCACCCCCTCCCCACCAAAAAAAAAAAAAAAAAGGTGCTGTGTGCAACATTTCCTTCACCAAATTAATACCACATTCTCCATAAATGTTGTTGTTTCCTGTCTCCTCTTCTTTCCCCTCCCATTTCTGGCACTGGTTCATGTTCGCAAATTAGATTGTAGGTGCTAATTAAATGTTTTTTTAATCAAAGTAAGATTATCTCAAGATAACTGCTGGCAGTCAAAACATGAGAGCAGCATCACTGCTTTAAACAGATTCTCCACAACATTTGCACCATTTGTGCTCTAAAATAAACTGAATATAACTGAATCACAGTCATGTTCATGTCTTCAAAGTAAATGCAGAAAAAATGACATGTTAGAAAATAGCGAGCAAGAGAGAGGGCAGGCACTCCAGAAGTTTCTCTGACATTTTATTTTCTCCCCAGCTGCTGAAGTCCAGTTCAAAGATGTCACTTAACCACAACATTTTTCCTATGTGGGCGTACAGAGTGGAAATGAAAGAGCGAACGGTGAGCAGTCACATTAAAAAAATCCCTTCAGAATGGATGGGAATAAAGGAAACTGCTAAAAAAGTTTTATTTCTTTATAAAAAGTGAATTGCCAGATATAGAAGACGAGGGTTAAACAATTTAAGCCGACATATATCGCGGGATTTGCTTCCAAAACCCCACTCGGTGTTTTCGCTTATTCAGCAGCCTGAACTCTGACAGTCAGCCTCCTCTCCAACGTCATCACGCGCGCGCGCACACACGCGCAGATGCTAATCGGCTAATGCAAGCTCTCGAGCCGAACTTTTTTTCTTTTTTCAGTCTTTTTTTTAATGTCAAAAGTTAAACTTTTCTATCATTCCCCTTTTCTTAAAACAGCGGCGGCTAGTTTGTTCACACTTAGAGAATGACACGCTTCAAAAGAATATTAAAATAAAATAATAATAATAAAAAACTCTGACAACAACAAAAACTTAGCTTATTTATGGTGTATTGCTAACAACCTCCACTTACTTATCAAGCACGAAATACAGGTCAAAAGCACCCTGGCAGGAGCTCTCCTCCTCCTCCTCTTCATCCAGCAGCCCCGGCTCGGCTCTTGCAGATGGAAAAGAGAGCAAAAATAATCCGAACAAAACCAAAACGAGACTCATGTTCAACAAAAATCTTGCCATAATCTCTCCTCCCGGCGAAACAGCGTAATTCCTTTATGGAGAGGGAAAAAATGCCAAAACAAACCAAAGTACTTCAGTGGGTCTTTACATCCCACAAACAATACTCTAAGTGGAGAGGCAGGGATGCTACCGAGACAAAAGAAAGGATGCCGGTGATGATTCAACTATTTTGAGATCAGTGTACAATCAGGACCACCCGCATCCCGGCCTGATTGCAGCAGGAGAAGTGTTTTGACTCAGAGAGGTTTATTATTATTATTATTATTTTTTTTAAAAAAATGCTGGTGGTCTTCAGGCTCTTTTTCGGATAGTTTTGAATCCACATGCAACTGACAGGCTAAAAAAAAAAGAAAGAGAAAAGAAAAAAAAACTGCAAAAAAAAAAAGTTAATTGAATGGGTGGTTCGTAAAAACGGATAATATTTTCCTGTCAGTGTGTCAAAAGTGATTTAGTTCTAAAGAAGCCAAATGGAGCTGGGTGATGCAGAGCTGTGTTTGAAGCCGGAGGAACTGAGAGCCCGGGGGACAGACTTGGCTGAAATGGCCCAGGTTTCAAATTTCATCTTGAGGAGGAGAGAGGAAGGGAGGCAAAAAAAAAAGAAAAAAAAATGGGTCAAGATCCCATTTTGCGCCTCCCTCACGTGGCAGACCGGCGCATGGGTGACAACAATTTATATCATTACAATTATACAAGGTATATGAACTTCACTGTGGCACTGCGTCCTCAAGCCACACCAGCGCGTTTATTTATCGAGCCTAGCATTTTAGCACTTTGTCCTCATTTGTTTGTTTACTTTCAGCATGCTGCTGATGGTTAACTATAAGCAGCAATATCCACTGTAATTACAACTCAGTGAAGCAAAGACTGTAATGAGTGTGGCAGATATGGTGAAGGGCACATTTAAAGGGTAAAGCAAACCCTCACATGAAGTGTGAGTGCTGTCATAGATCAAGCACATGAGGTAATCTCTTTCTTGTAAAATATGTTTTTAGAAATAGGTATACAACTATTTTGAACAGCCATAAATACACTTAAATGATGACTTAATTAGAAATTATGGTGTCCTATTTTTAAATGAGTGTTTTGCTTTGTTTTGTTTTGTTTTGAATAAATCACCTGTTTAGCTTTTCTTTGAGTTTTGGAGCTTGAATGCATCTTGTCATCTGAGCTTTCATTAGCTAATAGGTAATCATTCGCTCTATGATCAAATATGGTCATTTGTGGCTCCAAAATACCAATATGACCAAAGGGGTTTTTGACACTTTTGAATCATGCTGTGGGGAAATAAGGCATGGTTAAAGATGACATTTCCTTAAAGTAGCACAGATGCTACTTTTCACAGTGAATCACAGTGTATGCCAGGAAAGACTGACAAAATCAGCTGCTAGCCTGATAACATCTTGAACAGATAACAGCTGAAAGAAAGGAGAAATGACAGTTAATAGAAACAGGACAGAAAACAGGAAGAGAGATGTAACTGTGAAGCTGAAAGGAGTAGAGTTAGTGAAGGTAGATGAGTGTAAATACCTGGGATCAACCATCCAAATCAACTGACAGTGCATGAGAGAAGTGAAGAAGAGCATGCAGGCAGGGTGGAGTGGGTCAAAACAAGTGTCAGGAGTGATTTGCGACATGTATGGTTTGGTGATGGTGGTACTGACCAAAATACACGAGGCCAAGCTGGAGATGCTAAGAGTGACCAGAATGGACAGAGTTAGAAATGAGTACATCAGAAGGACAGCTCAGGCTGAGTGGTTTGTAGCTAACAAAATCTGACAAAATCTAATCTAGTTGTTTTGTTCTTTCAGCTTACTTTTTCCACTGATATTTTGTAGTAATTGCCAGGAAAAAGTCCTAGTTTTCTGGCTCTTTTCATATTTCCTCTTCCAAAGCCATATTTGCTGTGATCTATTATGCTGTCACTTGTACAAAAACCAGGCAGAAAAATAGATTCCTGAAAAGTAAACAGCAGCCTTGTTGCATCACTCGGACACTCTCCCTGTTCCCATTAATCCCGTGGCCCCAGGCTCAAAACATGTGCTCACTTATCTATCCAAGGCAAACATAGTTCTTCAGTTTCTCGCATAACATGGTGTAATCTTCCCAACTGAATTATCACTGAGGAAAAAAAACCCACCATCTGAAAAACTGCGCATCATCCCTTAAACTAAATGCGCATTGCTCTGCAGAGCTAAACATCATGTAATGTATACTTATTGATCCCCGTGGGGAAACTCCTCTCTGCAGTTAGCCCATTCACTCAGTGAAGCAGTGGGCAGCCACCAACCTAGCGCCCAGGGAGCAGTGTGTAGGGACAGTACCTTGCTCAGGGGTACCTCGGGGTAGCCGTTCACTGGATTCGAACCCCTGATCTTCCGATCATGGGGCCACCACTCTACCTACTGAACATGGGCGATCGTGGCTCAAGAGTTGGGCGTTCGCCTTGTAATCGGAAGGTTGCCGGTTCGAGCCCCGGCTTGGACAGTCTCGGTCGTTGTGTCCTTGGGCAAGACACTTCACCCGTTGCCTACTGGTGGTGGTCAGAGGGACCGGTGGCGCCAGTGTCCGGCAGCCTCGCCTCTGTCAGTGCGCCCCAGGGTGGCTGTGGCTACAACGTAGCTTGCCATCACCAGTGTGTGAATGTGTGCGTGAATGGGTGGATGACTGGATATGTAAAGCGCTTTGGGGTCCTTAGGGACTAGTAAAGCGCTATATAAATACAGGCCATTTACCATTTAACATCATCTGCACATCAAGTAAAATCTTCTTTCTCCCTTAATCTACATGTTATACCAAAATAAACCGAATATACTGTTAAAATAATGAAATAACTTTTGTAGTGATGCGAAAACATTTTATCTTATGTCATGCTTTAAAAGATGAGCACAACACTCTCCGTCATATATTTCAGTTTGTTTTTTATTGTGTCTGATAAAACCCAGAAATGTTCACATGGCACGAAGTTCACTACATAGTGGAAAAACGATGCATGTTGTATCCACAGTAAGAACATCACATGTGATGGTTTCTTCATCAGAGTAACAAATTGATTATTATACAGAGCTCCTAATTACAATTTTACAAAGTTTTATTGATGTTTTTTCCAGACGTCTTTGACAAACACTAACTTCACAAAGAACTGCATAGGCAGAGCCATTCATTCTCAACCACCTCAGCACAGTAATATTTGACAGAAATGAAAACTACAGAAAACTTTGCTCTACTTTAAGAACAGACTAAAAAGGCTTAGTTATGAAGAACAGATTATACTTTATTTTTTACACAAAACCTACATTGTTCACTTTTTAAACAAGCCTAGACTCTTGAGATTATTTGGCTGCCAAAACAAAGAGGCGATTGTGTCCCCCATGACTTTGTTCAGGACGTGGTTTCTTTAACTGCAAGGTGCTTGTTGAAGATGCCCTTGGCAGTGTCGAGGGCAGCATCAGCTGGGACGGGAATGTGAGGTGCAATGCCGGCTCCCTCCCAGGCTGGCCCTGCAGAATTGTCGGAGTGAACAGTGGGGATGCTGAGGAAGATATCGGTCTCGCCGACCTGGAAGGTCTTGGGTGGGTGGGACGCCCCAGCTGTAGTTTCGCCAATGATCATGGCGCGGCCCAGCTTCTTCATGATGTAAACAAACTCTTCTGCAGCACCAGCAGTAGCTCCACTGGTCAGGATGATTACGCTTTTCTTGGAGCCATACCGTACACCTGAATAGGAGAAAGGTAGATAGAGATATGGATGAAAGTCAAGTAAACAAGGGAAGTAAGTTATTTCTGGATAATGGAAAGGATTAAGTTTGAGCATAATAACAAGCTGGTAGAAAAGGGATATGGATAACTGTATGCCAGAGAGGCTGGATTATATCGTGGGGTTCCAGGTGAGGGCACAGATGAGAAAATAGTTTGATATAGTCTAACCACAGCTGCCCTGCAGATAACTTTGAAAGACTGGTATTAAATTCAGAAAGCGTTACAGCCTCCAGCACAGGGCCAGTTGGTCTGTTCGTCTTAAAAAGCAAAGGTGCCCTTTTGTCTGTTCATAAATCTGTGCATTACTGTTTCATCAGACTTGCAAATATCTATCTATCTATCTATCTATCTATCTATCTATCTATATATATATATATATATATATATATATATATAAGTAAATGAATATATAAATAATATATATAAATGAAGCAATGGGAACAATTTGGAGACAAGTTTCTGGATACCAGATGAACGTCTCGTTTCAGCTCTGGTTTTGAATCTTTACCAGATTCTTATTGAAACATCTGTCTTCTACTGAAATCTATTGCACATATTCAAAAAAATACACAGACTGGATTTTTTTTAATTACCGGTGAGTTCCTGCAGAGTTTGGAGCTCTGTGATGGTTCCAGATGATCTGTCATAAAGCTTGTCCAACACAATCTGCTTGTCCGCGTCAAAAAAGTAAGAGCAGAAGCCTGCGATAGCTGTTGTTGGTCCCCCGAGATTGTTCCTGCAAATTCATTCATGGAAAGGTTTGATTCTTAGTTAAATTTAATGGTCATTTGTGATTTTTTTAATTGATGGATGTCAACCCACATTAGGCTATCTCTGGACATCAACCTGATGATTTGAGGAAAAAGCATTCTACATCCTTCAATAATGATCAAATCCACTTTATTAAGAGCTAGACTGTTGAGCTATAGCAGCTTTAATAAGTGATTTAGACACAAGGAACGTTTTTAATAGAAACTTGGACTGTCATGTCGAGTAATATTACTCACCTGAGGTCAATGATCAAAGCATTAGTGTTGAGAACTTTGTTCCAGACATGTTCAACAATAACCTGGGCAATAGGCTTCACCTCCTCAAAGTCTCCAAACATGTCAAAACGCAGATAGCCAATGTTGTTTTCAAATACATCAGTATGGAAGGAGACTTTGATCAGTTCAATGTACATTTCTGGGGTATAATCCTGTGGAAAGCAACAGGCACCAATTTAACATGTATCATAATTGTGATCAGTATTTCTATGCATTATTTTTTAAAATAGCTCACCAGTTCATTTGCTTTACATGAACTTTTGTCCATCAAACTGAAACAAAATAACAAACACAAGTCTGAGTGTCTTACCATAGGTGGTAGGGCTGGAGTGTTGCTGGTGGTCTTCAGGCTCTTGTCCCCAGAAAGGGTCTGCAGATCAGCAGACAACTTCGATTCCAAACTCTGCTTGGAGACAACCATATTGTATGTGCCACTTGCCAGCTGCTCTTTGAGCTTTGCTGCAACATCTGCCCCAATATTTTCAAAGGCATAGTTGTCAGCAATCAGGGTTGCTGATCCCTCAATGATTGCTGGAACTTGGGCACGGAGGTTGATGATCTTGATAGCGGTAGCAAGGGCATCCTCAGCATTTACCTCCACATCTGGGGTGACACCTGTGATCTCCCAAGTGGAGCCAGTAATGGGGTTGATAGACTTAGCAGTTGGTACAGTGACATAGAAGTCAGAATCACCAACTTTGAATTTATCAATTTTCACCGAGCCTCCCGCTGTCTTCTCACCAACAATGGTGGCCCTTTTCAGATTCTGAAGACAGTAGGCAACATCTTCGGCAATGCCCTTGGTGTTTTTGCTGGTGAGGACAATGATGGATTTAGTTGCACCATATCTCTGCCCAAGCAGATCCGGCATAGTAAAAAATGGAGTGGTGGTGTTCGAGGGACGGTCATAAATGCTGTCGATGTGAATCAGAGGCTCAGCTTCGGTGAAGTAAGACACAATGTAGGGGATCCCAGTGACTTCCCCACTGCCAGTGTAGCGCAAGTCAAAGATCAGGGCAGATGTAGGCAAGATTTTACTCCAGACAAGGTCTAGAAGCAAAGGACCAACCTTTTCAGCTGCCTCTTCTCCAAGGATGTGATCAATCCTCAGATAGCCAATGTTGCCCTCCAGGATGTCAAGCTTCATGGAGTTCTGGATGACTGCGATGAGCTGCTCAGGGGGCAGGGGAGGCAACTTTGGGGGAACTGCAGGAACGTAGTTTGGCTCATAGGAGACTGTCAGGCGTGGGTCACTGACTGTGTGCTGAACCCCACTGCTGAGGACATTCGCCAGAGTTTCGGCATCTGGCATGTTGAGAATACCTGTGTTGCTGCTGGCTGCTTCGATTGCCTCCTTCATCCCCACCAGCTTCTCTGGTGAGCAGTAATTGTTCAAGATGATTGTTGCTATGTCTACGATGACACTGGGGGGAAAGGAGGCATGGCTAAAGAAAACATTTCCCAAAATTAGCAGAGATGCAACCAGAACAAGAGTCTTTGCCATTTTTTGCCAGTTCAGCCTGACAAAAAAGCGAGCAGACACAAAACGCACGTTGTTGAACCAAACCTCTTTCCCCAAAGAGGTCTTCTGTCAAATGGCACTGTTTTGGCTGCAAGGTTTCTGGTTAGTACACTCATAAGAGGATTTATCCCACATTAAACCTCTAATCGCATTATCCTGAGTGCTTCTGCAAGGTAATAACAGCCTAGCTAAGTAGATGTAGTAATACAAGGTGCTGCTAAAGATACTGGTGCTAGAGTTACGCAATGTATCCTGGAGTGAAAGGTTCCTGTGTCAAATAAGGTCAGTTTTATAATTGATAAAGCTCAAGAAAGGCATTAAGGGTAGTGAAGATACGACCTGGGTAAGTCACTACCTGCAAATACAATATACAAATGGGGGTCAACATTATATCTTAAATCTTACATAATATTTGAAGAAGGAAAACAATGGAAATGGAGAATAACTGTAAAAACATTAAAATCCCAGCAAATGCCGAATACACCATCAATAATGTTCCATCAATAACTGAGAAACACCTAAGTCTTTATTATTTTTTAGAAATTATACACATTTAACAGCAAAGCATCACAAATGAAAACTGAAGAGGGAGATCTAGTTTAGGTTTGTTTGCTTGGTACTTGCTCCCTCTGCTGGACTGTTCTTTTGTTAAAGACCAAAACAAAAAACAAAAAAAAAAAATAGAGCATTGTTACAGTACAATAAGCAAAAGTACACTAAAACCAGTGGGCAAACTCAAACAAAAAACAAACAGGGATTTCACGTGACATGGTCGAAAGAATATCCACATTATTTTACATATAATTTAAAATGTGATCATTTTAAAGAGTAACACAGAGAAAAACAAGTAAAGAAGAAAGAAAAAATACAAAAACCTTTCCTATATTATGAATAACTGGAAGTTGTTTTACTTACACAATATTCACACTTAAATGGGGGAAATGTATTGTAAAGGAATCATCAGCTATCACATGCTTTTCACAGTTAAAATGTCCACAGCTTATACATTCCCTTCTGTAATAAGATCAAATACTAATTCGTGCTACTTAGTTACTCAAAGTCTCTCTAAATGGAATAACAAGCAAGTGCTCTTGGAGCTTAAAATTTCATATTGAAGTGAAGTTGAGTTCCTGTAGAAAGGCCTTCGAAAAAAGTAAAAAGACTAGATTACGTGAAGCCTAATGCCAAAAAAATATAAAACAAACCAACAACTGATGACAGTTTGGTATAATAGAAGACCTTCTTTGTTAAACTACTAAAAAACACTGCCTTTAAATCAAGGTGTCAAACATGCCATTTGGTCAACTCTGTCCCACTGAATATCTTTGCAATATCAATTGTGAAAACAACAGAGACTTAATTAAAGTTTCTAATTTTTAAATAAAATCTTCTTGTGATTAAGCAAGCTTAACTGAACAGGAGTGAAAATGTATGGAAAGAGTAAAAACAGAGAAAGTTTAACAATTATTGTAGTGTACTGTAATATTATTTTGAGGGCTGGGTCTTTAAAAATCCAGTGATTTTCAATGCATGTAATAAAAGTGAGCAGAAGAAATGTTGAGAAACTCAGACAAATCTGTTCATCAGTTTTGTAAATGAATGGTGTGCTAAATGTGAAGATTCCCAGCATATACTTGTTTCTTTACCCCTTTACCCCTGTTCTTGCAAGACCTGACCTCTGAATGATCTCTGATCCTTTTGTGCAGCATATAAGATCACTCCTATGCTGTTTTACTTATTGACTGCTTTAAAGACCAACAGGTGCCTGCCTCTGTGGGAACCTAGGGAAAAGTACTGGGAACACAGACAGTTCTTTTGAAAGTATCAAGGTCCCCATGAGTTTCAAGATTCTCTAAAACCACTGTCTTCCTTGAGTTGACCCACAATTTTGGATCTAAAATCAATCTGAGGAAAGTACCCATTGACTAAAATGAGTTTGACACCCATGACTTAAAATAAAATTACTTTAGGTGCCAGTTTAGCTTAGTGAGTGAGCATGCCCATTCATTCAGTGAAGCAGTGGGTAGCTACTACTCTAGCAACCGAGGAGCAGTGTGTGGAGACCATTTGGTGGATTTGAACCTACAACCTTGCGCGCATGGGGCAAACACTCTACCTATTGAGCCATCCCTGCACTTTGCTGTACAATGCCAAAGAAATTAAATAAAAAACAAAACAAAACATCTAATTACAAGGCCACACATGCTACACATGGAACACAACAACACACACATTTACATTAAAGTGGTGCCTAAGCAGACAAACTAATTAACTAGTCATTTTAGTTGTATTTTTATTGTTTACCTTGCACTCTCTTCAGCAACCTTGACTCTAGAATTTTCTGAGCTACATATAGAGCTTCATTTGCCTGGACAGCAATATGGGGCTCAACCCCCGAAAAGCTCCACATTTTTCCAGTGATGGCACTAAAAACAGCTTGGTTAGGAATGGAGGCATACAGGACAGTGTCTCTGATCTGATAGGTTCTACTTGATAAAGACCCACCAGTTGTTGGCTCGCCAACAATTGTGGCCCGATTTAGGTCCTTCATTGTGCGAGTGAATACTTCGGCTGCTGACCCAGTCATATGACTGGTCAAGATGAATAGTTCCTTGGAGGATCCGTATCTTTGACCCCTCACCTGTGGAATTGTCATGACTTCTGTCATTGTGGTTGTTATTCGGTCAAAAACAGAGTAAAGATGGTGTAAAGGTTCTGCATCAAAGAAATAGCTACACAAAAGTGGAATCGCGGTTGAATAACCACCACTGTTGTACCTCATATCAATTATGAGGGCATCTGTATTTATTATCTTACTCCAAACAGATTTTATGAGATGCGGCCCGATGGCTTTTACCACTTCTATGTCTGCCATCATATCAAACCTTAAATAGCCAATGTTACCTGGTAGAAGCTCAATTTTAAAAAGAGCATCAATTATATAGCCCACTTCCTCTCCTGTAGGAATCTTTGGGAGTTCATGAAGTGACTCAGGCTCAACCTCACAGTGGAAAACATGCAGTCGGTGATCAGCTGAAGTCTCTTGGAGATCTGCTGTCAGCTGTGATGCCAAAGACTCAAAGTCAACCACCGAGCGGTATAATCCGTCAGCCCATTTACTTACCAGCACCTTGCTAACCTTTAGCGCGACTTCATGGATTGCGTAGTGATCTTCTAACAAATCTCCAGCTCCTTGTATAAGGGAATTTAGTCCTTTGTGAAATTCAGCAATCTCATGAACATGGTCCACTGCTTCTTCAGCAAGCACAATGGCATCAGGTACCACCCCACCTCCCAGCCAGAATTCTCCATTGTTGTCGATAAAGTTTATGAAAGGAACAGTGATGGCAATATTGGTCCCCTCTATTTTAAAGGTCTTTGAGTGCATCAGGGTACCAGATGTAATTTCCCCAATGACTGTGCCACGATGTAATGACTGTATCAGATAAGCGAACTCTTCGCCAACACTTGCTGTGTAATAACTGGTTAACACGTAAATCTCCCGCTTTGAGCCGTACGCTGGTCCTGTAATTTTAGGCAAAGTGTTGTGTTCTGTTGTACTATTCTGAATTCGGTCATATATTGTAAAAAAGTGTTGCTTCTGTGAAGTGTCCTGTAGATAAGACAAAATAATGGCTAGAGAGGTAGAGGATCCACCGGTGTTATAGCGCAAATCAATAATCAAGTTAGCAGTATCTTTGAGGGGTACCCATACCTTTTTAGCCATGACCTCTTCTAATTTAGCAGATGACTTGACAAACTTGTCAAAGCGGACATAACCAGTGTTGCCTGGGAGAATTTCCACTTTGAGCAATGTATCAATGTATTCCGTTAATAGTCCAGGATCGTCTGGAACTTTGTCATGTTCATGGCCTTCCTCTACGTTGGCTGCATATTCTGGCATGTATTTGATTGTCAGTCTGGGATCTTCAGACACAGTCTGGAGCACTTGGTTGAGTCTGATTGCTAGACCCTCTTCAGATACGACAGACACGAAGTCTGTAGATTCCAAGAGTTGAAGAAGAGCTGGAACTCTTTCAGCAAATGTGTAGAACCGGTCGATTTTGTCAGAGATTCTTTGGACAACTTTTGGAATAGAATTCCTTATAGCCAGAAGTGATTTGGCTTTTGCAACAGCTTCCTTGGCAATGATGTGGACATTTGGAGAAACACCAGTGACCTCCCAGCTCTGACCTGTAATTGGGCTGACAGATCTTGCCACAGGAACTGTTATGTAGAACTTCGACTGAGCAATCCTAATTTTTTGGACTTTCACCGACCCACCAGCAGACTTTTCTCCAACTGTGATGGCCCTCCTTAGGTTTTTTAGAGCATACGCCACTGCCTCAGCAGCCCCCGTTGTGCGTCTACTGGTCAAAAGCATGACATCTTTTTTCTTTCCATACCTTTCCCCCACTATAGATGGGATGGTCCATAGCTCCCTGGTTGAATTTGAAGGCCTGTCATATACAGTGTCAATATGAATAACGGATTCAGGGTCTGAGAAATAGGAGATAATAAAAGGAACTCCAGAGAGCTCTCCAGCTGTGCTGTACCTTAGGTCAAAGATTAGTGAGGATGTGTGAGCAATATTATCCCAGATATTTCCCATGAGCTGCGAGCCAAACTTTACTGCTGTTTCCTCCCCAATGATCCGATCTATCCGTAGATAGCCAACATTGTTTTCCAAGATATCCGCCTTGACAGAGTTTTTCACCAGCTGGATCAGCTGTTCTTTTGGAAGAGATGACAGAGTTGGTGGCATCACTGGGACAAAATTAGGCTCATAGGAAATGGTCAACCGAGGATCATTCAGTGCGCCTTGTACTCCAGCTGTGAGCACAGTTGCCAGGGTCTTCCTATCTGAAATCTGTAGGATTTCTCCACTGTTGATAGCTTGTTGGATGGCCTCTTGCATCCCAACCAGGTTCTCAGGGAAGCAGTAGTTTTCCAAAAGAATCTTGGCCATTTCTAATACTAGAGCAGGCTGGAATGATGAGTTGCTGGATAGAGTACATAGAAAAAGCATCAATAGAAGTGGCACTGTCGTATGTGCCATCTCTAATATCTTCATCAACGCTGATAGAAAGAGAACCACCTCCGTCTTTGCTTTTTCTGGGTTGTGTTAGTTGATTTGTGTTCAGAGACTGTGGATTTCACTGGAAGGAATATGTCATTGTCAAAGGTTTTTTGGGCAGCAACATCAACATAAGAGGCTTTTGTCTACAATAAACCTTTAATCGCATTATATGTAGTGCTTCAGCCTGCAGACAATAGCAGACAGAATGAAAAATGATAAATGGGAGGTACAATTTCTCACTGTTTTTGACACAATTGTAATAGAGGTTTGGGTTCTGGTACCTCTAGTTTGAACACTTGTAACTGAAAGACAGTTTACTGTTTATTAGAATTATTTATCTATTTATTTTTCTATTACAGTCTGCATCTTTTACCAAATTCTCCCCGTGGAATACTCAGTACTAAAAAGGTGATAAATGAGGTTGCACTGATTTGTGCCAAAGCCCCAACTGAAACACTCCCACTCCTTGTTCCCTCTTTCTTCCTTGCCTGTTATGAAAGCTTATGGTGGTGTATTTTGGTGCTGTTGGTAGCTTTAGTGGGTCATGTCTGGGTCATTTCACTGGTGACATGATTACACAGTTTACAGACAAAGCCTTCTTAAAACACATCCAGGATCAGAACTGGGTAACAAGTTCCTTAATTCAAAGTGTGTGTAACACCCACACTTTGAATAAAGGAACAAACAGTTGAGTGGAAAGTTTTTATGTCTATTGAATGCCTTATTTTCACAACAAGGAAAAGTTTGGATATAATAGAAAATTGATAGCTGGTAACTTTCCATCGTTTACTCAGATTTAAACAGCAAGACATCATAAGACCAGCTCACAACTAATAGTGCCAGACATGAGCTTATTCCAAATACTAGACTTGCTAATCTTAACGTCTTAGCCTTTATTACGGCCTCATACCTTACATAACAAATTCCAGTCTCAGCCAATTCCCAGGGTGCTTATCGAGAACTTTGAAACACTAAATACTTCCTGATGTTGTCACTTTGTGTCAAATAAAAGAACAGATTATATCATTTTTGCTGATAATAAAATACCTAAGGGTTAACACTCTTGAATTACTGATTCAGAAAGTAGATTGTAGAAATGAAGTGGCGTAAGAGTTAAGATGTTAGCTGTGATAGTCACGCAACAAAACGTGTTAATGTCAGCAAGGTTTAGAGCTGAGTTCCCAACACACATTCAGGAATTAACAAATACATGAATCATCAGTGTCCATTTCATTTTGCCTTTCATGGCTGTTCTAGTCACTGTTCTTAAATGATAATATTAAACAGTAGAAGCAGAGACTTAAAGGCTCTGTTGTTCCATGCTGTTGGTGATTGAAGGAACACAATGTTATGAAGCAAAAAGTAACGGAGCTTTTTCCTTGGTTCTCAGGAAACAGGAATTCTGACCCTGACACTGATGTTATTTTAAAACAAGATCAGTTTAGTGCTACAGGACATGGAAGTGTTTGCACAAACTTGTCCCCTCATTGATTTCAACATGGTGGGTTGAACTCAGATAAGACTATGTCACTGACATTTAATATTTACACAGCTGACAGTATAGATTACTGTATGATGAGTGTGTGTAAGGGGGATAACTAATTGTTTTTTCCACATAGTCATTAGCTTATACAGTCATTTTTCCATGATTACATTAAAATGTGGAACCTCACTTTCTCTTTCTCTTTGTTGTTTTCTATAATTTGAGGACTTTTGGAAAATAGCATTCATGGAGACATTATACAGGCTTTTTTTGTAACGCTATTACTCTGTGCAATAAAAAGTCAGTATTGCACAATGTGAATAACTGTGATATGTCTTATTTCATCACCTGCCTCTGATCATCTTATTAGTCTTCCACTGTATAGCAGCAGTTCAGAGTTTCAGTACCTAATGACTAATTGTCTTTGTGGATCAGCCAGTCTCTCCAACTGTATCTTGTGTTTTGAGTCCAATTGATATCGGATTTTTAGGAGCAATGGTGATATTTGATGATTAAAAATCTGATATTTGGCTGTTTTTTCCTTTCATATGCATGTAAAAGACAGATTTCCCTGACATTTGTTATATGCATTTGTTTACAGTTGTTTTGGGAACATATTAATTAATTCATGCTCTGGACAGCTATGGTCAGGTCAGCTGGTTGATGTGCTTGTGGTTTTCCAGACTCACGGATGTTGCAACAGGGAAGTGGCAGAGTGCCCTCTAGTGGACAAACTGTGCCCTGTTGACACAGCATTTCATTTATTGGCCATAAATATCAATAACAATAGACTAGCTAATAACTAATATAATATGCTTAATAAACTAAACTCAGTAATGTAGGATGAGGTGAGTAAGTGAAAAAAGAGACTTCTGGCTGAGAAGAGCCCGAGAATTTTTATTAATTTCAGGGTTGGAATGCCTTAGAAACAAAATGATGACATCATGCTACATATAGGAGAGTAAAAATCTGCACGCTGAGGGCAAATATTCTAATAATTATTTAAATATACATTTTTCTGTAATATATCAATATAAATAATTTATACATACAATATCAATATACAGATGTGTTATATCAGCAAATGAGCAGTGATTATATGTGAATTTATGTTTCACCAGCTTATTACAAACAATAATTATACCTGTTTTACCTGTAATAGTAAACTCGTTTAACTTTGCTTTTTACATGCCTTTTATTATGTACTCCACACATACAGGGAAAACCTTTAATGTACACATGATGAGAATTAAATACAATAAATGCAAAATGTGTCCCTTTCCTTTGCTCTTCCACTATTCTGTTGGTCTGACAAACTGTCACGCATATCTTACAATGAACTCTCAAAAGCAGCAAGTCTGTGATGCTGTTAGCATTGGGGTATTCATTTAAGTGATTGCCAGTTTTCTTTTTTTTTCTCCATCAATTATGCATAGGTGCATAGTTTAGAGCACTTCTTTATTCCACAGTACTCATTCATTTTGAATATTTGCTAGAAAACTTCTTATCTTGAAGTTTAGCTTCTTCCTAGCTTAACTTAAAATTGAACCTAGGGATGGGAGATATTTTGAGCACAATCAACAGACTCCTGTACCTTGTATGACATCTCTTTTCACGCTGTAGAAAATTCTAGTCCACAATGATAGATTAGAAATACCCCTTCTAGTCTAGAAGAGCTAATCGCAGCTTTTTTCACGGTAAGTATAAAATAATATTGAGAACTTAAAGCTAAATACAGGTGGTGCACGTTTATTATAAACTTCCACGAGGGAGGGTGGCGTTTAAATCCCACGTGAAGCCATAGTTTGCTACTGAAATTTTTTCTACATATAAGTCATGTGCATATATCAGTTGAATCAACAGATCAATAAAAAAAATCAGTAGAATTAATAGAAAAGACTTTTAAAAAACAAAACAAACAAACAAAAAACCTCTGGAATATTTTACAACCTTTTGGACCAATACAGGGCATGAAAGTTGCCATATGACTTGTTATCCTTGAACATTGAACTAAATGGAATAAAATTTAAATTTAGGATGATCATTACCTTCGCTAGGGTAAGGGCAAACTACCTGCAGCCACACTCTGCCACCTTCATCTCTTCATACAGATATCTTATAGTGATGCGCCCATTCTCCTGATACATGACTGTGATGGGGTCAAGTTGGATTGGGACGCAGCATGCCATGTTGGCCTTCTTGGGGTCCCTGATGTTCATCAGCGTCTGGATAAGGGCGTGTTTTGATGGAGATGACTCATCCGTCAGTGGATGGTAACACTGGCCGCGACATTCAAAGGCATCATATTCCCGAGGCGCCACGATCCAGCTGTCCCAGCCAATGTCTTTAAAGTTGACCTTGAGCGAGGTCCGCCGGCAGTATTCCCTCGGTGCTCGTCTTTTTGTTCTCTGTGGGTGCTGAGAATCAGGGATCTCGTTTGGCAGCTGATATCCTCTGTTCCAGTCAGCCCCTGAATGCAGGATGGTTTCTTCTTCATGAAGGATCATCTCTCTTAGTTCCTTCTTCATCTCCCTCCTCCTGTTACTGAGGTCATTTGAGAAGACAATCAAAGCCGCTGAGGTATTATCGCCGACGGACACGCTCATGTTTAAACAGCTGTCCCCTGCCGCCCCGCTTCCAGAATCCCCACAATCTTTCATATCCACCGCTACGTCAAAAACAGTTGGTGCAGGGCCTGACTTGATCCAGCTCTGAATAGCCGTGGTCACATCAAACGTTGTCCATGTGCTCTGACAGCCTGCCACCTCTTTGCCCACCAGCAGTTGGGCCGAGGATGTGAAATTGTTCGTATCGACTTCATAGACTTTAACCATGATCTTGAAACTGTGGGAGGTGACTCTTGGCCTGAAGTTTGGGAAGAAGAAAAGCTGCAGCTCAGCAGTTGTGATCTTTTCATGGCTGGGGATGCTGATGTTGAACTGCAGCCTGTACTTTGACTTTGTCCCATTCGTCATAGAGAGAGTAAAATCTGTCAAAGAGAAAAAACAGCCTGATCACTGATACATCTGAAACAGCAGCAGGGATTGTCATGGTCGGCCACGGACTGTGTAGCTATTACAGTCAGAAGTGAAATCCAAGTCTTATTTCATTTTCTGCCAAAATCGTACCCTAATTATGATATTTGATAGATTCGATATCTGTCTCGGGAGAGACCAAAAACAGTTCATGAACACTAGAGATCCAAAGACCACACAGGCAGTAACCATAATACAGAAACTGATGTGCAGTTCTCATTGGCTAACCAATCAAAGGAAATTATCTGGGGATACTTTCGTCGGTACTTTACATCCTGCATCTTCAACAGAATATATAAAATCATGTAATAGCAAAGGAAAAGCCACTGATGAGGGCTTAGAAGTAAATATTGCTCTATTTCTAAGAAGTTTCAGCTCATATATGCTAGGAAATGTTAATATTACCCCAGCTGAACATTTCAAGAAACAACAAAAAAATAGCAATGTGGATTTATCAGCTAGTTGTAGCTCTGAAGAGGGAAACCTGTATTACCTGTGTTAGCTGCAAAGATCTAAACCAGATATAACACAAATGTGCATTTCTCAAGGTGGCTTTTCCAGATATGAGTCTCAATTTGGAATACTGGAATAAACAAGACTCGTTTTCATGATCCATGAATGTCCCTCTGCCATCAGCTACATGTAACTCAGAGTGTACTTTTGCTGTGTCCGGTTAAATCCAATTCAGATACCTTGCACAGTGAAGCTTCGTATGACATCAGACTGAGGGGCTGCCGAGGTGTCCGAGGCATACTTGTTGTACAGTTCCATCATGAACTGAGGGGGGATGATCTTGCTGTGCTCCTGAGGAACATCTGACAAGTTGAGCTGTCTCAGAAAACCCTCCTTCATGGTTCCCAGGAGGTTCTCCATCCTCGAATCTGTCTCTTCCTCTTCCAGAAGGTCCTCAGAGAGCTGAGAGTAGAGTTCCTCCATGTCCTCGCTTCTGATGTCATTGTTGATAGGTTTACAGTGGCAGGAACCAATGGTAGCCACCAGACTTAAACACACCTGGAACAGGGAGCTTCTGGAGAGCTGCATTTTGAATATGGTTTTTGCCGAGTGACTAAACTAGTGAGAACGTCACCGTCTCCCCTGCTCGAAAACAGACTTTGCTGTGGCAAATTTTGAAAATGGCAATTCTCAGTACACATATCACACTCCTGATGTCCGCTCCCATGCTCCCAGAGTAAACAGGGGGACTTGTGTCAACCAAAATAGTAGCTTGGCCATGCTTATCACTGCAGCTGATGCCTTCTTTAAAGCTTTGTTATCATTAGAGGGGTGCCTGCTAATGAAGACACTGTAAACAGTTGACAGGGATAATGAAGGGGGTGCTGGAAATTGCGAGGTTACTGAAAAACAGACATTTATAAAATTACTTTCCCCAACTCGGCTGTGGCTTCATAACAAAACCAGCCAAAAGAAAAAGAAAAAGAAAAAAAAAAGAAAGAAAAAGTGATAAAATGTCAGCTTGAAGGCGTAACAGCTTTGTTTGTTAAAATCTGTAGCTAGATTAGCATTGTAGCTGTCGTGGTTTCAGTGCTGTGGTCAAAATGTCAAGAAATGTTCATATTTTTTTTACATTTCTGATTAGGCAGCAGGATCCAACCAATCCTATCTGTGTGTATATTTCACATTTCACATCTCTGACATCAATTTCTAGCCTATTGCTCAAACACTACTTGTTTTTGCAAATGCAAAAGTTCTTTACAATCACCTGATAATCCCATTATTTACAACCATTATACTCACGTTAAACTTTTGCTAGTCCCACAGAGTCCACTGAGGATACACATTTTGGTGGCTAAGTTATGTACAGGCAACACAATGGAGAGCATAACATCATATTCACAGGGGGATGATGAAATTAACATAATATACATGAAAAGCCAAAGAATTTGGATTGATAATAAATGTTTTTTTTTTAAACATATTGATATTAATAATCACTGTATGTGTGATTGTGTTTGTTTCATTCAGATTGTCCCACCACCTAAGGAGGTGATAGAGTATGTACAGACATATATGCTACAATCATATTTATACTGATAAAATATTAATAATACAGTCTGTGTTTGATTTAAAAATGCATTTATGTTGAGTTTCTTGTCTCAATTGTCAAACGAGCACGTGGAAACTCTTTCATAAAATGAAAGAAACTAACAATGAGATGTTGTGCTGACCCTATGTGAAGTTTTGGAGAGATTTAATAGCAGAAATACATTAATGCTAAAATAAAATAAGAGATTGCATATCAGGCAAGTTCTATATGTTGTGGACTAATCTTAAAAAAAGTGTGTGACTACATCTCTTGTTGTGCACTTCTCCTGTGCGAAGAAGAACCAGACGCAAAGCAGCATATGGAAGAATGTTGATGAACTGGTATAGGTTTTCTAGTGGGAACCTGTAAAATCTTAGTGAAGGCATTATTTCACACGACTGGAAAGTGGAACAAAGCTACAGTAGTCTCAGAAGGATGGTGGGATAGCAAGACTCTGCCCTATGTTCCTGGGGGGGTGGGGTTGAGCCCAAACCACGAGCCAGTGAGTCTGGGGAGTCTGGGGACGTTGGCTTACATCCGACCTATAGTGGAATTTCTTTCTTCTTCTTCTTCTTCTCAATCATTCAGTCTCTTATTACTTGGTTCACACTGGGTTTCATAAAATGGTTTCGCTGTGGCCCTTTCATGGTCTTAAGAGGTCTGCTCTATGGAGTCCATCAGTGATGAAAGACGAGGAGTAAATGTACTGGCATGGGTACAGCAAACAGTGTAGGCATGCAGAAGGAAAACAAACACAATGAGAAAACTTTAATATGATCTAAAGTGCAGTCACCTGATCAGTTGGATGAACTTGTGAAAAGAAAAGAGAAATAATAAAAATGTTTTAGGGTAGTGAGGACTTGATCATGTGTCATACCAGCAATATGTTTTGGCCCAAGCTTTGTTTTCAAGGTCAGACATTTGTCAGTATACTACATGTTTGTTCCAGATTCTTTTGGTCTACGTTTGTTTCTGTTATGTGGTGATATTCTCTGTAGCTTCATACAAGTGACTCCTGCCCTATGACAGCTACTCTGAATCTTCAAAACATACATTACATTAACAATTTGAAGTTTAAGTCGTCACTGGTGATGAGCCTAATTGTAACACTATGCTATCAAAAAGTGCTTTTTAAAAAAATTATTCTCCCAATTATTGGCAATTAGGGGATAAAATAAAATAAAATAAAATGTATTTTTAAATACTTTTTTCTTGTCTCCAGACAGCAGGGTTAGGATTTGGAGCTGGGATTGTGGTTATCATCAATAGTGACTTACATATCACAGCGGTTTATATAAAGTACCAAACAAAAACAAACACAAAACTTTTTTTAATCAAATGTATTTACAGGTCATGTAGACTAGCATTCATAAATAAAAAGCACTAACCTGCCACTATTTTAAAAAACACAAAAACAAAGATTGTCTTGGTAACCTGCCAGAGGGTCTGCAGATGGAAATTAGCCAAGGCTATAATCTGGCATATTTACATTTGTTAAAATGTTCATTAATATGTATTTTCCCTCTTTCTAAATAAATTAAATAAAACCAGTAAACCTACATATCAGACCTAATGTCCCAATTTGCTGAATAAAACATCAGCAAAGTTGGAAATTAAAGGAAAAGTTCACAAAAGTGTCTCAGGTCAGCACAAATACCCTTTGGCACTGGTTCATTAAGTGTCTGGAAATCTACTGGACACATGGAAACCATTACCTCAAAATATATTTCCTCATTTGATGATGTTAGTAGTGTTGAGAGCATATTCATCCAAAGTCTGTAGTAGGTTTTAAACTGGACTGACATCTGCTGATTATTAAGGTATATGATTCAAGCATTATCATCCTCAGGAAATAAGTATTTATAAAATGAAGGTGAACAATTTTGCACTTCCTCTAAAGTGAAATGTTTAATTTTTTCCCTCCATCTTTATATATGTAATTTAATGTTACATGACAAGAGGTACAGTGTGTAGAAAGTACTGCATGTTATGGTTAGGTATACATACTTTAATACATAAAAACCTACATTAACAAGTGTTTTTTACAGTATATACAATTCAGTTTATTTTTATACCAAGCATACACCAAGTCTGTGGTCTATTAAAGCACACATCAGCACATCCCATTAATATTTGATTACAGTTTAGCAATATCTCCTTTAGTTACTGTGGAAATCTACTTTCATTACTGTACACATTAAAAACTGTACATGTCTTTATGGATAAATAATGTTTTAGTGTTTAAGGGAAGCAGTGAATAAACACAGGAAGTACAGAAAGTCGTCCAAGTTTGACATCCTTTCAACTGAACAAAATGCACAGCAGGTGGCAGCAGTGCACTGTTTATGTGTGATTGGTGAACAGCGTAACCCTGCTTTCAATGCATTAACAGTCGCTGTATGGCAAAATACACTCATTATATACAAGATATAAACAAATAGTTGCTGAGATATAGTTTGAAGAAGATATGACCTCTCATGCATGATAAAGGGCTAAACTCACTAAGTACCACTTAATGTTCATGTGTAATGATTTCCATGACAAATGCTGAGTAACAGAGAATATGAATATGCTGCCATGTAGCATCTGTGTCCAAAGTTCTTCTTATCAGTTTGACCACAGTTCAGAACATTTGATTAGCTGCTGAAATTCAGCCTTTTTTCAGCTCTTTTGAGGAGTCTGAGCAGATTCCCAAACCAAGTCCAGTTAAGTCTGAGTCCAAGGTGATGGTAAAACAACATCCTTCTAAAAACTGAAACAGAGAAAAAACTTGATAAACTGCTCCAAATAAATAAATAAAAAAGCTTTTTAAGGATCAATTGGAACTTGATCTACTTGCAGGAACTTGTAGATTAAAAGTCATACAAACACGTGTTTCTTTAAGGGCACCTAAGCATTTTCAGAAAATAAACTTGGATGAAAGGCATCTATGAACACTATTAGACAGAAGAAAAATACTTAAGGCAATGTCCAATCCTGGCAGACACGAAACAAGGCCAAGATCTCGGAAGAAAATTCTGTATGTATCAGTTATTCTCACTGTTTCTCTCCACAACTGTTCTTCCATCTGACACGAGCTTCCTGTTACATGCTGAGTCTACACTTTCTTTGTCTTCATTGTCTCCTATCTTCATTGATCACAGTTTCCAGTGGCTCATGCAGTGGCCCTACCGGCAGGCGCATGTATCCACAGACATGTTTGGGTAAACCTTTAGCACCATGTTCCTGCTCGGATCCAGGTAAAGGACGCTGAGGGGGCTCATCTTGTCTGGAACACAACATGGCTCAGGCACACCAGGGACAATTCCCACAGCTCTGACAATGCTCTGGATAGTGGCGTGATTGGAAGGACGTGCCACCTGAGGAAGTAAGGAGTTGTAAAAGACTGATTATTAGTACAATAACAAGAGAATTTTCCTAACCCTTAAAATAAAGTTAAAGTCATGTTTTTATAATAGTTTTAATAGTTTTTCTACTTGTGGATTTGGTAAAATAAGGAAGTATTCTACTGACTGAATTAAAAAATCGGCTAATGGTTGGAGTGACAATAAGAAGGTTTTCACGTCTTACTTTAGGTATGGGGAATCCACAGGTCCCGGCGCAGTAGTAGGCATCAAAAGCCTTTGGCGCCAACACCCACTCGCTCCAGCCGATGTCTGCAAAGTCTACCCTGAGGTAACGCCTGGAGCAAACCCTGGGCTCACTCCACTGTCTCCTCCTGGCCTTCTTCATCGTCCTCTCATCAAAGCTCAGCACTTGTGGCTTGCTCAGGCCCTCGCTGCTTACCAGGCCCTGCTTTCTTCCAGTTTTGACCACAGTTTTTGCTTTTGCTGGGAAATATGTGCTCTGCCACAGTTCGTGGTTCTTCAGGTTATTGAAATGCGCCTCCGGGATGTCGTTGGTTTGGATCTGTAGATGAAGCTCCCTCCGAATCCTCGAGGCTGACGTTGAGACGGATGAGTCATCCCCGGCCGGAAAAGGCCCATACCTCTGTAGTGACATGGCTACGCTGTTTGGTTCATCTATAGCTCGATCGTCGGCATACACCAAGATATACGGCAGGTTGGCTGGTGAGAGGCGTTCTTGGCCATGAGGGCTCCTCTGCTGTACCCGAGCCCCCCCAAATCCCATATCAAACTCCACCATGACCACAAGCTCTTTGACATCTCTGGCATGTTTCAGCACTGCAGTTACGTCCTGCGTTTGCCAAGAGCTTTTCTTGAAAGGAGACAGAGTTACGTTTCCCAGAGGCGTCAGAAAAGCCGAGTTTAGGGACAACCCATAGAAGAGGAGCCGCGAATGAGCAGGATCGGGATGCTGGATGCCTCCAGACGGGTGGCGAGGTGTTCGGAAACGCCACGCCAGTCTCTGGTGGTGGCGGGGCCTCTGGTAGAGGAAGTGAAAAGAGGCGGAGAGGATGAGCTCGGAGTTTTGGATTGAGGACAGGTTGAACTGGAACACATCTCTGCCCTGTGAGACTCCTGGGGAATATGAAAAGGAATCAGGAGACAAATGAAAAGCTTGGCAAGAAAAAGTTCTTCAGGTTACAAAATGTCTGAGAGAAAAACATTTTCATCCCGCGCACAATGCTTTTTATGATCCGAATACAGGAAATACACACATAAACAGTGATGTGATGAGCTCAGCTATACAGATCTTTTGCTGAACAGATGCTACAGCCCTGAGGGAGCACCTCTCTCTGAAATGAACAATAAAGACGAGTGAAGTGATCGCATTGCTGCCTTGACCCTTTCCCCTTCTTTTCTTTGCAACTCCTTTATCATGTCACGTTTGATTGAACTCAGTAACAATGTCAATATATCACTCGCAAATGTTGCTCAACACATCTGACGGACATAAGCAGCAGCAGCAGCAACATGGAAAATATTAAGCACAGCACGGTTAAATGCCTGCCTCGTGCATGACCAAAAAACCTCACCCTCGATAGCTATACTATTGAAGTTCAAATCTTGTCTCCTGCACTTCCACCGCAGCCTGAAAGACAAACATTGGGTCGGTCCAGCAGGTCTATCATTGGCATATGGAAATGCTTATAGCAGAAAGAGCTCCTCTGAGGCTTTATGCAGTGCAGCCGGTGTCTGAGTGTGATAATGGGCTCTTGTCTGACACCTAGGCTGTTACAGCTACTGGGGAAACAACAGTGTTTGAGACATAAAGTTTTCTCAGTTCAGTAAATCACAGCACAGACGGAGGTGAAGACGTTTGGCACAAAGGGAATCGAGGGCTGCTGGGCGATTGACAAAACACCTGTGCTGAGGATGCTTAGGATAAAGAAATGAAAAGTTACAATTTGAAAGATTAAAAGTAATTCAGATCTTTTAGTCTCTTATCTTACCTACTTAAGTTTAATTTGGACATTTTTTCCTCCTGTATTTTTTTAAGTTAATATTTGGTGAAACAAAAATGAAATTAACCCTACAGTGAGAGAACTGCACTTTTATTTAAGGACGTGTCAACGATAAATACATACATGTTGGTATCCAGATCCACACATTATTAGTTTTGTTGCTTCTGTAATTTCCCCCTTTTTTGCAATTCGACCAATTGCATTAATGCGCTGACTTAGTGTTCGACTACAGTAATTATGATATCAGCAACAACAAACCTGCTTCAATTTGTGCTAAAACATTTTAACATATTTACCAAATAATTAACGTCATCCAATAAAAATGTATAACTGAATATTTACTTTGTAGTTTTACGCATGAAAATCTTGTTAAACAAAACCACGCGCGGCTCTGCTCTGACCTATTTAACTTAAACAAATATAGGTGTTGTCACTCACTCGGAACAGCTTTAAAACTTCTCACGGTGTTTCCTTCCTTCTGGCTCTGCGGCTCTTTACTGTACTTCTCGTACACTTTGAACATGTTGATGGTGACCATGTCCCGGTTCGCGCTCTCTTGCGCAAAGACGCGCTGCTCTGCAGCCGGAGAGACTTCGGCACCTTGACGCACGGGTCTTTCCAGACCTTCAGATTGAAAGTAACTCCAGCTGGACTCCAGGACCGCCAGTAAACACAAGGTGTAAAAAATCCGGTTCTCCATCATAGCTGATGTGGAAGCAGATTCTATTAAAATTATCTTCAATCAATAAAATTATTTGTCTATTTTTTTTATTAATTAATTAATTTTTTTTGTTTTTCTAAAAATGTCTCTTTCTAGTCCTGCCAGTTTGCTGCCCACCCAGACTTCAAATCGATGCCCAGGTTATCCGTGTCAGATCCGAACTCCACGGTTCATGGTCTACAGCTGTTTCTACAATGGGAGGAGATCCGCGCAGACGCTGCTGCTGCAGGATGACAGATGGTGACGCCTCAGAGCGCGCAGCCAACGAGAGCCTTGCAGCCCATTATGTGAAGTGCTCATGAGCACTGACAGGCTTCAAAATCCAAAACTTCTTAACACAGTGACCTCTGACAGAAAATGCATCAACACTAAAGACTACATGCTGAACATCATTCTGCTCTATCACTGAGAGTTTTATGAGGGCGTTTAAAAAATAATTATAATGGAGTATAATAATAATAATTTTGTTTTATCATGCTGCACTGGAAGACTACTTTGAAAATCCAACTAAAACTCATTCATCCATCAATTTTCTTTACCACTTAACCAAATCAGGAACCTATCCCACCTGTGACAGGGCAAAAGGTGATGCACACCCTGGACGGATTACCAGTATACTGCACGTAAACACCTCTTGTGGTGTCACCATTAGGACTGGTTAAGCCTTTAAAATGTAAATAAAATATATAGATATTGTTACTGTGACATCAGACAGATTTCTCAAGTTCTGATGCTTTAACTTGAAAAAAAAAACACCAAACAACTGACATCATCAGCCTCAATCTGACTGACAAACCAAAGAAAGCAAAATACCTCCATCAAACAATAGTTTACAAAAATGATCATCATGCTGTATTAAGTGGGACTTAGAACTAGTGATCAAAACTATAAACTCATCAGGGAAATGTTTACTGTGGTCATAAATAAACTGAGAAGCAGGGATGTTTTGTCAGAGATTTAAATAAACCTGGACTTTTTCTGCAATTAGAGGTCTGGAGGTCATTAGCGAGAATGCAGCTTTAAGGCACTTCCTTCAGCTGTATTGAGCAGACCGTGAATACATGTCCATATTTTCATCTGCACTCTACAGTCAAGCCAAACGCGCACTGATCCTGGCTTACAAGTCATCCCATCATATTCATATATCGTCCATGTCACTCTTTAAACATTGCCCATTATTACAATTCAATAATGACCATGTAATTAACTTCTGTACTCTAACTATCTGCAAGCCATTACCCATTTTGCAAGCAGTTTACACTCAAACAAAGGAGAGGCAATAAAAGATGCTGCAACAACACCTTCTTCATTTCTCCTTCCCTTTGAAGCTTGCCTGAAGGAATTTCTTGGATGACTCCACCATTACAGCACAGAAAAGGTAAAAAGTCTTGAAAAGGGTCAAAACCCCAAGACCTCTTGGGATTTTTGCTTGCTTCAAACAACAACTGCTTGAGGCAGATGATCACCCCTCAAGACTGTGGATCTGCTGCAGATTTCTATCTGTTGAAAGGGAGAAGGTGCCAAGTGCTTTCACAAAGAGAGGTATTGGGGTTTTCCTCTTTAATACTGTAGGGACTTGACCTTACTATATAAAGTGCCCTAGAAGACTTGTGTTGGGGCTATCCTAACAAAACTGCATTTTAAAACAACACTTGCACTGTTGCTAATATACTGCAGGTTGCTTGTTCAACCATGAAAAACACATATTTGAAACAACAACCTTGTAACACAGAATTAGATATTACTACTGTCTTAGTGTTTACCCACATAGCAAGCAGGTCTGGCCCGGATCTGGTTTCAAGCCGGATCTGCTGGCTGACTTCTGGCATGATAAGACGTATGTCATCCAGATATGGGCCAGGCCTGGCATAAATGGCACTGTCTATGCAATGGCATGCCATATCTGGCCCGATTGTGGTTTGGTGTATGTGGCCCAGGCCCATAGAAAACAGGTCTTCCCTGGATCCGGCATCAAGCTGGCACTTTCTGACTGACTGGTGTCATGGCAGGGTGTATGTCAACCAGATGTGGGCCAGGTCTGGCAATGATGGCACTATTTATGTTCCTATTTTCCTATTTTAGTTAGAAGACCCGAATGCCATTTGCAATACTATACTGCTATGGTAGCCAACGTTTCAAATGCAGGTTTGACAGGTTTGTGAGTGTACACTTTATCCAAAACCTAGTAACGGTTTGCTCATCTTTGCCAGTGGGTGGCTGTAGCTCAGGAGGTAGAGCAAGTCACCTACTGATCAGAAGGTTAGTGGTTCGATCCCTGGATCCTCCAGTCACATTTGTCAAGAGTGTGTATGTAGTTAGGAAGCACTTAGTTAAGAGAAAGTGTTTGGTTGGGTGAATGTGGCATGTTTTATAGAGCACTTTGAGTAATCCGGGAGAGTAGAAAAGTGCTATATAAGAATTAGTCCATTCACTGTCTGAACAGAGTTTTGTCATGTTACTTTTGCACTGTTTTGCATGTTTTGGCACATGTTGTTATTGCATGGCTTGATTAAGGTACACATTAGGCTGACATCTGGGGCCAGCACAGGGCCAGCAGTGTGTCTACAACTGGGCCGTGGCTGAACACCACTTACACATGGCCCACATACTGCAAAGAATGACGGCCCTTCTGTGGCCCAGATCAGGTTTGCCAGAGGTAATCCACACATGGGCCAGCACAGGACCACCAGTGTGTCTGCAACTGGCCTTGTTGCAGACACACTGCAACAAGGCCACCTCTGGTTTGGCCACTGAAGAGCCTTCATTCTTTGCGGTATGTCTCCATTTGTAAGCACATTGTGTGGGCCAGATCTGGGCCATACCAGTTTTGTTATGTGGGTATATGTTCACTTCAGCTGCAGTCAGTTAGCCCTGGGTGATCAGAAAAATTGTCTTTTTATACCACTGGAAGCTTTATTACTAAAGCTAGATCTTCCAGCTTAGAAAAGCTGAACCATGATGAGTGTTCAGACAGGAACTTCACTGACTGATGGCCGAGTCTCAAGGTGAAACACGTGTCACTTTGTTGCCTGACAGTTTCTTTTAGGCAGCGAGTAGCAGAAAAAAAAGGAGAGCTGCTTTGTGTGTTTCTGCTGTAGCACAATGGTTTCCCTGTAAGAGACGTGCTCTCACCACCACGGGTCAGACATCCATTAAAATACCTCCTGCTGGTCCTTGAGAGGGATCACAAGGCACTCTTTGACACCACTGTGTCCTACATCAGAGATAAAGGACTCTGCTGGGACTGGGATCCCCTTCAGTAAAACAGTGGCGTGTTAAAAGGTCGTGCCGCTTCAAGGAAAGAGCCAGATAGTATCAGCCTCCTCCCAGAGAGTAATCAAAAGATGTTATCACTCAGCGTGGGGCAGTCTAATTGGTTATAATAGGGTTTGAAAAAGTAACATTGCTCTTGTGAGTCTTCTTTTTGTGGTGTTGTGGTTTTTGTGCCCCATTTCAAAGTAGGCATATGTGACTGTGAAAACGATCGGCACAGTTGTGTTTGTCCTCATCAGAAAAAAAAGGTAAAAACATTAATAATTTGACCAAACACTTATCAAAACCCTTAAGGTGAAAAAAAAGTTAGCCTTGGCTGGATTACTATCTGCCCCCTCTGGGATTTGTAGCCCTGGAATTATCTGGAAGTTGTTACAGTGCCACAAAACTGATGAAGAAGCAGATCAGTTAAGATGAATGGGGGCACGAAGGGCATGCTGCTGATATTTGAGACCACCGTTCACATTTAATCTGTTAGAAAGAAAGAGCTGACCTGTGGTTTCTTTGAAAAATGACTACAGTCGTTTCCTACTTTTTGCCTCATAGTCTTGGTCGTTCAAGGGCTGTTTTCCATCAGGTGGTTTTTGGGTGGCCCCAACCTTTATGTGTTTTCTCACCGTGAGGTTGCCTGTTGAACTTCTTACAAGGCCATCTAAAGGTTTGCCTGAGGTTCGCTTTTTGGGGGATGTGATTGGTGGGAATAAAACCCTTTTTGCTAAACCTTGTCAGATGCTCCTGGCTGCTGCTTTTAACTTAGATTAATGAATAATATAAAATATAACCCATTTCCAAAAATGGAAAAGAGTTGGTTGGTTTTTGTTTTATTAAGTTAATGGAACTTCATAATAACACTTCATTCTACAGCGGAAACTTTCCCTGTTCTGTTGTAACAATATATCTAGAAAATTCTTGCTTTAGCCTAATGGTGTTTATTTATTTCATGCGTCATGATCATTGGCTCAGGGATCTGGTCGATAGTCATTTATCGTCCAATATTTTTTCACAAACTCCAGCAGTGTCATCAGTTTTCATTCACCTGGCCAAAGAACCGATGAGTTTGCACCATGGACAGGCACCGTCATCCATCTGGCCAAAATTCACTACTCCAGTCACTTGTCACTACCCCTCCTTCAGTGCAGATCAGATATCAGTGAAACTTGCACACAGTGATAACCTAATAATGGGTTTTCATTTAAACCCTGCTCAGGGTCAGTGTCAGATGATTTCTTTTTGGTATAAATAATGTCTTAAACTCGGTTAAGGCTGCCCAAAAACAGGGCTGTGATGTGATTTACATAAGATTGTCAATGTTGATACATTTTTCCTACACAAATGATAAAGAAAAACTTCATAAAATACAAAATCATATAATAACTTGAAATATCAGTTGCCACATAGTACTTGCATTCAACATGACTACAGAACATGCCTACAGCCTACAGAACAATTGGTGACTATACACTAGAGAAGCACTAGGGAAAAAGTCTATAACCAGATGCAAGTGGTTTCTAGCGATTGCTGTAAAATTGATCGATAAAGCCCTGATCCCAGGCCTAGAGATCAGCAATTGACGCTTTGATAACCGGTTCCTTGGGAAAAGTGTTCTGCATCTGCCAGGTTGTAAAGAGGTGTACAATGTTGCACCAGTAAACCTCCTTGCAATAGAGCAGATGTTACACAAGCACCAGTCCTTTTAGTTTATATGTGGAAACTCTTGTTTACCTTCAAAGTAAAAATTGTACCTCACTGCTGGAACCAACACTTTTTAAAAGGCATAACTTTAACTTTGACGCAAATGTTCTCTGTTTCCTGTTTGCATTGCACTTTTATCAAGTTTTACTACAGCTTGGAGATTAAACGGCAATTGTTTGCAGCCTAGTTTGCATCTTCCATGCAAAATACGTGACTCTGGCAATTTACTAGTGACCACAGCAATCACTGGAAGCATAATCTTTGTGACCAATAGTGACAGCCATATGACATATTTTCCTTCCTTTCCTTTTATGGCCATGGTTTCTACGGCGATATACCCTGTGCATGACAAAAAAACTTCTTCTTTCTTTCTGTACTACACATTTTATGCATTGTGAGCTGGATGAGCTACTACATAACTGATATTCTATTTAATTTTATGCTTTTGTCAACTCATGGTCCTTTCAGGTACAAAAACACAAAGAGAGAAAACTCCACTCATAGAAGCTCAGTAAATTGTGTTTAATACTCACCTGTGTTATTACAGAATCTTTCTCTATCTGCTGTCTTTCACGCCATGATTTGTGCCTTCTTACACTGAATACAAGGTGCTCATTGTGCTCCTCTTTTTATTTCCTGGTGAACAATGAACACAGAAAGTGAGTCATTTCTTCTGAGGAGAATTTACAGTTGATGTTTTGACAGTTTTTGACTATGAAACTTTAAGCTCTATATTGATGCCTGTGCACTGAGCCAGGACTGCTTCAGCACAGTCATTAGCCACATGTTTAAAGGTAATTTAAGCCCCCACCAGTATTTGAGACACCTGCAGCAAAGTCTGTAAGAACCCTCATTCAACACCTTACTGCCATAGGAGAATTAAGAAAATCTTAGAGAAGACATACCTCTTCATTTTCTGTATTTCAAACTGTTCTATCCAATGAGCGTAAATCCTCAGTGATTATAAAGTCGCCCCGTTATTGTGGATTTGCTGCCAGACGTCAAAGGCCCAGTGTCCCACACACGCCATCCTTATTAGCAGTAAGGCCGCTAATAATTAGGTGTTGAAGCAGAAATATTAAATGGGTTGACACTCTATATTCCACAAGGACTTATTTGTACTTGATATATGAATAAAGCAGTGGAATAAATGTCCAAAATGTAATTTCCATTCTTTGTGCTTGTGGTTTTGGCTAAACAGAGGAATAGCTTGAGTTTTTTTTAGGAAAAAGGCTAATTGGCTTTCTCACTAACAGTTATTTTAGAACACAGATCCTAGTTTAACTTCGATAGAGTGGTGCCTTGAACATGCTTGTGTTTTTCATGAACATGAATGAAAACCTTTTTGCAACAAAAGTGCGTGAAAGGGAACTAACATGCATGGTGAAGGTAACTAGTTCATAGGGGCTAAAGCCTATCACAGGGTGAGCAGTAGGGTTCACTGTAAGGATAGCTTCTGTTTAAATAAAAAATCATGTTGTGCTAAACTGAAACATGTTGAACATCTCTGCGCTCAATATGAAGCCTAAAGCCTAGACTGGCCTAGCTAAGCACAAAGGTTATGTGTGAAGTAACAGCTCATCTTGTCAAACCTGACAAACTGTGCCTGTCAGCCTATATGAAGTCCAATAAGTATGAATTTATATGTCTTTTAATTTATTTGTGTAAAACACAGAGATGCAGAAATGTCCAACTTCATTTGTTAAGGGTACCCAAGACTATGGCGGCATAAGCATCCACTCAACATGTCTGACAAAAATCCAGTTCTACATGTGCAGATGGTTTAGCTAAACTTTTATACACCATAGTATAGCATATAGCATATAGCATATTCTGTTTCTCTTTTACAAGCACGTGGGTTATTTTTCTTTCTGTCCTGACCATTTACCTTCTTAATCCATAAATGTGGATTCCGCTGACTTAGTATACCCTTCTACATATACCCTGTAGTATAACTATAATCAAGTCTGCATTTCATCCATGCGTTAAATAGCCTTAGAATAGTGCTAGGCTAGCTTGTCCTCTTTTCAGTCTTCTTGCTAAGTTACGCTAACCAGCTTTAGCTTGCAGACAGAGAACAGAGAGCAGTATCAGTCCTTTTATCTAGCACTCTGAAAGACCTCGAATAATCGCCACCTTAACGTTTTGCATGTACCTGTGCATTGTAAGGGCCTTTGGAGGTTTTTTCAGCAATATTGTAAGTAATAATTGTACAGTAATATAACTACCAGATGAATAAGCAAGCCAAAATTCACATCCTCTATTGCACACCGAGACTCATTTAACATTTTTCATTTGTATGACATCATCGATGAGTCACCTCTCCGCCACCTCCTCCTCTTTCTTCTGTGCAGGGTGAAACTGAAGTGTAGCTCCCACAAATATGCTCTCATTCACAGAATATTTGCCTGGGGTGCTCATCAGGACACGGGGAGGAGGACAGACGAGCCCACCATGTTTCTTTTGGCGTGAGACCCCATCCTTCATCCTCCCCCTTTTCCTCCCCTTGACTTGTTTTCATACTGCTGGCTGGTGCTGAATGACCATTCATGCTCACCGATGCTGGATGTGGATGTTTGTGTTCGAGTGTGTGAGCGCCCGAGGGGCATGGCATCCCTTCATCTCATGTCTGCCAAGCCACACACAAACACACGCATTCACACACACAAACAGCATAACCCAATCCAGTCTGGGCTCTGTGTCATACCTCCCTCATAGCCAGCCAGAGTCATGCCACTTCAGCTCACATCAGCATCACTCAGACAAGAATGACAGGTCCACACACACACACACACACACACACACACACACACACACACACACACACACACACACACACACACACACACACACACACACACACACACACTTGCTCTCTGGGAGATATCCGGTTGTCTCATGCACAGTGGTGCAAGTAGGTGCAGCAGTGCCAGCTGGAGTCAGAGGGGAAATTTGACCATGACAAATTTACGACTGCAGATCGCGGTACTTTGCCAAACTTTATGGTAAAAAAAAAATAATAACTACGGACATGTGAAGAGGTTTAAATGGCATTTGTGCATTCCTGCACCACCTTGCATCTTGACAGAAAACCAAATCCACAAAACCTGCGTGCGAGTCTGATGTTCACTGTGCATCCACAACATTCAGTTTAACTGTGTTTCTTTGACTGCTGTATTTTACAGTGTAGTCAGAGAGAACATAAAGGAAATCTTAGAGTAGGCGCAGTTGGAGGGGAAAGAAATGGGATGGGACAAAGTTACATGATCTTACATGATCCTCAGGGATAAACTATAAGCTGAATAAAACCCAGAAGAACAGGGCACTGTTTTTCAGTTTAAGGTCTAATGATCAAAAGGCAATACGGTGAAAAATTTAATTATATTCAGTTTTATTTATATAGCACCAAATCACAGCAGCACTTACCTAAAGGCACTTTATATTGTAATGTAAGGACCCTGAAATAATAGAGAAAAAACTCCAATGATCAGACAACCCCCCTATGAGCAAGCACTTGGCAACATTAGGAAAGAAAAACTCCCTTTTAACAGGAAGGTTTTTTCCTGTTAAAAGGGAGTTTTTCTTTCTTCAGCAGAACCAGGCTCGAGGAGGGGCAGCCATCTGCAGTGAGAGTGAGGGGAGGAAGCCAGGACAAAAGCCACACTGTGGAAGAGAACAAAGAGTTATGTATAGCTCCAAAACTGATCTATCTATCTATCAGAAATTGAGTTATGCTGAATTAGTGATGTGGGTGCTATGCATAACAAATGTGTGTCATTACATATTTTCTTTTTTAGCTCAGCTGTATTAAAAATACTATAAGACATCACCTGATTATCTGCTTTTTCTATTTCTAGTTAACCAAAATTGCCATCCAGTTTAATTTGAGTTGCTAAACCAAAATAGCTACCCAGTGCAAGTGGCCTAGTTTTGCCAGTTTAAACCACTTCTGCTGGTATATATTTACAAAACAGCTGTATTTAGCTTACCAGGTTTATTAGATAAGCTAGCAAATAGTTCTTACCACTAATTTAGGCCATTTTTCATTCAAACTTCACCTGCCTTTAAGGAAAATGATGGCTTTCTACAATGTGGACTGTGATTATACAAGTAATCTGGCAATTTTGCCAGATGAGCTAACACTTACAGCATATTACACAAGTTATATTACATAATCTAGACCTGTTTTGGCAGTTTTTTAGTAGTAATGTGATAAAGTAAATATAAAGTAAAGGGTAATGGGTTTTTTCAACATTTATCAAAATACCAAACTGCTCATTCACAGATAACCAATGGCTTAGTGAGCAGTTCGATGTTAAGCAGTCACACAACCTCTGCTGCCAGAAAAGAGTCCATTATACTGACTAAAAGTTGTGCTTGAATTCCCAGAAAGTCCTCCCATCACAGGTTCTCTGAACTGTGGTAGCTTCTTGTTCAACCTGCGCCCCACGATCAGTGTCAGCTTAACCCTGTGCCACGGGTCTGTCAGAACCACACATGCAGACGGGCTCATTCATCATCCCACTGGAGACAATGACTAACCAAAGTAATGAGCAGCTCTCGGCTGCGCAAGGGCTTCCCTCCTGAGATCCAACTAGCATGTGCAGAATCCAAAACCACAAGAACCCCAACACACCCCACGCAGCACCACCGCCATGTGGCTCCACGCAGACAAGGCCAGCAATCAGCGTGATGGATTTAAGCTCTGACACGCTTTCCCTCAAGCAACCCAATTAGAAAAAAAAAATACTTTTGTGGGTTGTTTTTCTCTTTTTTAACAAAGCTCAAAGTTCTCATTGTGTCTTCCTGTCTGATCCAGTGGTAAATGTGCTGTGCTGGAGGAAGATGGATTGATTTTAAAGAGGAAATTAAGTTTCATTATGGTTCAGAATAAGGAGTTGGGGAAATCCCTTTGCACAAAAGGAAAGTAAGAAAGCAGATCTTAAGCTAGGTGCTGAGCTCCAAACCAAAGAAAGACAGGCACAAAAAGGCTTGAAAACTTGCAGACAGACCAACATGCAGTTTTGAAAAATGAGTCCAATGTGCCGTCCAACAGCAGATTCCCAGTGAGGAGTCTCTGGGATTCACTCACTCTCACTAAGAAGACATGTCATAAGGAGTCCCAGACCTTACAAACTTTATCTAAATCTAATCTCAGTCTGTGACTGCGTGACAGACGAGACTCAATGTCTCCCCTGAGAAGACCGCTCATTAGAAAATGATGTTCACTCTTCTTGAGTGTTGTCAGGACTGCAATTTTCTAGAAGGGAGTTGTTTTGGCAATTCCTCCTCAGAGGCCCCTGTCTGAGAACAATCATCCAAGATGTGTTTGTCAGTTATTTGAAAAATTCACAACAATCTCAAATTGGACCTATTATTCACATCTTAGACTTATGCACCAGCTGTATAAAAAAACAAAACAAAACAAAACAAAACAGCCCTGATTGCATCTCTCTCCCTGTCAGTAGGGATGTTTGGTACCATCAAGCTGATCTCAATCTGGCTCCACCTTCACATTAAACTGTTCTTTTGTCAGTAAGGAAGATAGGGATGGTTAATCCTGATGGAGCACCACTGTGAAAGCCAGTAATTGCCTTATCACAAAATTTGGTTTGTGATATTTCTTTCTTTTTTTTCTTTTTTTCTTTTTTTACATCCTTTGCATAGACAGAGAGGAAAAAAATAAATAAAGATGCATAATCATCAAAGTAAAAGTGGAAATAAAATATGCACACAGGTGAATAAAGCATGCTTTTTGAGTATTTTAAATTTTGTTTAAATAATAATTAGTCCAAAAACCCTTTAAGTTAAATTTAGATTATTTAGTGTTTCCCAAATGGTGGTACAATCAACCACAAGCATACTTATTTAGTGAATGGGGTATGTACAATTTGTAATGTTAAGTTAAAGTCTGAAAAACACCTATAACGAGTTCAATAATAAAAGTGTAAGTCAGATAAAGTTTACTTTCTATCAAATATTCCTGTTTTCAATTCAGTAATTAAGTGATGCAAATGATTTGTGGTTGAAACACAAAACATGAACAAATGAAAATCTGAACAAAGAAGTTAAAAAGCAAAAATATAGAACAAAATATCGTTTTTTTGCATTCACGTGATCATGTTGATTCAATGGATTTTAAAGACAACCCAACATTGTTTGACGTGCAAAATCCAAACTACATATATATCAATTTCCTGTTAAAACAATTACATTAAATCAAGTCCACGCAGCTCTAGCTGTTTATTTGACATCACATTAATGGTAAGACTCAATCTCATGTTACTGTGGCAGTAGAAACTCAAGTTGCAGGTTGTTTTGTCTACCCTAGTTAGGCACCAGTTTTCATTTGAGATATTTGGCTGTACTTTATATGTTTCCCCTCTGAATGCACTGGAAGTGAGGACAACCACATACATTTCCTTTGTGATGCACTGTGATTATTTTGGATTCACCCCGTGCTGTTTAAC
The DNA here is from genome assembly GCF_036321145.2 of Pelmatolapia mariae. Classification (NCBI taxonomy): domain Eukaryota; kingdom Metazoa; phylum Chordata; class Actinopteri; order Cichliformes; family Cichlidae; genus Pelmatolapia; species Pelmatolapia mariae. The sequence goes on along the minus strand of NC_086234.1, from coordinate 22,225,077 downwards.
TTCTAAACTGGCTCTGAATGTTAAATAAGTGTTCGTTTAGAGGCAGTGTGCTCTTTCTTTGCAGTAAGATGATGAACAACCCAGGATATTGGAAGTGTGCTACTGCTTATTCAGCAATCATCAGTTAAGAGGTCTTTACACAGCGGAGGAAGAGGAAGAAAATATAGGAATTAGTTAATGGCTGAAATTTATCTTTGGAGACGGTCTTCTACTGGTGACCAGTGCTTAAGGCCACAGTAGATAAAAACCCTTTTACTTTTTTCACATACTTAGACATAATCATACCATGATGAAACATTCTACTCAGGTCTTAAATGTGTAACAGCATACTCAAGTTTAGAGACTATGGTGGAGGACCAAATGGCAAGCACCTGGCAACCAGTGGTTGCTAGGGAAAAATGAGTATCCCCTCACAGATCATGAGCAGCTGCTGTGCAATTGATTGCTAAGCCCCAATTGAGACCAGCCTGTGACCTCCTTGTAAGCACCAGTTGTTAAGGAAAAATGTGCATCCCCGACTGGTTGTTGAGTAGTTGCTGAAGGTTGCTGTAAGAGAGTTGGAAGAGTTGCAAAGAGATATATGGTCCTAAACCAAAAAACAAACAAACAAAAACCCATGCAATTGCCCTGGTTGCTAGCCGATTGTTGTTCAAATTTTGCATGGAAGATACCAACTTGTCTGCAAGCACTCACCAACTACTCACTAAGCGACAGTAAAACAGTAAAGAGTGCAATGAAGATTGGGCAATTGGCCTTCAGAGTATAAATTCCACCTTTTGAAATATGTTAGTCTTTTACTTTAAAGGTGAATGTTTTCAGTTTCCTGTTTGTGCCACACCTTTCCAAGTTTTTTCTAGTCACGTTTCACTAGCAAGTTTATGAAAAGCAGTTAGCATCTTTTGTGCAAACTCTGGGCAATCTGCTAGCAAACAGGCACTCTCTTTGCAACCAATATCACTTATTAACAATAGCCACTCGCCAACTGTTTGGGAAACATTTTTCAGTCGTGACTGAAGGTTGTCGGGGGCCCAAATCTTACTTGCCCTTCAGTTGCTTCTTGTGTTAAATATATGACAAAAGCAAGTTATTTATTTGGTATTCTTACTAGTTTGTGGCAAACCTGAGGCCATATCACCATCTAACATGCACCCATCCATTCCTACAACTCATGTGCCAAGATCTACCTCTATACTGCCACCTTTTCCTGTTTTTCTGGGGGAACATCGAGATCTTATCTAGCTAACTGTTGGTAGTTGTGGGACACACCAACAAACCTCACCTCAAGACACACCCTAATCAATTGCCTGAACTACCTCAACTGGCTTCTTGTAGAGAACCAGTGGCTCTAGAGTGAGTCCTGAACCACCACGCTCCTTACCCTATCACAAAAGCTGAGCCCAGACAACATTTGGTGGAAGCCAGTTTCCACCACTTGTCTCCATGATGTCACGACCCACAGGTTGTGACCACAAATGACGGATGCTAGCTCTATATTATTTAGTTCGACTACTTTCTTATTTTGGAGACAGCAAGTCATGCATGTACACACATGTACTGTGTTCAGCCACTTAAGAAGTAAATGGAGGTTTTGTTTAGTTTTTCCTGTTTGATCAATAGCTAGGGTAAGGCTGCTGTTTAGTATAGCTTTCTCACTCATATGGTGCAGCGGTTAGAGAGCTGACTAACATGTTTGAGGTCACTTGTCATGTTCTAACAAAAGTGTGCATTAGTTTTATCCACAAGGGCAGAAACAACAGCCTGCATTAACCTTACATTGGTGCAGTGACATTTTCATCCTGGGCAAACGGACTGAAGCAGCAGCAGTTTTAACAGACAAATGTAAAGTTATCGGGCTAAAACAGTTCATCCACTTTGTTGTGTTTGCTTTGGCTTGGTATTGCGAAATTGTGCTGTCTTTACCCAAAGACCCCGCGATGTTTATGCAACTGATGAGCTGAGAAAGAGGGAATGCTGCACTCTATCCACACTTCTATACATCACTTCGAGGGCTACCCTACCGAAAGGGGCCATTTTCCCATCATCTCTCAGTCAGTGAGGCAGTTACTCTCCACATTAATGGACCAAACGGACCTGACGACTGGCACCAAGAGCTCTCAATCTTCCTCTCTCCCCCGCTCACTTTAATACTCTATCTTTGTATACTTTTTTTCTTTCTTTCCCAGTCTGCTTATGGCTCTCTGCCCCCCCCTCTCGCATTTTCTCTTTGTCCTGTTTTCAGCATTTTGGGCCTGTTGTCCATAAATCACTTGTCATATCACTGTGACATACTCTGGCCCCACTGAGGCAGCCTGTGGTGTGATTTAGCCTCAAGTTGATTTTCGTGCCGAGTGATACTTTGTATGTCAGTGCCTCTGTCAGTCACACACAATTCGGACGCAGCGAGTTTTCCAGCCAGCGCTCAACTTTTTATTCTCTTTTCATGCGAGAGAATGGAATTAAGTCGGTGCATTACAGACTTCAGTTTTTCTGGCCAGGCATATTGTTTTCCTTGGCCGCTGCACTTAAAGTCTGTTGAAACAGGCCTTTTTTTCATGTCTATAAATGGGCTCCTTTCATGAATTCATGAGGGAATGCTTGCTTTTTGAAGCAGTTTAAGAGGATACTGCACCGTACTCAGTCAGGGGCCCTAGATTTGCGCTCCGTATTCACACACTCCATCATATTGAGGTTAATATAGTATGGCAGGCCCACTGTATATGAATTGTCATGGTATTTATCAAAATGGCTTGCCAAACTGCTGGAGACAGGAACAACTGGAGTGGTGATGAGAGGAGTTAGTGAATTGCTTCCTGTCTTAGAGAGCTGATGAGTGAAAGATAGGAGGAGGCACAGAACACAGATAGCAGGGACACAATAGCTTTACACGTCCTATCGTTAAAACAAATAGCTCAACTTGAAACAATATGAGCCACAGTCTATTGTGTCTCTGACTACAACTGTATTCATTCAAAAAAGAGCTGTGGTGCATTACTTACTCTGAAGAAAGTAATTTGTTACACTACTAGTTAAAATATTTTGGTAATAATGTGTTGTGTTGGTCACCCTCTAGTGGACCCGTAGACCCATCCACTAGACCCCAGAAGGTGTGCTGTGGTATCTGGTACTAAGATTTTTCCAATAGATCCTTCGAATCCTGTAAGTTACGAGGGGTGGCCTCCATGGATCGGGCTTGTTTGCTCAATTAGATTGCGATATGGAGACGTTGGAGGCCATGTCAACACCTCAAACTTGTTGCTGTGCTCCTCAAAGCGTTCCTGAACGCTTTCTGCTGTGGGCAGGGCGGATTATCCTGCTGAAAGAGTATACAGCCATCAGGGCATACTAGTTCCAAGAAAGAGTGCACACGATCTGCAACAATGCTTGGGTAGGCAATACATGTCAAAGTAACATCCACTGAGTGATCTGTGGCTATGCAGCCCTGTACTCAAAAACTGTGATGCATTTTGACAACTTTTTATCAGAACCAGCGTTTGTCAGACTCACTAAAATCCTTACATTTGTCCATTTTTCTGCTTCTATCAAATCAACTTTGAGGATGAAATGTTCACTTGCCCTCTAATATACCGCTTACTAACAGGTACCACGATGAAGGGATAATCAGTGTTATTCACATCACCTGCCAGGGGTCATGATATTATGCCTTCTCAGCAGGTGCATTAACAACGGAGGCTACAAGCCTCACTGCTCATCATTACTTGTTGCAATTCAAGCTTTGGCTGCTTAGTTGTGCCAAGTTAGAAGAAACGGATCTGTGCTCCTGGCCTGAGTTCAGATTTCTCTTTACCATCACATTCTTGTCCTTTTGTATAATAAAAATGAAAGTAATGTTTCAAATCTTCCCTGCTTAGAATTTGTAAAGCGCTCTACCAGTTTCCCCCTCTGTCCACATAAAATGAAGTCAGCCCACTGCAGCGCAAGTGTATGAAAAATTATGTAACACAAGTAAGGGCACAATTGCTTGATTAGTAACTTTAGTGTGATAAATGAATTCAGTATCATACGTATGATAATACTTCACATTACTGTAGAAAAATGTAATGAGATTACATTAATGCTTTACATTTGAACACACTGCTCCCAACAGAGACTCAAACACAAATTCCACACTGCTGAATATTCCCAGAATTTCCCAGCCCAAATCACTTGACATATTTGGAAAAATCGATGCTCATAAAACACTTAATGTTGCTGGTGTATGCTGATAATGACATTAAGGATTTTTGATACTTGTTTCCAAACAAGAATAGCAATACACCTTAGGAGGAAATCAATATATAAAACACCATAGCTGCTTACGATAGTTACTGATTGTTTCATGCTAAATTAAAATGGCCATAAAATGGCTTTTAGTGCTGCAAATACCGTACAGAAAGAATCCCCTGTCCAGGCCTGCATCAAAGCTGAGAATTTGAAAGAATAAGTAAAAACGATGCAATAAGAAGACATCCTTTAAAGAAAAGACAGAACAGCAATGACCCAATCCTGTATGGGGGACTTCTCATATCATTGGCAGCTATTGTTGTTGATTTTTATATATCATTGATCTACCTGTAGATTAATTGACACATTAGTATCAATTATAGGGGCTTTTAATTCTAAACATGGAAATAAAGAGGGAATTGAATGAAAAGGTAAGGAAATACTTTACCTCACAGGAATGAACGGCCACGGTTCTTTGGGTGTAGCATACAAATGTCTCTCTGGTATCTTCTGTGACTTTCACCCTTAGCTAATCGTGTAGAATAGTAAAGGTTTACCAGACAGGAAATAAAAACTTGGCTACTTGCTTAAAACTTAAACCCTCTGGTCACTGTTAAGATGTGCTTGTCAAGTCCATGCAACGTCCACGTTCACGTGGGTAAAAACTGTGTAGCTTCACGCCCTGCCTTGATCATTTTATCTTAAGTAAATATTTTAATCAATCATCACATAGATGTTTCGAGTTTCAATCAGCATTCATTTAACACATTGTCTAAGGCAGGGGTGAGGAACTCCAGTCCTCGAGGGCTGTAGTCCTGCAGGTTTTAGATCTCACCCTGGGTCAACACACCTGAATCAAATGACTAGTTCATTACCAGGCCTCTGGAGAACTTCAAGACATGTTGAGGAGGTCATTTAGCCATTTAAATCAGCTGTTTTGGATCAAGGACACATCTAAAACCTGCAGGACACCGGCCCTCGAGGCCTGGAGGTCCCCACCCATGGTCTTAAGGGGAGTTTGGGAATGAACATAGAGCCATGCATGGCATTATAGTATGACGATTGAAGCACTATAAATAAATCTAAACTGGAATCTATTCTCATGACCCTTTCCATTGAAAACATACTCAAATATATACAGTACATATTGCTGGATTTATTCTTTAACCCCACAGGGACTCATTCATTCTGAACTATCTCACCAGAAAGGAAGAGAGGCAAACAGCCAGCTCGGCTTTCTTCTCTAACAACTGAGCAACAACTTGGCACATATTCTGAGGCTTTATGAATTTCCCCCACAAACATACATAGAGCTGTGATAGACTGGCAACCTGTCCAGAGTGTACCCCACCTTCTGCCCTGTGTTAGATGAGACAGGCTTCTACCACCTCGTAAAACCCAGAATTAGATAAGAGGTTGTGAAAACGGATCGATTGGATGGAAATACACACAAAAATAAGCGTTGCAAAATGTGTTTCTGGTAAGCTCTCAGTTTTTCTGGGAGCTATGTTTTAGTAAAAGCACTCCACATTTAATGTTGTGGTAGAATAATTAGAAAAATTATTTCCAAAAGGGGCAAATGAATGTAAACGCCACCACAAATCTGAACAACTTGGAAAGTGAGCAACACCTTTGGGAGTTGATTGATTGATTGATTGATTGATTGATTGATCATACTTTATTCATCCCGGGGGAAATTGGGTTAAGGCTGCCAGCCGTGCCAGCGCCGTCACATATATTGTTTGCTAACATTTCATTTGCAATATGGTGTCAGGACCCCACCATTCACTAGATCTGAATCAGAAGAGCTATCGACACCACACACAAACACGCTGGTCAAAAAGAATTACTGCTCGTTGCACAGCTTTTAAATTTGGACAAGTGAGCTAATAAGTGTATTTTTTACCAAACAACAAGCTGTTCCTTTAGGGAGAGCATGCCACAGTGCATGAAAATGTCTAACATTACATCTGTCATCTTTATTGTTGAGCTCCACTGTTGGCTGGGAAAAAAGTAACTTAATACTTTTAATAGCCACATTCCTGCTGGGACTACTCCAATTGAACCTCTCCACAGAGACATCATTTAAGTTGCTGTTATATTAAGATGGGATGAACAACTGTAAGTCTGGCAGCGTTTTGAGCTTTTGGGGGAGTTTGTTCGTCTCCACGTGCACAAAGTCTGATGTGATATGTTTTCCAGACTTCCTGTTCCTGTTGTCTGTCTGTCTCTCTTTAGACACTGCCTTTAACTGCTATGTATGTTCATTTTTATAAACTGTTTGAATTATAATACTTACAATTGACAGCTAATAGGCAATATTAAAGGTTTCCATATTATCTGTAGTTAAAGCTCAAGGTTTGACCCTTTGTTATTGTGGCATAATAGAGCTCTAGTTCTTGCTTTATTTGAATTTGGAAGATTTTACTGTTCTGATGTTAGTTTTTATCAATTGTAGAATTGTGAAATATAGAATTTTTATGACTTTGTTTATTCTTGTGAGTTTCCTCCTTCTGTCTCATCTTTGCCCTCCCCTATCCCGCCTGGTATCTGCCATCCTGTTTCATCTTTGTATATCTGTGTTTTATTTTTGTTTTACTTTGAAAGTTGGTTTTCTTTCATGCTTTACGTTAGTTTTATTTCCCCTTTGTGTTTGTACTGATTGTGTTCACCTGTGGATAATTATTTTCACCTGTTTCTCCTGAACGTGACTTCCCTTTGTCGAGATGTTTGTTAAACTACCTTATGTGATCCCCACTTATACTCCTGTGAATTTTGCCTTTGTTATTTTTACTATAAAAGCATAAGACCTCATTTTTTGGCATTCTGGCTGCTAGTGTTCTGCATTTGGTTCCTCTATGTTGTCCAGTTTGGTCTTTAGATTGAGGAACTCTTACTGACTCAAGTGTTCTAGGAAAAGATCATGATTTGTGCTAAAACACAACCTTAATGTGTTTTAAACATCATTTTTCTAGATCAACAAGGTAAGAGTTTACCCATCATACTCTTACTATCCATCTTACTCCATTATACTATACGGCTTGCAGCTCTTCAGCATTTAAGAACAGGCTAGTGTAAATCTGACCATTTCATCTGGGTGGACGGCAGCTGGATGAGGGTGTGAGGGTGGTGTTGAACAAAGGAGACCACACTCACAGCACTAAAATAAAAATATTCAAAATAATAAAAATAAATAAATAAACAAAAATACATAAAGATCTACTAATTAATCCATCTGATAAAACACAGAATAAAATGCTAAAAATACTTCCATTGGGTAACACTAGAACACTTAAATCGTCTACTTCAGTGGCCCTCAACCCCCGGGGCACGGTCCGTGAGTCGTTTGGCACCGGGCCGCAAGGGTTGAGACTTGGGTGTGAAATTCATGGTTTTCGGGGGGTTTATCGGTTTTCAGCGTTATTTTTTTAATTGTTTTTATTGCTAACTCGGTTTCCCTGGGTCTTTTCCCGTGTGTTATGAATAAATATTTTATTTTGTTGTATTTATCTGTGACACCTTAAAGGCCGGTCCGTGGCGCAAAAAAGGGTGGGGACCGCTGGTCTAATGGATTTTGTACTCTACCTGAGCACTCAAAGTGCCAAAATATACTTGGCATGCAGACTGGAGCAGCCACGGTTCAAACCACCAACCTTCCAATTAGTAGGTGACCTGTTCTAGCTCCTGAGCTATACTCATACAATCAGTTTCAGGCGAATTGCACCTTGGGTAAATATGCTGACTACGATAACTATGGTACTGAAAATATGCCATTGTGTTCTCAGAATTTTGGTATTGAAAGGTATTTTAAGTACCATTTCTGGTGACATCGCTACATGGTTAGGATTAGGTAATAAAGCTACTTGGTTAGTTTTAGCTTTCACTGATGATAAAGAGAGATCTTCTTGATTGCCGGGATTATGCCATTTCACATGTTTTGTCCCAAAACCAGGCTGGACCATCCATCCAGAGGTCTCTTACATGCTCTGAGGTACTTTCTGCTTGTCAGTTGCATACTGGTTACAGGAGGGGACCTACTAGCCATATGCATATTTGCCAGAGAAATTCTTGTTCCAACCAAACTCGTAATCAGACTTCAACTTCACAATGCTGCTCCCTCTGTTTCTCTCTCCGTCTCTCTCAGGTTGCCATTAATGATCACATGACCCCGTCCTGAACCTTTGATACTGAATACTCCAAATGCAGTGTGATGGGGCAGTAAAACCACAGCAGACTTTCCCTCACTCCATTCTCCCCCCGTCCTCTTTCTTTTCTTTCACACTTCCTGTCAGTCACTCAGTTTTCCTGTGCGTCAAGTGTGTGTTTAGAAGTGAGGTCAACCAGCCGCTTTCTGCCAAACACCTTTAATTAAGACATTTGATATTGCTACCTCATATTACTGTGGGAGAGTGAAGAGGGACTTAGCTTAATGTGTCATTTCATAATTTACCCCACCGTCTGTCCCGTCGCGAGACGAAGGCTTGAAGGAATGGAAAATTCCATGCGAAGCATTAAAGACTAACATGTGTAACTAGTGTGGTTCAGTCTAAAATGGTCAAATATGATAAAAACACTAAACATAAGATTAATTAAAAAAGAAACACAAGTGTTACCAGGTAACATAGTATACTCTGCCAGCTCTTCGATGTGGTATAAAGGACACAACTGCAAGAATGTAAATAAAATCACGAGTGTCTGTTTGATGTTTAGCTGTCATCAATTAAAAAACTTAACAATAGCTACAAATATAACAGATTTTATCTCTAACACCAAAACAATTTTCATTACCTTTAAAGTTGGGATAAAATGTGATTTGACACAAAACAGAATCTTCCAAGTGTCGAACACAGAAATCTGTGCACAAAAACTACAGCAGACTGTGTTCTGATTTAAACTAAACAGGAAAACCACAAGTTTTCCACTTAACACATTATAATGAGTAAACTGCTGCAACAGCTTACTATGATATATGAAATCTCAACTCCTATATCCTGTATGCACACAGTGGTTTTAGATATTTCAGCTTTGCCAAAAAAAAGAAAAAAAAAAGACTTCATACAGTAGCAGAAATTAAAGATTTTTTTGCAGTCGTGATTGGCACCTTCATAAAAAGATAGAACAAAGACAGGGGGAGGCTTGGAGAACAGTAAGTAAAATTATAGGACCTCCTGGTAAGTTCTTAAAATATGCTGCTGTAACTTGATCCCAAAGATCAGTTGTACTCCTTCTTCTCTCATTGGCTTTTATGGGCAAATATTTGAGGTTTTCCAAAAATGCACCAGCAGCTGTATTCAGGAGTCTGAACACAGTTTGAAGGTTGATAAAGCATACCTAGGAGATTTTATAAAAGGTTAATAAATCCTTAATGAATGCTTTATTAAACTGTTATAACCCCATTGCCAGATTAAAAAAATCTGAATATAGTTGCATTTGTGTTAATCAAGAAATTATTTAAAGCCAATTTTAATGGATATCTTAGCATGAAGTAAATATTTCTGTTGGGAGTTGTCACTTGCATTTTCCCCCAAAACCTGAAAGCTGACAGGCCTACAGAGAATTACCCCACTCTTCACACCACTTTAGCATCTTTCAGCTCAATGTTTTGGTTTTATTAGCCTTGTTTTCCAGGCAGCAGGTAAAGAAAAGCTTTACCAATGTGGTGAACAGCCTATTTATCAGCTAAGGAGCCAGGGAAGACAAAACTGAATCAAGCAAAGGATGAAAAGGTTTGCTATCATGCACTGTTTGCACCACTTTTCTCCCTCATAATTTTAAGTTTTCCACTGGAGCTCCAATTTCAAAAAAGTATTAAGACGTTAGGGGTGACTTTTTTGCTCAGTGTATCAGATTCAACCATGGTGTTGCTCTCTAAATCAGTTTTTCTCTTGAAAATGGGATCATTTTTTGTATCCTGTGGACACAGGTTAAGACCCCCCCACATCGTAAAATATGAAACCGAGTCACTCAAGATATGCAATGTAAATGTGGTGTGAGGAACCCCAGAAGCCATCGCCGTCTGCCTCCCCCTGTTAAATCTGTAGTTTATCCTTATTTATGAGCACAGGTACAGGGGGTTTAAGAGATGACAGAATATGAATATCAGATATGGACGCCGAAGCTACACTCGGCAGACAAAACCGACATCCACGTGGAAATGACCCAGACGCACTCTCTTCATCAGACGTCCAGGATGAATCCCACAAGCAAACATCTGTAGGAAACTGAGCATCTGTGCGTGCGTGTGTGTGTGTGGTGAGGATGAGAAAGAGAGTGATAGCGATTACAGGAATGTTTCTGATTCATCAGCAAGGCTTATTTTCAGGTTTCAGATGCCAAATAAAATATTTGGTTATTGCGTTTCAGTGAAGGAGACTGACAGAGTCAAACACAGTTATCCTAAAGAACGAGAGAACATAAAAAGAGAGGAAAGAAGGAAGAGAGGTGGAGAAACAGAAGGAAAAAAGAGAGTCAAAAAAAAGACAGATGCAAGCAGAGGCAGAGAAAGGAAGGCTTCCGCTCTTGCTTCATCTCATCAGTCAGACAGGTTCATGACTGATAGCAGCCAAAAGACCAAGCGAGCAGCCTGTCCCCGCCGTCGTCCGCCCTCTGCTTTATTTCATCGTGAAAGTTTTATACGTGGAAAAATAACAGGACGTAGAGCCAAGCAGCTCAATGGTTGAAAGAAAAGAGAAAAAAAAAAGTCTGAGCCCTGTGAAACAAAAGGCTTCTGTTGTTTCTAAATCAACGTTAATTTTTAACTTGGCGATCCCCCGCCTGGAGGAAGCTTGCGGTAAAGAAAAGAAAATGAGGGGGGTTATTTTCCTCACATTTGCCATCTGAGGTCCGGGGTTGTTTTTTATGCAAACCTTGTGGCTTAGCCTTAAAGTTTTGAATTTCACCTCTGCGCCCTCTAACGCCCGCGCCCCTCCAAGCCCAAAACGGCTGTTTTGACCATGTGGGAACGAATGTAGTGATGGCAATGAATCAGAGCGAACGCTTCATCCTGGGATTTGTCCACATCACGACAGAAGCCTTGGTGGAAACCTTTGTCCTGCATTTGTCCTCCAGATGATTTGTTCTTAAAGGCCCAGAAAACAGACTGAAGTCAGTGTATTTTAAATTCAAACTCTCGGGCGCAAATGTACGGTAAAAGGCAGGATTTGAGCAGTCACAGAACATTTAACTTTATGGATCTTGGTAGGTTTCACAGAAGCAACAATAACAAAGAAAAAAAAGATAAGCAGAAGGAAAACTCGAGTGGTGAAAGCGAGACGTGAAATGTGCATATTCCATATCTACATCTGTCCCTGGCAATGAGTTGGCTGCTTTGACTTTCAAGCAGGAAGCATTGCTGTTTTAGTTGGAGAGTCGGTTTAAGTTAAATTAACTAGATGGATTAATGGACTGGTATTGGCTAAAGTAAAGATAAACAAAATCTGATCTGCATTATTCACCGTACACTACGGCAGTACGGGCTGGTGTGCAAATCTAACCTTTCAGATGGGTTTGTCCAAGTCTTGCTGCTTGCTGTACCAAAACAAGGCAATGAAGATCATACACTGGGAAAACTGACTGAAAGAAGCCAAAATGAATATCTGAACTCAACATTGTCTGAATTTTTAGTTAACATTATTCAACTTTCTGTGATGAAGAAGTTAATCATTTGACATATTTCCATCTTTCATGAAGTATAAAGATAATATACCAAGATACAGTTATCATTACAAAATAGGAAGGAACCTCACATTTAATATACTTTAAGTCCCCTAAGTTGATAATCGCTGTCACTAACCTCTGCTTAATTTCTGCAAACAATCAGAGAAAAGAATCAGATGATAATTGCCTAAAGATCTGCATTCTGCCTCCAGGTCACTAAATGGCGATAGGTGTAGCTTTTTGTCTTGACATTGGGGAAACACAATCACATGATCATACTGGGAAAAAAAAGTCTGTCTTTTAAATCTTGATTGCATCATTTTTCAGAATGGAGACTCATCTGTGGCATGAAGCTGCACAATCAGTGGTTAATTAAATGTCAGTCACAAGTCATCAGCCAACAAGTTTGAGGTTTCAGAGTCAGTCTTCATTCATTGTTTTTTTTTTCTGCAAACAAGATGGTGACGTACGTTGAGGCTTCCAAAGAGGACTTTAAAATAATTAAAATGAGCATTCCTCCTAAATTACTGTATCTCTTTCTTGCTTTACCTATACCGATTCCTGTGAAGCAATTCAGGGAATGGAATAAACAGATTTCAAGATTCATTTGGCGCAACAAAAGACCAAGGGTGAAGTTCTCTACTTTGCAGTTGCTGAGGGAAAAAGGGGGCTTGGCTCTACCTTCTTTGAGGGATTACTACTTCTCTGCTCAGTTGAGGTCTTTGGTGTGTTGGTGTAATCCATCTTATTGTGCAAGGTGGATGGCGATTGAGATGTCTCTCTCGGACACACCGATCCAGTCTAGGCTTGGTCACACAGCTTCTGAGTTGGACAATATTTTGACAACCAGCCAATGGGTCATTTTAACATTAAAAACATGGAGGGGAGTGGCTAAGCAGGCACAACTTCAAGAGGAGATAAAACTTCTGAGGGGGCCAGCATATGACTCTGAATTTTTACCTGCCTCCCATGACAGCAGATTTAGACAATGGGCATGGCATGGTACAATACAATGCAATACAATACAATACAACTTTATTTGTATAGCACATTTAAAAAACAAGCGGTACACCAAAGTGCTTTACAATAAAAACAGGAAAATTAAGACATGATTAAATAAAAGACTGTTAACAAAGTACCACATATGTCATCAGGTTGAGGGCACAATTATACAGGAATAAAGGGGAATATAAGAACAAAGTTACTAAGAACAGATATAGCTAAAAGATAAAGTACATAAATAAAAAAATGAACCAAATATAAAATAGGGACACTAACTAGATGGAAAAGCTATGTTAAATAAGTGAGTTTTTAAACGGGATTTAAAAGATAAAATGAAGTCTGACACACAGATAGCGATGGGAAGGTTGTTCCACAGATTAGGTGCAACCAGGGCAAAAGCACGGTCACCCCTAGATTTAAGTCTAGAGCCAAGAGTAATTGGGCTGAAGACCTGAGGGCTCGCCCAGGGACATATAGACTAAGGAGATCGACAAGATAGTGAGGGGCTAAATTATTTATAACTTTAAAGGTGAGCAACAATATTTTAAATTCAATGCAATATTTTATGGGTAACCAATGCAAATCAATAAGAACAGGGGTGATAGAGGCATGCTTTCTAGTGCCAGTCAGGAGGCGAGCCGCAGCATTTTGGACGAGCTGGAGTCTATGAAGGAGAGCGGAGTGAAGACCAAAGTAGAGAGAATTACAGTAATCCAATCTAGAAGTCACAAAAGCATGAATGAGCTGTTCAAGATCTTTATGAGGGACATAGTGCTTAGCCTTAGCAATAAGGCGCAGTTGGTAAAAGCTAGATTTGATTACTGAGGACACTTGTTTGTTAAATTTGAAAGAGCTATCCAGCAGGACACCTAGGTCACTAACTGAGTCAGAGAAAGAAGAGGCAAAGGAACCAAAGGTATCAGCTAATAGGCCCCAAGGGATATGGTTGCCAAACAGCACAATTTCCGTTTTCTTTTGATTCAGGATAAGGGAATTGCCTGAAAGCCATTCTCTGACTTCTCTCATGCACTCGAGGAAGCAGTGCAACGAAAGAGCAATGTCGTCATCATCTAATTGAAAATGTATTTGTATATCATCGGCATAGAGGTGAGAGATGTTATATTTTTCAAAGATTAAGCCTAGGGGGAGCATATATAATGAGAATAACATTGGGCCAAGCACAGAGCCTTGGGGCACACCACAGCTCTGTACACACAACAGTATTACTGCTGTATAATCTATATACTATATACTATATAATTTTATAATCTAAAATTATGGCTTTTGATACCTTATGTAAGACTTACGATCTCGAGAAACAAGACTTCTTCCGATACTTGCAATTTTGTCACTATATTGGTAAAAGAATAAACAGCTGTGTCCTTGGAGACTTCTCGATTGTTAACATCTTCATTGACGCTTATGACTCCGGGAGTAACAAAGCCCTGATAAGTAAACTGTACAAATGTACGATTAAGCTTAAAAAGGACTCAACAATTTACATAAAACAGAAATGGGAAAGAGAAATGAGCACTGAGATTACAGAAGATGGGTGGACAAGGATTTGGGAAACGCAGTTCACCACAACTAATTCCAACACGTGGCGGGACTTTTGTTGGAAGAACATTATACGTTTTTTCTTAACACCTAAACAAAAGTCTAAATTCAGTGCTACACCTGCACTGTGCTTGAGAAACTGTGGGGAAGTCATGGCAGATCATGGACACATATTCTGGTCCTGCCATACGAACCTTCTGGTTGGAAGTTTCAAAAATAATTCCAAAAGCACTGGGATTTAATGTGAGCAATGTATCTGGGATGTTTTGCAGAAGATTGAGTTACAGATGATGTTTATCTCCTGAGAATTCTTTTGGCATCTGCGAAAAAGGCTATAACAAAACGCTGGCTTTGTAAAGATCCTCCCACTATAAGTCTTTTTATTTCTATAGTGGAAAACATCAGATTGATGGAATGTATGACTTTCACCCTGCGACTTCAGCGGGACTTGGGAAGGAGACGTTGGAGAAAATGGCTGGGCTTTAAAAACTGTGGCAGCATTCTTTAATACATAGAACTTACAATACTATAGTTTTTATGTATGCATGTATGTGCAGATGTATATACGTGCATATATTTGTCTTCCCATGACCTCATATTTTTTATTGTTTCCCTTTTTGCTGTATAAAAATTTTTCTAAATAAAAGCTATTAAAAAAGAGGACTTTGGAAACCAATAGCTGCCTCCACTTTTTATACTGACTAAAATTTCATGATATCGCCTATTGATTTATGTATATCTTAATTTAGCTGTTAATCATTTTCAGTTCAGATTTATGTTATTACTGTTACACAAACTTAAATTACAGAACTAAATGTGGCCACGCGAGGTCATGCATGACACATTTTTAACATCGAACCCTAAAACTCACTGGATTTAAAATTGGGCAATTTAGTTTAACTCAACCCAGCTTACAGTTTACCAGTTTGATTCTAACCAGTATTGGTTATTTGACCTTACGTTTAAAGGACACTGGGGTAAAATGAGTGTTGGGCTGACGGATTCCTGGACGATCGAGGTAAAAGCAGGGGAGGCACACAGTCCTGCAGGCTTTGGCATCTCTAGTACTCTGGGAAGAAACCATAAAGAATTTACATATTTTTTTTAACAACCAGAAATAAAAAGTGACATGTAATAACAGTTGTAAAGAGTCAAAATTATCTTGGCACTCTATACAAGGATATCCTTTATACTCTGTACAGTCACCCTGGGTATAGCTCTTAATATAATCTCCAGGTCAATGACTTTTCAGTATTTGGAAGATGGAAAGTGGTATTGGCCATTTTAAAACTTTAATTTCCTAATGACTTCTCAACATCATCATCAACTCAATCAAGACGGACTATGTTATAAACTGACCTAATTACATTATCACTGTCGTCATACTGTTGGGTAATGTCGATGTGTTACCCAACAATTTTAATAGAATACAATGACTTGGTATTAAGATTTAAACCTCAACCATCAGTTTGATCAATCAGATGGAAAATCTGGTTATAAGTCAGCTGACCTATATAGTGTTAGCGCTATACTGACCTAAACTTAATACAAGTGTGTATGTAGGTTCTTCTTATATAGATTAGCAGGGTGTAAACATGCTTTAAAAGCTGGACATTTTAACATGGGATTCTATGGGGACTTGAGCTTCAGGTGGCACCTAGCAGAACTTCAGTTTTTGTCACTTCATCACTGGCTTCATTCTTCAGCTACAAAGGTTGCCCCTAGGTTCAACCCTTACAGCTCCCTTACCTAAACCATAAAGTGTTTCCAGTCATGCAGTATTTGAAGCTGATTGTTTCCTCCTGTGTGAGAAAGGAAAAAATCCCAAACCGATTCTCCCAGAATTTATGGCTGTTTAACAATTTTGAGCGTAGACACTAACAACAAGCCAGTAGATTGGCTGGCATGAAGGACTGGCACGCCAGTTCAGTGAATAAGTAGCCTAATTTAATCCATAAGTGACTGAAGGAAGGACAACAAGATCAAACTTACTTCTCAGTTACTTCCGCTTATCATATGCCAGCCTCTTTAGACATGATGTAGATGAATATGTATGGTTTGAGAATGAAAGCTAAACGGTAACAGCTCCATGAGAGGTCGCTATCCAAACATACTCTGTGTGAAAGATGCAAAGCATGGCAGAGAGACAACAATGGTTCAGAAACGTGAGACAGAGTAGCATGAAAGAAAGCAAATATCTCGCTCCGAGATCCGCTCTACTTTCTTTAAGCTTCGAGGCATAAAATGAGAAAATTCCACCCATTGCCGACGATAAAGACAATGTTATTGCAAGACTCGCGGTGTTGCGTTACATGATGTTTGTCTCCCTGGAAACGAGCCCGTTGGAGAGGCGGATGGGTTAGCAGTAGAGCTGAGATCAAAAACAGGTGAAGACTCTCTGCTGGTCATACTATCTCTGCACCTTCTGCCATATAAATTGGGAGCAATTGCGTTCAATATGGTCAAATATGACAATTTTCCTGTCAAAAGCAGATGTGTTCAGTCTGCGTTCTGGGTGAAAAAGCATAAGGAGCAGCATTTACGTCATCACCAAACACTACACTGAAAATCCGATAAAGTTCATATCTGGAGGCTAAGCAGATGTACGGTGACAGAATTCTGACTTTGTGTGACTGAGCTCGGCGACTGAGAGCTTTACCTGACTGCCATTGATCTCCATTTAAAAGCCAGGTCTGGACTTGATTGGGAGGTGAGCGGAGAGGCGGCCAATTTGTCATCATTTGGGTGACAACTTGTCTGACTGACACACTCCCTCGTTGACCTCTCTGTGCTTTGAACTGATAACAAAACTGCACGTGTGCGAGGAAAGGGCGGAAAATGAGGAAAAATGACAACAAGAAGGGAACAGGAGACGTTAAAGAGAAAAGCAGGGCTTCTGGGTTAAATTGTACAATTTCAAACTTTTCCAGACCTTCGTATCATGATTTCCTTGAAAGTATTGATATTCACCGAGGTCTGTGTCGACTTCCATCGCATGCTTTCCCCCCCACAAAGACAGATATGAAAATATGAGATCATTTGCATTTGACACCACATTCAATCACATTTTGGTAAAAATGTTTCACTTTCTAGTTTAATTTTATTTTTTGTCTATTAATTTCCAGACTTGATGCTGTTCCAATTTTTTTTAAATTTAGCTCTAATTGAGGAAACACTTAATAAGCTAATGGCTTTAACATTATGCCACATTGGGGCTATGTTTAGACTGTATACAAAAGATGGAAAGAAATCATGACATCACCCTCTGGTTTATGGATATTTAGAGCCAGAAGTGACCATATTTGAATGAGGTGAAGTGCTAAGTTATCAGCTAAGGCCAGCAAGCTCTCTCCAAATTTCACACACTGAAACTGAGGCAGTTTTTCAGCCCAGGAAGCTGCTGCTCAGCGCTACACACAGCTGCGCAGACACACATGTACATGCTGTAACTGGGTGCTGCCACTTGAGGGCAGTATCAGAAATATGTGGGACAATGTGTAGCCTGCTATGTCTGTGCAGTCAGAGAAGACAGATGTTACAAGATATACAAAGGAGTTCTTTACAGTAGATTAAAGCCAAGTGCTAAAAACAATTAAAACTGTCCACTGCAGTCACTGCCGGTCCTTTAACACCAGGAATGTTTCCTATCTGTTGTTTATACTCTTTATGGTGATCTCCACTGTTTTCATTCCTTATCCCGTCCAAGCCAACTTCGCAACCAGTCCACAGTGATCCTAAGCATAGCATACAAACAGGCTGATGTTGGCTCACATGTGGAATATACACACTCAAGTCTCTCTGATCTTTGTGTTGGTTGTATTCCATAATGGGGTTTTTTTCTGTGTAGGTGGAAAAGTCTACAAATTGATGCCAACTCAGACCATAAATCACCCTTAAGGCAGATAGAAGAGGACTGCGAAAACAGTATTGCAAACGCTGGAGTCCCAAGTTAACCAACAAAACAACTTAAACAGAGTTCAGCAATGAAAACTTCAAGTTTGTATGAGTTTGTACTAATAACACTGTACATTTTAGTATATGAATATTATGAACAACTGATATCTTAAAGGCTGGACACTCATAAATATCTACCAGTTAGTTTTTTAATTACATTTTCCAACAAACACTGATGCGTTCTCATAAAATTGAGTCATACATTCCAAAAATCTCATCATCTTGGATACAGTGGCTGAGGTGAACATCACCGTTCTGCATAATCACATTTCTTTACCAAACAATTGAAAACATGATGGAAAGAGAGAACACAATGGATAAAATACCATCCTCTTCATCTTTAGCCTCATCTCCTGAAATGACGTCAGGGCTCTAGCACATGGAAATGTTCACAAATGCGTATTTATTCCAGATATTGTGGCACGTGCTTACTGCCAGCAGATTAGACATGTCCATCTCCGAACAGCTGACAACAAATCGGCTAAACAACAACAACAGCTGGTTATAAGATAACCAACAGTCAGCTGTGGCTGTTAGGAGATACAGGCTAAATTTCACGTTTTTGATCTCTCTCTGCAGTGGCGACCATAGCACTGTGGACTTGAATTGGGAGGATGATAATAAATGATAAAAACAGTGTGAAATCAGTTGCCCAGTCAGTCTAAGAACAAAGCCAGTCTGCTTTGTTGGCTTACCATCCTCATCCTCGACCTGTGCCCGTGCTGACGAAGCAGCCCGTCAGTTGCGGTTGGTTCTCCATCAATTTTTGTGTTAAAGGTGGGAGGAAAACACTTTACGCTTTACGCTCTTCAGCTACTGGTCTCTCACCTTTCGAAGTATCTCTAGGTTTGCCTTGCCTAGATCCAGTCACCCAGCTTCTTTCATTTGCTAGTTTCAAGACTTCTTTCAATACAGCACTCTTTTAATACACCATTAAGTTGATTTTACAAATTAAGAGTCCAATTCAGAGTAAAATTTGGTATCCTTTGTGTAACAAATCATATGGACAGTGGCCTGTTTCTCAGTTAGATCAAAATATTCAAGATTCAAAGTGTTTATTGTCATGTGTCACAAGAGAAAAAAGTTGTTCAGTGTTCAGTTGTATTTGGAGTTACCGTAAAGATCTGGATGTTCAGTTTTTTTCCCCTATTAATATTACCACAGTTAATAATAGCTTGCTACCCAAGCTAGCTGGCTAATTTGCTGATCATTTTCAAGCTCTCATCCAATATGTAATTCAGTTCAGTTCAATTCAATTTTATTTATACAGCGCCAAATCACAACAACAGTCACCTTGAGGTGCTTTATATTCTAAGGCAGACCCCATAATAATACATACAGAGAAAAACCCAACAATGAGCAAGCACTTTGGCAACAGTGGGAAGGAAAAACTCCCTTTTAACAGGAAGAAACGTCCGGCAGAACCAGGCACAGGGAGGGGCGGCCATCTGTCGCGACCGGCTGGAGTGAGAGAAGGGAGAAAAAATCAAAGACTGGGTCTCATCTCATCAAGACATGCAATGGGTAAAACTTAGCGATAGCAGCCCCGAAACTGAGGGGTGAAGTCCCGTTTGTGTAAAACTTATTGACACAATCTGTCTTTTAGGCAACTTAACGATGGGGATGCCAGTGACAATAGAAATTAATGTAAATCAGAGATCTTATGATTGCCTAATTCTTCACAGGAACTCTGTGTAAAAGCTTTTTAAATACAGTGATGAAACAATTATTAACATAGAACAAGCCACAAGAGCACTGCTGAGAAAGTCCGTGTGAATGTATATGTTTCGTGTGCCTTTGTTCATATTGGTAATTAAACTGTTTATGCATTAACATTTGCGGTTTGTGCTTTTGTTTGCTTTTTATTTTTGCCCATTTACTTCTTATATCAAACACTGTGCTCAGTCACTGTTTAGTTTATTGCCTGTGATTAAATAAACACATGCCCGTGCCCTATTACTCACACAAACAGTTCAGGACCATCAACGTCTAAATTAGAAGAAGATGACGGCCTGGTTTTCGTAACGCCACGAAAAAACAACAGTTAATAAATAAACCAAAATCTGAAGTTGATTACGAAAGTAATGAGTTTTCTGTTTCAGAAGCAGCTTTTGTATTTTTGAATTTTTTTTACAAGCAGTTGGTAGCTGTGCAAATAACCCGACACGGGGAGCCAGCCAGGTACTTAGATGAGGTTGCAGGCATTGTGAAAGCAGAATAATTACATGGGATAAATGTTTTTTTGGCTAACAGCATGGAATGGAAGATTAGCTCCCCAGGGAGAGAATTAAAAAGATCCAACCTCTAATACTGCTGGCTTGAGGACGATCGCTGAGGCAGACAAGATGCAAGAAAAGAGCCTTTTTCTGCATTTCAACCTTTTTTCTGTCTTAGATTTGGATGGATATATAATTTAAAGAGAACGGTAAACAAGAATCGTGTGTGCACCAGCAGCTTTAAGAGTTTCCCACCTCTTTAAATTGCTTCACGGGTCTTTAGCGGTTGTTGCAGGCCAGCAAGAACAACTGATGAAAAGAAGGCAAAGTTCAGCTACAGCCAGTTGTGAGTGACTAAAGCAGCAGTCAACAACTGTTACTATCAAAAGAGCCGTTTTTGAGCAATTTTGTATAAAAAGAAAAAAATCTGTTTGGAGATGCAAACCATCTGAGTCTTACAATTAAAGTCAAATGACCTATTTAGTGTAAATTTGCCTGTGAACATTTCTAATGGTGTAAAGAATTAAAATCTGGGACTTCAGAATAGCCATTTATGTGTATACGCCCGTGTTTGCCTCTGCTACTGATAATCAGCAAAATTAAGAGGATAAGGGACCAAGCGATAGGCGTAGGCTATGAAATTTGTATAATTTTTTTAATTCTCAATGGCGTAGATTCAGCAGTGCGCTGGAACCATTCCTCACGGAGTTCGGTCCATGTTGATATGATAGCATCACACAATCGATGCAGATTTGGTCCGTTTCACATCCACGATGCAAATCTCTCGTTCCACCACATCACAAACGCTCTATTGGATTGAGATCTGGTGACTGTGGAGGTCATTTGAGCACAGTGAACTCACTGTGATGTTCAAGAAACCAGTTTGAGGTGTTATGAGCTTTGTGACATGGCACACTATCCTGCTCTACGCAGCCATCAGAAAAAGGGTACACTTTGGTCACAAAGAGAGATTCAAGAATGTGCTGCTACACCACCAGCAGCCTGAACCTTTGATACATGGCAGGATGGATCCATGCTTTTGTTACGGGCCCCAGGAATGGTGCCACAATAACAAAGAAGAAATCCCTGCAAATACAGGTAAAGTTCAGGAGCAATGAAGACACAGTGCACTTGGTTTGCCTCTCAGATTGCATCTCTTATTCAAGTTTCAATAAACATGAACAACATTAACAATATCCATGTGTGCATGACTCTTTCAGTCCCAGTGACCATATCTGTCCATTTTCCAAAGTCACAAGTAGAAAAATAAATGGATTCACACTCTACACTTTCCACTATTTTACATGTGCTTCATGTGATCGCTTAGTGAAAGCAAAACAAAAGTACACACATGCTCTCGCTTAAGCAATTGAAAGCCACTGTAATCTACAGTGAATTTACAGCAATATTCAACTGTATTTAAAGCAAACCACACTCTTATCTGGTTGAAATTAAAGTGGACAACTGTACCGGTTCTGAATACTGAAATTGAGCAAAATAAACACACATCATTTACAGCACACTGAAGATGAAACTCACTTTTGCATAACATGGGCAACTTCCTTCTATTTCACATGTCATTAACACTCACAGCTTTATACTTTTCAAACCTCAATAACACTTTAACAATAAAACATCTTCGTATCATAAACTTTATATAAAATAGTAAAGTATGCGGGAGTACCGACCTTCATAATGAAAAGAAAAGAAATCTATATGAATGACCTTCCTACACGACAATGCTCTGGGCGCTACGACCCACAATACCAAAACATTACTGTGACGTTTCTGCTAGCGGCCTGCGCAGCCTGACCCTGCTGTCTCACACTGATGGGGGTCAAACGCGCGGCTGTGCCCATAAGTGTTACAGGTACTGTCTTACTTCTTTACAACTTAGCATGGAGATGAAACACTGCTATGTAACAGACAGTGGTAGTATTTTTTACCAAGTACTAACCTGCAAATACAGGTAAAGTTCAGGAGCAATGAAGACACAGTGCACTCGGTTTGCCTCTCAGATTGCATCTGAATAGTGGGCAGAAGTCCATCCCCCTAAAGCAACTGGGGTGCACCTGCCTTGAAATAATAGTTCCACCTGAGGTGTTGCTCCAGCCAGTTTTCTGTCCTTCTGTACAGTCCATGTGACAAAATAATATACTGCATAAATTGGTCATGTTACCAAAGTCATTTTGAATATTCATAGTCACAGAAGTCACAAAACTATTCGAATGCTGCAGCAGAAATTGAGAGTCATCAGTACAGGGGCAGTTTTTCTAAGCTTTTGTTGTCCAATTGTGGTCCCAGTTTCCCACTCTGCTGTAGCCCAGCTACTTCAAGGTTGTACACTTTCAAGTGATTATTGTTGTCTTCCCTTCAGTCTGAAGCAGTCTGGCCATTCTCCTCTGAGCTCTGGCTTAGAGAACTCACCAGATATTCTCTCTTTATCTGAAACTTTGTTTTCAATTGTTTGTTTGCTTTTTTGGACCATTCTCTGTACACCTTTGAGATGATTGTGTAATAATATTCCAGCAGAAGTTTCTGTAGGTATGTAAGTGAAAACAGTTAGTGGCTGCAAATACATTCAATACAGATCTTTATTTTTAATATTTAGTCTTGATATCATATTATGCTTCTATGTTGTTGTTATCAGCTTGACGATTTGTCAGTCGCTTGATTTACTTGGTATTATTCTGTAGCACTAATAATTTTATTGGTATCAGCTACGTTAAAAACAAAGTGTCGTAAAGAAGCAGAAACATTCTGGAGACTACGGTAAATGTCCTTTTTTAAAAGGTTTTGTTTTTTGAGAATTTTAGTGCCACAAATCATTTTTAAAAAGTATTAAATATATATAAAAAATATTGGCCAAAAAGAATGAGGTTTGTGTTTTCAGCTTTGAAATGTGTGAAGACTGGCATGTACAGCAGTGTTGGGGAGTAACGGAATACAAGTACCGGCATTACGTATTTAAAATACAAAATATGAGTAACTGTATTCCGTTACAGTTACCGTTTAAAAAGGTGGTATTCAGAATACAGTTACTTTGCTGAAATAAAGGGATTACACGGCGGTCTTTTCCTGTTTCATATATTAGATTGTGCCCTCTCTATTTGTTACAGGCATAGCCCTAGCAAATGTAGCCTCATGGGCAGTGTAGTCCAGTTGTAAGTACGCTATTAAGACTCGACTGTACACTGTGTTCGTGTTTTCCTCCGAAACAATAAGTTGCGTTGGAGCAGCCTTTCAATGCCTCTCTCTGTCTCTCACTAGCAAAGTTGACCCAGACAACAAAGTAAAGCTAGTTTTCGGCTACGAGCCCGACACGGAACCCGACGTATTAGCCAGAGGTCCCTTTACTACGGAGCCGCGGACCTGTTTTATATACGCAAGGAATAGTTTTCTATACAAGATCGCTGCAAAAAGTGCAGCTTTACCTAATGTCCACCCTACTGTTACTCATTTTATATTAAGATTTAAAAATCTAGTTGGTATTGGTATGACGAGTAACCTTCAGTAATAGTAATAAATCACACAGCAATATAACACTGAGCAGTTCCACTGGGTTTTAATAACAACTCACACAATGTGATATAATCTTTATCAAAGTGAAAATAATACAGACAAGCTGTCACAGTTCATCCTACTTGACTCGATTTGGCAATGAGATTCCTGTCCGGTTACGTGTCTGACTGGATCTAAGAAGTTCCTTGAAAAACATGTGCAAACACGCCTGTCATTCACAGGTTTCTCTAGCATCCCTCTTAATGACCAAAAGGTGCCCTGACCTTCTGTGGATATGTGTATGCGTGACACTTCACTGCCAGCCTCCTGCTTGGCACCTTTAGGGGTTCTTCTTTCATCACTGGTCACGTCCAGCCTCCTTCACCTCCACCTATTCTGTCTTCTTCTCTTCTTCTGCCTCTGCTGCTAGTCCAGCCTCTGCACTCCTCACTGTGCTCTTCTACATTCTCTGCTTGACAAAGCTGAACAATTTCATAGTTAATATTGATCTCAGCTTTGATTTTACATAAAAAGCTGAACGTTTGTTCCACATACTACCAAAAACGTGGTATTATAGGATACACGAGTAAACGCATGTTCAGCAGCATGAAGCAGAAACCACCGCTTTTCTGCACAGTTCAGTGTGCTAGCATGTTGAACAGTGGTTCTTTGTTAGAAGACAGAAACATTCTCCCTGTGTGATCACCACAGGCCTCACACACACACACACACACACACACATACAAACTAATGGAGCTTATGCCTCAGAATAGTTGCCCTCCTATGAAAGTTTAATAAGTAGGGAGAGGGGCCAGTCAAAATTCACACACACACACACACACGCACACACAAACTTAATGAGGGGTGTCTCACACGTAGTGGTTCAACTGACGCCAGCAATGGTGGGAGAAAGGAAGGTGTCTGAGTGTGTGTAAGTGCGTGTGCGTGAGTGTGTGTGTGTGAGTGTATATACATTGCGGTGGGGGTATTTGAAGGTGTGAAACAAACACTTAACTAAGCTTCTCCACTCGCGCTCTCCCAGGACTTACACAAACACCTTAGGCTGCCTGTCATATTTCTGTACACTGACTATATGAAGCAATTCCTGACTACATCACACCCCAACCACAGTTTTTAGTAGTATGCTCAGCTTGTGCTCAACTAAGCATAAGCTTAGAATAACCTGCAGTAGATGCACTACTGCACATTTCATTCACTCTTTTCATTTCATGATGGGGCAGCGTAGAATAAGACTACTGGAGCATTTATTTTTATTCCAGCCCATTCATTCTCTTTCCTTCTTAGCAGACTATGCCTTCCTAACTTTGACAATTACTGAAGCTGGTCTCAAGTATTGCAACTGTATGATAAGAAGAAAAAGGAATATCAGAAAAATGACAATTTCCTACACAGTCCTCCAAACAGACTCCATCTAAAACGCACTCATCAAAGGTTAAACCCTTGAAACATGAAATAATTGTCAGAAAATGCACATTTTTGTTGAAAATAGAGTTTATTGAACTGTTTATTGAACC
The DNA here is from genome assembly GCF_036321145.2 of Pelmatolapia mariae. NCBI lineage: Eukaryota > Metazoa > Chordata > Actinopteri > Cichliformes > Cichlidae > Pelmatolapia > Pelmatolapia mariae. The sequence goes on along the minus strand of NC_086234.1, from coordinate 22,199,435 downwards.
TTCTGACAATTGTTTTTTTTAATTAATTATGTTTTATTTAGCATATATCAGCTTGAATTTTATCATATTTACTATATCTGGTATTTTTTTTGCATTTTATTGCTAAAAATTGTATTGTGCAATTGATTCTTTTTTTCACAGTGATGATGTACAAGTCTCAAAGCTCACAAAAACTGAAACTATCAAATATGACACACTAGGTATTAAGGGGTTAAGCAGAGTAGCTGAAGCCACTGATATGCAACGATAGGACTTGTCCCTACAATGCTGTGCTGCTCCAGTTTTTTATTACGACACAAGCCAAATTGAAAGTTTGATATGATGAAGTGTAAAATGAAAATACAGAATTCACTGTCTGGGAACCAGAGACAGCTGACTGAAATTTAATGGCATTTTTGAGTCTAGATCAAAGCGGCGGTCTGACCACAGCGCAGGCCAATACTGCTATATGAATCCAAGCTACAGTTATGTGAAAGAGAAAGTTTTCACATGTCTATACTGAAACTAAGCTCATGCTCACGTCTAGAAATTTGGAGTAAGTAGGAGCCAGGTGCTGCTCATCAGATGCACTTCATTAACTGAGCATCAGCAAGTGTGAGCTCCTATATAAAAGCAGAGGTTTTGGTAGTTTGCAGGTCTGGAGCTCTCAACTTCGTGTTAGCACAAAGCCACAATCAGTACTGGACAACACAGCAAACTGTGCAATGCTCAGAGAAAACGCACAAAACCTCAAAGCGAGACTGCACTGGTGGAGGGGTAATGATATGGGTTTGTTTCACAGCTACGGGGCCTTGGCACCTTTCAGTCACTGAGTCAACCATGAACTCTTCTGTATGTCGAAGTATTAAAATGTGAAGACATCTGTCCAAGATCAAAAGCATTAACTGTGTGCACTGGGACCAGAGATGGGCAGATCCGATTACTTTTTTAAAGAAACGAGTAAAGTAAGGGATTACTATTGCAAAAAAGTAATTATATTACTGCTACCTTCCCGTAAGCACACTGCGTTACTGCGTTACTAAACCGTCGTGGTTCTGTTTGTGAGAGTGTCTCATGACTTTGACGTATGAGCATGCGACATGCGTGGCAGCAACAGACGTGTGTAGATCAACAATGGATAATATGGAGTGCGGGAGAGAGTACGACCATGCAGCGTTTAAAGCTTGGAAGTAAGCTTGACAATACTTTGAGTTTTATTCCGTAAAAAGTGACAAAAACATTAGCATCCGCTGTACACTCTGCGTGGAAAGAAAACTTCTTTCTAAAGCGAAAAATTAAACTTCAAATCTGAGCAAACACCTAGCACGCTGCCACGGGAATGTGAAATTCACAGAGAAACCCCTGGATCCCCCCACTGACATGACCGCTGCAGCACCGGGCAAACCTCCACCGGCTCCACTCCTGCTAAAGGGGTGACAACAGACTTAAGAGTGACAGGACTCAGTGTCGCTAAATCTTTGATTTTATTTATTTTTTGCTGTGTTTTACTTTCATCTATTTGAAACAGTGAGTGTAAACACAAAAAATTATTTTATTTTATATGCTGGAATATGCAGGAAATGGGTTTAAATGTTAAACAAATTTCTTCAAGTCAGAGACTGTTGCATATAATTTAATTTTTGCTTAATGCAATGTGCATAAAATTAAAAGATTAAAAGTAATAAAACAAGTTTTTAAAAGAGACTTTTTCATTTGATTCAATTTTACATGATGGATTATGCAGAAAAAATAGAATTTGGCTGAAAGGGCTGAAATTACTTTTGAAAAAAGGTAATCAGTAAAGTAACGGGATTACTTTCTTGGAGAAGTAATAAGTAATTAGTACCTAATTACTTTTTTCAAGTAACTTGACCAACAATGACTGGGACAAAGATCTCAAGCAAAAAGAAACGAATGAAGGTCAAAGTTTAGACCTCAACACGACTGAAATGGTGTGGTTGGACAGTAAGAGAGTTGCATCTACTGAATCATTGGGTGAACTTTTTCACATGGCACTATCAGTATTGTTAGATCTCACAGAACAATAACAGATTTTGAAAATGTTCAATAATCAAAAATATTTCAGATGCTATATAATGTCTTGGGACTACCACAATGGTTTTTGGGACATGAAAATAAATTCTTTATAAAAGTGTTGATTTTTATCATTTCTTTATTGTTTACCTCTTTCAGTCGCCCTCTGATGAGTGTTTGCCTGTTTGATATACAATGCGGTGACTCATGACGTTATAATTTCAAATGCATAACATCAGCGCACAATTATGTATTCACTGGTTTTCAAGCAAGCAAACAAATTTGGAGTGAAACCTGTCGACATCTAGGAGCTTGTAGCCCGGAGCTTCTGGCGCAGTTGCATTTTATGGGAACTGAAATGATAATAATTAGTCGGCAGAAGAGTTTCTGATCTTCCAGAGAAAATGAGATAAAAGCTTTTGGAGCTTCTGTAGGAAAGCAAATACAAAAAGAAAGCGCTACCAAGTTCAGGTTTGTATATTTTGAAACCCTAAATGCATTTCACTGCTCCTGCTTCTTCTCCTGTCAGAGTTACTTGTTGAGTATTTGCCTCTCCCTCAGGCCTGAGCTGTTGCTGCAGCTTTCAGGATGTGTTTGTTGTTTCTTGAACTTGCCCAGCCAATTAAGGTTAATGTGACAGACATGATTTAAGTACATGAAAGCATCTGTGGCTTCCTGGTAAAATACCTCACTGGAGAGGTACTCCAAAGGCGCGTCTGTGTGTGTGTGTGTGTGTGTGTTAAGCAAGACACACAGGAGCTAAAACAAGCCCCAAGGTCATAAATTATCAACGATCTCGGGAGAAAACCCTCTCTTTGATATAAAGACATGGCACCCAGGATTTGTGGAATGCACTGTCAAAAACTGCCTGATACATCCAGACATGTTTACTCGGTTCATGTCTTTCCACAAACCAATCAGCGGGCAATAATGTTTAGGCCCTGGGTAAACTGGGTATAGTGTTTCTGTTCATTTAGCTGTTGATCAAATGCAGATCTTGAATTTTATCATTAAAAAAAAGACCGTTTTCCATTTTCAGCATTTGTTTTAAATTTATGGTAAACACAGTCGTGGCATATTGAGTAAATCGTAAAACATGACAAAATAATATTAAAAAGATGGAAGAATACAAAGAGCTAACAAATCTGTCCAAGTTACAGTGGCTAGCTGCAACGGGCCATACTGGGGCCTAAATGAGCTTTGCAGTGAATGTCCAGTGGCCCATTTTCTCATAATGAGCATGGTTAAAAAAAGAAGAAGAAGAAGAAGAATTTTTTTAAAGCTACATAAACTGATTTATAGCTGTAAAGTTGCAGGTTTGTGAGCAAGGTTTGCATCCTGTATGGACCTTTTGAGTTTCCAGTTATTTTGCACTACATAGGTTTGGACACTTTCGCTAACTGATTGGGAAAAGGCTGTTTGGGTTAAAATACATCCCTTTAACTCTAGATGACATAGCACCAGGTTATATCACTGCCAAAGGCCACTGAGACACACCAGTGGGTTTGGCATAACAGTTCCATTTAGACGTCAGGAATGAGCATGGCTTTGGTTCTTCATCATCAGACTCTGGTCCATTCATTTACAAGATAGTCTGTGTAACTTCTTGGTGTCTGTGCTGCCATGCTCCTAGTGTGATCTCATCTCTGGCATTCGTTAAAATCACACATGCAGACCCACCACATGTCCAGAGCAATGGTGGTCTGCCGTCTGATGATCTGCAGCACCCGGTGGGAAAGTGAATCCTACACGGTGTGCAGGAGATTCGGGACTAGTCCAAGTTCTCACCTATTAAAACGAAACAAATCACCCCCTCAAAGAGAGGGCAAAATCCCCGCTAATAGCTGCAAAGGCCTGTCGTGGACCTGCACATTCAGTCACTCACACATACACACACAGAAAATAGAGACAGTGATGAATTGTACTGGGAAAATCCCTGCTGTACGGATCCTTCAAAGGCTAAAACCTGCAAAGCTCTTCAAGCAATAGCCTCACAGCACTCAAAGTGAGCTTGCTTTCCCCCAGTAAAGGGAATTAGGCTGAATGAAAAGCACTGGAAAGTCATTCAGACACTTTATTAAGATCTCAAGTCATAAAGCCACTGGAAAGCCATCGGATCCATGGCCATTTGGACTCCGTCTCCTATGGACAGCAATCAAAACGCTTGATGCATAGCGTACATCTGGGATAGTGCTTGAGTACCGTGTCTCCTATACTGGGGTCCAGTTAAGAAAACAATTGCAGAGGTGAGTTGCAACCAGTGTTCTCTGTAAGCCAGTGGAGTTCAGTTCACCTAAACAATCCAGCAGCTGAAACCTGGAAACTTTACCACAACACTCAATTGGAAATGTTGGGCACATAAAATTTCAGTTAAAATCAGGCCAAAGAACTCTTGGACACTCAAGGAGTCACTAGATACAGTCATAAAGCATCAACATATTATATCATGCTGATTGAGCCAGCATGGAAAGGCTGAGTTTAAAAAAATACTATAGATAATTTTAGTGGACCTAATGTTTTGTTTTTCTTTTCTGTTAATCTGAACAATATATATCTAACATCATGGCAGTCATATACTACATGCTAGGTGAAGTGAATAACACGGATTATCTCTTCATCATGGTACCTGTTAGTTGGTGGGATGTATTAGGGAAAAGGCGATATTTTGTCCTCCAAGTTGACATGTTAGAAGCAGGAAAAACGAGTAAGCATAAGGATTTGAGAGTTTGAAATTGCATTGATTAGATGTCTGGGTCACAGCACCAGAATTGTGAGATGTTTCTGGTCTGCAGTGGCCAGTGTCTATCAAAAGCCATACAAGGAAGGAACAGTGGTGAACCAGCACCAGGGTCATGAGCGACCAAGGTTCATCGATGTACGTGGCGGGTAATGGCCGGTCCGTGCGGTACTCCCATGCCTCGACGGGTCAGGGCTGTTTTGGCAGGAAAAGGTAACCAACACAATATTAGACAGGTGGTTATAATGGTTTTTCTTAACAGCATATAGTTCTTGTTTATTACACTTTTTAATCCACTTCCCATACATTTGCAGCACAATAATCATTCTATAACCCCCCTCTTAATTCATCCTGACCAAACTGGTTTCATAAAAGGTAGGCACTCATCAACAAATACACGTAGATTACTTAATTTGATAGACTACTCATACAGTAAAAACCTTGAAACTACAATATTTTCTTTAGATGCAGAAAAAGCGTTTGACAGAGTTAACTGGAAATTTCTATTTGCAACTTTACACAAATTTGGTTTTGGATCTTCTTTCATCAGCTGGTTAAAAATATTATATAATTCCCCAACAGCTTGTGTCAGAACAAATGACCAGACATCCTCCAGCTTCTGTCTCCTGAGGGGCACCAGGCAGGGATGCCCACTCTCCCCTTCACTGTTTGCAATTTTTATTGAACCACTAGCAGCAGCAATTAGACAGAATTCAGTAATTAAGGGCATAAAATGCAAGAACGTGGAACATAAAATCAGCCTTTATGCGGATGATGTGCTACTCTTTCTCCAAAATTCACAAACCAATATCTCTGGGGTGATTGAATTGATAAACTCTTTTGCAAGAATATCAGATTACTCAATTAACTGGTCAAAATCTACAGTCCTTCCGATTAATTGCTCCTTCCATAATTCCTCTTCTACTCCACTGCAATCGGGAAATATAAAATATTTAGGTATTAATGTTTCTCCCAAGCTTGCAGATCTAACTAAATTAAACTATATCCCACTTTTAAAGAAAGTAGAAGGCGATCTGGCTAGGTGGAAATGTCTACCCATATCACTCATGGGAAGGGTTGCCGCTATAAAAATGATGGTCTTACCAAAAATAAATTATTTATTCTCAATGATCCCAACTAAACCGCCACAAGATTGGTTCAGATCTCTAGATTCATATATGTCCAAATTCCTTTGGAAAAATAAGCCCCCACGTGTAAGCTTAAAAACACTACAAAAGACCAAGGATAAAGGAGGATTAGAACTACCTAACTTTCAGCACTACTTCTTAGCCAACAGGCTCCAATTTATCTCAGGATGGCTAAAACATACCCTCTTAGATGAACCTTGGCTAGATGTAGAACAAGCACTTTGCAATAATCTAGAGATTTCAGATCTACCATTTATCAGCTCAAACATTCAACGACATGAATGCTTCAAAAGCGTCAACATTAGCTCCTCTCTGACAACATGGTGGGAGTTTCTGAAGTTGACAGAGTCTTCATTAATCCCATGCAAACGTACACCTATCTGGAACAACCCTGACATATTACAAAACAATAATATGATAAACTTTTCAGATTGGAGTGGTAAAGGAATCAAATATTTAGAACATATACTAGAAGGAACAGAATTTATTTCATTTGACAGACTAGTTACACAATATGGGATCAACAAGAAAAGATTTTTAGAATATCAACAAATTAAATCCATAGTAAAAAAGAAATTTAAACCGGGTCAAGTTGAACTACAAACACCACCAAGTGTGGTTCAATTTCTTACTCTTAAAACCCCCAAATTACTATCCAAAATATACAGAATGCTTTCTAAAATAGATGAATCAATATCACTTCCTATTGCAAAATGGGAAGCGGATTTATCAGTTAACTTAGACCAAAACTTTTGGTCTCAGATTTGCTTAAAAACCTTTCATCTAATTAGAAATCCCAGTCTTCAATTAATTCAATACAAAATACTACATAGAGTGCACTATACAGGTCATCGGATGTTCAAGATGGGCTTTACGTCTACCAACAACTGCTCACACTGCCAAACCAATTCACCGGACAATTATATCCACGCTCTTTGGTTCTGTCCACCAGTTCAGAAGTTTTGGCGTGAGATATGTGAAGACTTATCGAAGTGTCTGAAATGTAACATTCCAACTTCCCCTTTAGTGTGTTTGTTGGGCAGCTTAGATAATGTCACTTCAGAAAAGAATATAGCCCACATGGTTTTCACTGCCCTATGCATAGCCAAGAAAACAGTCCTCATGAACTGGAAAAATAAAAATAATCTTAATTCTAACCAGTATAGAAATTATCTATTAGATTACATTAGTCTTGATACAGCCTCTGCCACCACATCAGATCAATTGCTCTGGGCTCCTTTGATCAGCTCCATCACCTAGTGGGGGTGGGGGGTCATAGTTTGGTCCCACCTTCACTGTTGTGATTAGTGTGGGGGTAGGGACAGGCTTAGGGCGTCGGGGGGTTCCCCAGGAGCATCTTCCTTGGGGGGCTCAACCCGGGGTAGCGGTCATGGCCAATTAGGGGCTCTGTTGGCTCTTAGGGGACGGTTTCCTCGTGGCTGCGTGCAGCGGGGCTAGGGGAGGGTCTGTGCTGACGGACGTGGGTTACTGACCTGGTAGCCTGGCTGCCCCTGGGTGGGTCCGGGACAGGCGTGAGGTTCTGGGGGCGCTCCGTCTCTGGGCTGGGGCCCTGGCCGGGCCTCGGGGGCTCGGGTCCTGGTTGGTGTGTTGCTGGGGTTGTGGGCGGGTGGGTATATGGGGGCCCAGTCCTGGCGCAGGGCGCCGCCGGTGCATCGAGCCACCTGGGGGACTCTTCAACTGGTGGGGGAGGTTGTCACATCTTGCAGGAGCTTTCCTCTCCTCAGGAATTCTCTCTGCAGGATGGGGAGATATAGGAGAGGTGGAGGAAGATCTCAGCCTGGGCGTCTATTGTCTTGTGTAGTCTGGAAGATGAGTGGATGATGGGGTGGGTGCAGTTTTCTCTGTAGTGGGGTCGGGTGGGCTGTCCCGGGCTCTGTGGGGCCGGGCGGCGCTGCTGCACTGGGCCCTGGTCCGGATGGGCCTGGGCCCCCTTTCCCTGGCGGGTTGCAGAGCATGGGGGTGCCTACTGGGGTCAGCGGGGGAGCTGGCCCCAGGGAGGGGTCACTTGCCCCTCCCTTTCTTCCCTCCCCATCTCCAGCTGCCTCCCTCTTCCCGCTCCACCACAATCACCCACACATGCAGGGCCTTGGGGTAGGGGTGTGTCACCAGGGTGCAGAGGAGGCATCCCCCCCCTCTGTCCCCTTCTGGCTGCCTCTGCCTCAATTTTATCTCACAACTTAGACATTCACATTACTCACACTCTCATAACACATACATATAGGATCTTGGGGGTGGGCTCACAACACGGACTCCAAATTACCATCAGGGTGTACACCGCACCCCTGGCGTAGTTGCCCACCTCTCAATTTTAAATACACGTAGACATTGAGGGCTATCAGGAGGGGCTATGCGCTTACCTGCTGCTCTCTGGCAGGTAGCTCCATGCCCTCCTGGGTTTTAATTGCACCTTAGAACACATATACATCAACACTACATATGAGCGGGTGGAGGGAGGTTTGGAGTCTTCTCACACCCCCGGTCTCTGCGGCCTGCTGGAGCGGGGGGGCTAGGAGGAGGAGTTGGCCGTCCGACTGGGGTCTGGTGTGTGGGGCCTCCCTGCTGCTGCGGAGTCGGGGCAGTCTGCTTCTCCCCACTGCAGGGAAAAGGGTAACACCACCTGGGTCTGGGTGCAGTTTCCCCCTCCAGGGGCAAGGGTACCTAGACCCGGTTCTTAGAGTACGCTTGGGGAGTGTGATTGTGTGTACAGCGTCTCTTTATGTCTGTCTTCACGTTGGTTGAGTGTGGAGTAATTGCCTATGAGAGCATGAGGGTGGGAATGGATGTTTGTATTTGAGTGTGCCTGTATGTCTGTGTCTATATGTCAGGTTGGGTATCAGACGCCACCTCTCTGGGGACATCTCAGGCCCTCCAAGGTTTGGAGGCCCATCTCCCCCCACCACTTCCCCTGCCGGTGGCAGACGCCCTCAGACATCGATGCGTTGGTGGTTCTTTGTGTCCGGGGGTGGGCGTCCGGGTACACACCGGCTCACTCCTTGGTGGCTGCTTATCCGGGCCTGGAACCTGGGGCTCGCTCGGGCCACTTCGGGGGTGGGGTGCCCTCGGCCTCTCGGCCTGGGGCTCGGTCACTCAGGCACAGCTGGCTGCCGGCGGAGCTCACGGGCACGTCACTGCAACCCCCCCTGGCTTCTGCTCCGCGGCTGCTGGGTGACCCCTCATCTGGGACTCTCCTCAGCTCTTTCTGGGACAGTGGCGCGGCTGCCCCTCTGTTGGTCTTCCTTGGTCTCTTGTGTTCTGGGGGCCTCTGGATGTCTGGAGTTTTGATCTCCTCCATACCTGCTTCATGCCCTGGAGGATGGGACTGTGGCCCCCCACACCCTCTAGCAGATCATTACATTAAGGAACCTTTTAAATACAAGCGCGCTCATGCTCACAGGTGTACACACAGGTGATCACACACACAAACTACACCCTTTTTGGCTCCTACCTCAAAGCACACTGTGCGCTGTCGATCCTACGTGCTGCACAATAATGTTTAATATTAAGTATTTAGTGTTATATTCCCATATATCATTGTGATGTTGTTTATTCTATTACTCTCGTTTTCTTCTGCTTGTTTTCTTTTTTCTTTCTCAACAGGTGATCCAGGTGATCGATATATGTATTTTTTGTCTGCTTATTTTGTTGGTTTTTGTTTTTTGCCCTTTATCCCTGTCCCTCTTCTCCGCTGTTTTTTTTTTTTTTTTTTGTTTTGTTTTGCTTTTTTCCCCCCTCTTTCTTTCTCCCTTTTCTTTTCCCCTGTCCCGTATCTAGCAAGTAAAAAAAAATAAAATAAAATAAAATAAAATAAAATAAACAATAAAAGGTAAATCAAATGGACCATTACGGCAAGGCTGGGATGGTCCATTTGGTAAAGTAAATCCGTTGGGCATCTTTCTTCGCCTTTAGACAACAATTCTGATGGCAAAAGAACCAAACGGGACAGGTTTAAAAAAAAAAAAAAAAAAAAAAAAAAAAAAAAAAAAAACAATAATCATTCTATCTCATAATTGACATTGGAAAAAATGTATCTGGAGTATGACTAGTGGTACAGTTAACAACATGCACAGACATCAAAGAGTTACAACTGATCAAACTGTGTTAAAACTGTGGAAATTGGTGATGACTATTGATAGCAACTCAACTAATCAAGTGTTTCTGGTAGCACAGGGTGGCCCAACACCTTACTAAGACAAATGCAAACCCCCAATGATCCACAATTTTTGTGAACAAACACACATCTATGCTGCTCAATTAACTTTAAAATAAGAAAAAATTCTGAATTGCTTAAATTTAAAGCCCTATTCTATACTTCCTGTACAAAGCTACACTTCTGTAAGCCATCACATCCTTCTATCCAAAGTCTTCTGACGTTCGGGTTGATTACTGTAAAACAATATCTAATGCAGCCTGCATTTACAAAACGACTCATCTTCAAAGACTCATGCAGAGCTGTGATGGGAAAAGTCACTTCAGATCCAAACAAAGATTACAATAAAATGCAATTGTGATGTGAGCCTTCACATATGTTCAGACCTTCAATATCATGATGTTTCTTTCCATTAATTTCAATTTCAACTTTGTGCATCTGGCACTGAGTCATAGGAAACATACAAATCAACAGACAGCAGAGCAATAAGTGGAGATACAGTTACAGCGTCTTGTGCTTACACAGGAAGTCTGTGCTGCGTCGGCTCCACTGGCTGGCTGAAAACCTTTCATATCCTTGAGTGACGCATTTTATCTATCAGAGGAGACAGGATGCCTTTGCAGTTATGTAGTGGCAATCTGAGAGGGTGGGTAAAGAAATAAAAATATCCTGGTGAACATCAGGCGTCAGACCAAGTCTCTCTCTTTGTTTACTTAAATAAGATGAAGAGGAAGGAAGACAAGAGGAAATAAAAGAAGAGACCAGAGCAGATAGTATTGATATTATGCTAGAAGTATAAAAACGCAAGGCAGATGATATAATACAAATGATGGAGGTGGAAAGATCGATCGAAATATCGATAAATATCAATTAAAAAGTTGGTATTGGTATCGGCTCGATACTAGAATGATAGGATTGATATTTTAAGTACTCTACTCTAAATTCAGTCTGTAGTCAGCTAAATTATGTTGATTACGTTTGTCTTGTCTTCCTCCCCTCACCCCCAACTAGTCCCAGCAGATGGCTGCCCCTCCCTGAGCCTCGTTCTGCTGGAAATTTCTTCCTGTTAAAAAAGGGGTTTTTCCTTCCCGCTGTCGCCAAGTACTTGCTAAAAGGTGGCCGTCGGATTGTTGAGTTTCTCTGTATCATTGTAGTCTTTAACTTACAATATAAAGCACCTTGAGGCACTGTTGTGGTTTGGTGCTGTATAAAAAATAAAATTGAATTGAATTAAATTATTTTTCATGGAAATAACATGCTGTATGAAAACTGTCTGAAACTCTTTGTGTTGATTGTCACATCTATTTTAATTATAGGCTATGGCACATTTAAGCAACAGACGTTGACCCATAGTGTTGCCTTTATAGGATAAAAGCATCAGTATCAGCTGACCTGCAATCAGCTGAGACTGAAGAAGTCACTTGGATGAGTGACGAAACATTTCTCCCACTGAAAACGCTACGTCCAGATGAACAGAGTCAACTTTTGGACACTTTCGGTTCAATTTTAAGGAAGTTGCAGGAGTGGCATGGTGGGAGGCAACTTGTCTCCAAACAATTGCAGTCTGACTCAGACTGGCTGTTGATGGTTTAAAGACAAGTTGCAGTTGAATTTTTAAACCCAGACAGATGAGTGCAACTGATGTGCAACGTGTCACTTCACAATATGCAACCAGTTCTGCAAGCTTGCTTAAGGCCTGCATAATTTTGCAGTTAAATTGACATTCTGCGGCAACTACATCAATATTTGTCGTAGAATATCTGTTGCAAATCTACACGTTTTTAACTAGACTCTAAATGCAAGTTTATGTGAATTGTTGGTATGTTGATACCAACAGTTTCCACAACACAGGTGTAGTTTTCATCGTACCACAGTTTATCCATGTATTATCACAAACAGTTGCCAACTTTACCCCATTCAGTCTCAAACTTATGGCAGACTGACTCTGTCTGATTGCCATTTTGACTTTGATGGCAGCTGACCACGAGTCGTCACACATGCTTGCAGTCGTTTTGGCTGTGGTCTTGAACTGCAGTTTCTTTAGTGAGGCTGTAGCACTAACGAAGATTTACAAAACAGATGAAAACCCTTATTTATCTTAAGAAAAATAGTGCAGTTTCAAGAATACATTTCAAAAGTACAAAAATCTATTACAAGGCTATTTTACTTCTTTGAGAATTAAAATAATTTGACAAGATGTAGAAATCTTTTCAATTTTTCATACATTCCCGCTCTTGTGGAGTAATGCTGGCACACACATAAAAGGAATCGAGGAAAGGAATTTCTCTGGATATTTTTGCAATTTTTAAAGTCCTCCAGTGGAGCTCATTACACTCCTTGGCAGGTCAGTTCTACCTACTGGCTGCATGTTTGTCACAATTGCCAAAACAATCTGTTGCCATTTACATTATCAGTGAAAACAAATGCATTACAAATTCACAATTTTTAGCCAATACAACAAAATAAGATTTGGACATTTGGAGTTCTAAGAAATATAAAATATAAAAGTTCACACACGTGAGTCACACATAAGCAGGAGGGGGGTTGGTTCTGGTAATTTGTGCTTTACTAATCCATTTGGTTGTAATGTTAAGTGATCGGTCATATCACAGCAATTAAAAACTTAGCAATTTCACACAGAAGAAAACATGATTACAGGAACTGTGGTGGGTAAAATTCTCCAGGACTTACCACACATACCTGCGGTTAGCTTCCTAAATTGTTGACTTCATGTTCGACAATGCAAATCTCATTAAATGTGCTGAGGTGCACAAAGACAAATGGGCTGAAGTTAACAAGGCAGAGAGCATCTGGTAAAAGGAAATCTTGGATCTTAACAAGGCCAAGCCACACAGACAGAGCAACGTGGTGTAAAAAGACGTTATATGGAGATAGGAAGAGGATAGCTTTATGGGACAGCTGTTTAACCCAAGAGCAGAAGGAAGTGTTAAAGGATGCTACCGAGGCGTGCTGGCATCAACAGTCCTTCATGACTTTATCCTGCATCCTAAAGAGTTTGTGGAATAGTTTGCCAGGATAATTTCATCAAGACTTTCCAGGATTTCTGGATAAAGACGGCACGTGTTTCTACCTGCCTGCGTGACTTTGTTGAAGAGGGAAGACTCTAATTTTAAGTGAAATTACTGTAATTGAGAGTATTGTTGTTTAAAACATTTGAATGAAAATGATACTGATCTTCATGACAGCGTCAACATGGCTTGAAATGAATGATTCACGTCTGCCTACAAATTCAGATGGCTGGTTTCTCTCGGTAAATCTAACTTGAGGTAACCTCAAATATTTTGGCTGTTAATTTTACTGTCGCTGATTAGCATAACCCAGCATGCAATTTAGCACGCAGGAGCAAATCATTCCAGCTTAACAATTTCCAGACACATTCGACATCTTATCGCACTTGTACACGCATAAAAGTGACTCTTCGGGATCTTTGGATCCCATAGCATTCCTCATTTCTTCGTGGGCACTGTAGCTGTTGTCTCCGTCTTTCCTGACTCATGGGGGCCGGCTGGCTGCCATGAAAGGAGGGAGGGTGCTGTCCTTCTCGTTAGCATTGGGACCATTTAAAGCTGATTATATGGAGCTGGCTGTGCCATAAAGCTTCCCTTCATGAGAGATCACCCAGGCAAACCGCACGTCCGACTGTCAATATGATGGCCGTTGCCAGGTTGGCCAAACGCAGATTGCTGGAATGCGGGGGTGTTTAATCAGAAGACAAATGCCATATTTTGTGCAGTTTGTTTTTAGGGCCCAGCAGGCGGGTGGTTATGTCTCCTTAAATTTGTGCTGTTATATAAACCTGCATTAAGCACATTTTTCTCTCATGCTTCTGTACTTACTTCATATTAATATACCTGTGTGTGTGTGTGTGTGTGCGCGCGTGTTTGTGAGAGATAATTTGTGGCTGATTTTCTAGAAGTGAGAGAAAGTTAATGCACACGTGCATAAGTGCACTGTGTGTATACATGCGGAAAAGCATAGTATGTCTAAGTTTGTGCAAGAGAGATATAAAAAAAGAAAGTACTTTGGGCACGTTAACATTTAATTATATGTGCATGTGTGTGCGTGCATGCTGTGCCAATGGCCCAGTGTGGCCACCCATGATGATGGTGGGGCCTCAGAGTAACACAGCTTGAAGCAACAGTGAAACAAAACACACTTGAACCCCGATGACTTTCTCTGTAAGTAGCCATTTAATGGTGCTGCCCTGAAAATACAAACAGCACAGTAGCAACCATTGTGTGAGACTGCCTTCATGCATCTAGCCTGTTTTGACACTTCTGTCCTCCATTCAGCAGAATGCATAAAGAAGGGCCATAGAAGAAATGTTCTCTGTGGGAAAACTGACCACAATTTAACTGCTGATCTAGAGTCAGATGTGCTCCTTGGAATTCTGTTTGTTATGCTAGCTAGCCAGCAGGGTTCAGTGTTTATGGCACTTGGATAAGTGCAGCATAGAAATGTACATTTAAAACAGTATTTATAATGGTTTAGAGCACGTCACTTCAGGGCTTTGATGGAAATGATAATGCCTATCCACACTTAATTTTCAATTTTAGTGATTTACACTGCTATTCAAATATAGATTGAATTCCTAAATACTGGGCACGCGTTTCACTTGCTATGGTTTTATGGACCCTAATATTCCAGTTATAACCAACATAAAGGGATCTTAATGGTTTGTGGACTACCATTCTTAAGCCAAGAGTTTAGCATGTTGACCATTGCCTTGGATATTTGAAACCAAAGTAACTAGTAGGATAAGAGGACGCAAACTCGCACAAGATAGATTGGTAGCAAGGTTCAGCCATTGCTCATTAATAAAAATCTACCGAAAACTAGGAAGGATTTTTTTAGCTGAGCTGAACACCAAACAACAGGAGGGACCTGACTGAGAACTTGTGAGAGCATTAGTTATTTTTCACATGGTCGCCTCAGCCTAAAGCATTGCCAGCTTTACTGTCTGTTCAGCACTAAATGGGACCAGAAATTAAATCAGCATCATACTTGATCATAGATGACACATCAGAGTTGAAATTTGCAATCAAGACTGTAAACTGTTCAGTGTGGAGTACATTTTTTTAGTCTTTAAAACAATCCAGCTTCTTATCATAAGCAGAGAATTCATTCCCCGACATGCACTTTGCAACTTGGAAAAATTGGCGGGCTTTTGATCACAAGGTGATTGCACAGGTTGCTTTGTGGGAGGCAACCTGTCTCCAAACAATCAGGGTCAGACTGAGTGCAGTCACTCCCGGACAGATCGGTAACGGTTTGAAAATAGTCTGATTTCTAAACACAAACAGATTGCTAAACATGTTGCAATCGATGGCTGGTTGTGTCATTGCAATGCAGCAACTATGCCTAAATTTCTGTTTCAGGTCTATGAGGTACTGGCTGAACTCTGAATGTGTGTAGTTATTTTTGTGAATTTCTGTTTAATGTGAATTCATTTTTATGATTTGTGTATACACAGCAACAAATTTGCTACAGGTGGCAACAGTTTTGTGATTTTAACCAATTTTTCTCAGTGAATTGCAGGATTATCACAAACAGATTGGATGTAATTGCCAGCTTGACCCCATTCAGTTGCACACTGATGGCAGGCTGATTTTGGATTATTGCCATTTAATCGCAGTCTTGACGCACCAAACTCCCTTTGAAGACAGCAACCGAGCCCATTTTTCAGAGGCAATGGGATAGCAAGTTTATTGCACATAATTGGAATCATTTTTGATTATGCCGTGGTCTCCACCACCATAATGATCTTCTGTTGAGAGTGTCCTTTTTAATGGAAAAGTTTGCCATGTGTAGATTTTGTCCTTTTGTGCATGTTAACACTGGACTCAAAATCACATTGTGTGTAAATGTCTAATCCAAAATCTTTGATCAAAAATGAAAAATGAATGATGCAACTGGAGCCAAATTTGCAATCTGTAGCTTTCCAACTACAGAAATGACGACTGAACATCATTACAGAAAAGCCTCGGAAAAGCTACAATTACTTTTACTTTATTGTTTTAAATCCCTGTGCCTGGCACAGCTGTCATTTTCTTCACTCCCAGTGAACCAGACCTTGGCATTATGCATTTTCTGAAATGCATTTGCACTGGATAATAAAGTCGAGCATTTATCGCTCACGCTCATGTTTCATACTTCGTAAATCTCTGCGTAAAATGCATTAGAAACCTGCGGTTACGTTTAGTTTTAAGACATCAATAATAGTAACTCCATGTCCTGAAGAGAACTTAAAAAAGAAATCATGTTTTCGATTTGTGTAGGATTACTTTTAACAAAAGACATCTGTCTTTAACCAAAAATGTGGAGTACCATTTGGGCATACATGTTTTATAAAACAAACAATAAATAAGGTAGATTTACACTGGATTAAAAACGTACATGACCTGTCCAAACACTAAATAAGAGCCGGGCTTTTGGCAGAGAGGCATTTCGTAGGAGACTGTACATTTTGTTCCAGGCCTTATGAAGGATGCAGGATAAATAAATGCATGAAGGTTTTCATGGCAGTTTTTCCTTAAACACATTTAAAAGCCTGCGGGTGGTGGTGCCAGGTAGCCTGGGCTGGCTTCTGGAGATTAGGAAGACTTGTTATGTCTACCATTCTGACTTTTTCATACCGCGTAGCTGCATTTTGTTCTGTAATTGATTGCTGGTTACTTTGATTTGGGACAGACCTTTGATGACGGCATGAAGAAATAAACCTGAATTTGAAGTAGAATTTCAACTGCTACCTCTATTACAGCCAGAGACTTAGAGAAAATATGCATTAAAATCAGTTCCATGGTGAACATATAAACAGTATTTAGCATGATTAGATGCACCAACTCTAGAATGGATGTGGATAACTCAAGGCTTTACTGTAGAGGATTTTCTGTGTTGTCCAAACCTTGAACTCTACGACGTGATAAGACCGTATTCTGGCAAGAGACAACTTTTACTTGAAAATCTTTGTTGGAAACGATCCGGGTCAGTCATTCTTGGTCTCCTGGGGCTCCACAGTACTCTTACCAACCACTACTTTGTTTCTTAAGTGGGAAAATAAATAACCAAAATTTGTGTCTTCCATGTCGATAAGCTCAAACCATTTAACAGGAATGCTGTTTTCCGCTTCTCGCTGGACCTCAGCGACCTCTGAATATTCTCAATGTGCATGAATCAAAAACCACGGGAGTTCAGCCAGACACATACAACGATCAGAAATATGTAGAGGGAGACACACCCCAAATCACTTGGAATGTCCTGCATTTGTGGGTGCAGTGTTTTGAAGAATGATAAATGAATGCAATCTATAAATCTAATACTCTTTCTGTATTTTTTTTGATCAGCGCGGCATGATATAACAATATTTTTTCCACCTTCAAAAGAATCCATGTGCTCCTTTGCACTGTAGCTCATTGTGAAAACAAATGTAAGAGTGTCAGAATCTAACAGAATAACCATAAAGTGCACGAGCTGTGTTTTCATATCAGTAAATCATGAGATTACACTCTGCTTCCTGCCAGTCATTTGATGCCCACAGGAAGAAACCGAAGTGCTACAGGGAACGCTCCGTCAAAAATGTGCAACTTTATAGACCCTGGCACGTCAAGGATCCAACGGGGCCATATTTGTATTTTAACATAAACCTGCAAATGTTATCAAGTTATTGCAGAAAAAAGCAGCTTTGGTTCAGATGCTGTGCAGACCTACTTCCTTGTTATATAATTGGATGCAAGCAGTTAACAGCAATCCCCATGTAAATGCTTACACAGCATGGCTTGATTTCTATTTCAAAATTGGGTCTGATATCAGCAGGGCGTCAACCCTCTTAGTGCTTTGGTTTTATTCCCCACAGTAACTGTATTTGCATTGTTTCGTGTACTTTGTGTGGTAGAGCTATACTGTGCTATGCACATTACAAAACTGCTGTGAGATTGCACTTAATAGAAGGCTGCTGCTTTGGAATAATATCTTTTTCTTCACTGAGCTGCAGAGTGCCAGTCTTAGTAGCTGCTGTAACCCTGAAATATACTTTTTGAGGGGCACAGGTTCGTTACAGCATTGCTTAATTATGGGAAGCATTTGATAGCTTTTTGTGATGTGTGATTTGGAGACAATGGCACTAGTAAAAGACAGGAGGCCAAGCTGGAAATTAGAAATGAGTGCATCAGACAGGTGTTCTGGAGATAAAGTTAAAGAGGCAAAGTTGAGATGGTTTGGGCATGTGCAGAGAAGACAGAGTGGATACACTGGGCAACGGATGCTGAGTATGGACCTGAGGAGGAAAAGAGAAAAACCACAGAGGAAGTTCATGGAGGACATGCAAAGGGTTGGTGTTACGGAGAGGGATGCTCTCCCCTAAAGGCAGCAGCCCAAATAAAAAGAAGAAGAACAGCAATTTAATCCAAGTCTTTAAAAGGACGTATGAGAAATATGTGAGTGAATGAATGAAACTATGGATGTGCCAGTAAAGTCCAGTAAATGGGCTGTAAAAGGCCCAAGATGTTATCCTTTAGCAACGAAAAATAAATGGCTTTGGTCATGTCTGTTCAACATTCGTCTTCCTCTTGCTGCTGGACTTTTACCCAGCCGGGAAACCACATGCATAGTCTATATGATCTAGTCCATATCTAAAGACAATACAGGATGGGCTTCCGTCTGGAGTGCCACTGGGGTTTTTGTATTGGCAGTCTGAAGAGATCATGTTTTGTATCCCACTTAGTGGTTTTGGGAGAGGAAAGACACTTGCGGAAATTAAAGAACTATTTTTTTTGTGGAAACAAAGATCATCTGTCTCTCGTCTTTTTCTCTTTTGACAGGAAAAAGAATGTCTGAGGGTGGTGATTAATGAAACCATGGCGAGGGTACAGTAAGTCAGGAAACATGCTCACACGCAGTCAAACAGAGCCCAGGCACCTGGAAGAGGCATGGATATAATATCCATCACAGTGAGAAAGGATGACACATTTTATGTAGTGAAACGTTAGCCTCCACCAGCGGGCTCAGCTGTGTGTCCTGGGGCATATGTCTTTGGCACGCACACACACACACACACACACACACACACATATGCTGGAGCTGAAGGAGCTTCAACTGTCATCAGAAGTTAAGGATGGAATCTTAGTTAGAGAGAATAATGGTGTCATTATTACAGTGAGGTCATCGCAGATGGAGCAACCAGTGTCACATCTACACACATTCATAAACACAGAAGCAGACAATAACCCACTACACACCCATTCACACGGAAAGACATAATAATAATGTATACTTTATTGATCCCCGTGGGGAAATTCCTCTCTGCATTTAACCCATTCACTCAGTGAAGCAGTGGGCAGCCACTGGGCGCCCGGGGAGCAGTGTGTAGGGACGGTACCTTGCTCAGGGGTACCTCAGGGTAGCCATTCAGTGGATTCGAACCCCCAACCTTCTGATCATGGGGCCACCATATGCATCCTTACACATATAGACCTGTCCACAGTCCACACACATGGGCCGCAATGGAAATATCACTTTTTACTGCGCCTCACAGGTTTGTGAAGCATCATGAAATGTTCAGGAAACAGAGCAGCAGCAACTGAGCGTGCTCCCAACCGCCAACCGCTAGGGTCTGGAAAAGCTGTGGTCGCTGTGGCTATCCATTGAGGTTTGGTTGAGAAACAGCAACTCAAGATCAGTGACGTAACCCCCCAGGTTTGTCCAGATGAAGTCCAATAGGTGTTTATTTTCACCAGCTGTTGTGTTTCAAGTGTGTCTGATTCTGAACAGAATGCTAGAGGTTGTCCTAAAAGGGAAAACTCAGAGAAGCCCGTTAACCTCACTCAAGAATGGAGCTTTTTAACACATGTATAATGTAGAAAATCCTTTCTAAGGCTCTGGGACTCTAACCAATCGAGAAAATGTGGAACAGTATGGGTGGCTGTAGGAGGTAGAGCAGGTCATCTACTGATTGGAAGGTTAGTGGTTCGATCCTGCCTCGCTTTCTGATGCATCATCAAAGTATGGAGTTATTGAGCACTTAAAATCATAGAAGAAAGTGATTGTGTGAATGGGTGAATATGGCATGTTGTATTAAGCACTTTGAGTACTCCCGGGGAGTAGGAAAGTGCTATATAAGAATCAGTCAATTTATCATAACAGTGGTGAACCTTCCCAGGAGTGGCCAGCCTACCAAACTACTTCAAGAGCCCATCAACGACTCATTCGGGAGGTCACAAAAGATCCCAGAACAACATCTAAGGAACAGCAGGCCTCGTTTGCCTCAGTTAAGGTCAGAGTTCATGATTCAACAATAACAAAATGGCATCCATGGAAGAGATCCAAGGAGAAAACCACTGCTGACAAAAAACAACATCATCTCATTTGTCAAAAAACATCTTGATGATCCGCAAGACATCTGGAAAAATATCCCGTGGAGTGACAAGACCAAAGGTGAACCTTTAGAAAGTTTGAGTCCCGTTAAAACTGGCATAAAACTAACAGAACTAACAGAGGATTTAATAAAAAAGATCATTGTAATAACAGTCAAACATGGTGGTGGTAGTGTGACGGTCTATGGCTGTGGTCAGGATGTGGACGACTTCCTGTAATTGATGGTCTCTAACAGAAATGCCTGAAAGAAATGTTTATGCCCTGAAGTTCATGCTCACTTGGGTTATGCAGCAGGACAATTAGAAACAAACCAACAAGTCCACATCTGAATGTTTCAACAAAAAACTAAATTTGGAGCGGTCTAGTAAAAGTCTGGATTCGAATGAGATTTAGATGTATTGGCATGACCTTAAACAGGCTTTTCACTCTTGAAACCCCCCCATGTGGCTGAATTACAACAATTCTGCAAAGAAGAGTGGGCCAAAATTCCTCCACAGCAATGTGAAAGACTCATGGCCAATTATCATAAACGCATGATTGTAGTTCGTGCTGCCAACGGTGGCACAACCAGTTATTAGGTTTAGGGGGCAATGACAATCACTCACAGCCAGGTAGGTTTGCAAAACATTTAACCTTAATAAATGAAAGCATCATTTAAAAACTGCATTTTGTATTTATCTTTGTCTAATATTCAATTTTGTTTGATGATCTGAAACATGTAATTGTGACAAATATGCAGTAAGTTAATAAATCAGGAAGGTAGCAAATACTTTTTCACTACACTGTACATGGATATTGTGATGATTTTTTTTTTAATGTATGTTGGCCAGCATGTAGATGCTGTTTTATGTCACTGAAAACTGAGATTTTGAAAAATTGCAGGGTGAAGATTTTCAGAAACTCTATTTCTGGAAAAACACAGATTCTCTATTGCAATGTCAAAGGTGTGCACTTGGTCTCCTTTTTGACATCAGATAGTGCTATGTTAGTCTCATTGGCCAACACTTCTCTATTTTGTTTTGCTCTTAACAGTACCTGAGATTGTTTTTTGGGTTTTAAAGTGGCTGGAGATATTTTTCAAAATAATACCAGAAAATGGCGTTATTTTAGCTACCGATTTTAGTTCGTTTATTCAGCTAGAGTTTATTACATATCATTAACATTACTTTGGCTAACATATATGCCACATGTACATACTTTTAATTCAGTATGTTTATTTTTATGTGAGCTGAAGACATATCGACTTACCATTAGTGAACCAGAGTAATTGATTCCACTCTGGTTCCATCCTTGGATCCCAATTAGGACGAGAGCACAGATTTCACATAGAGTCACGCGTATGCAATTACACATGCACATCCATGCATTCACATGCGCACTAAACAGACAGGAATGCACACACTAATAACACACATACTTTACCAATCTGATGGTCTGTCTGCTCCGCTAATAGCCAAGCAGACAAAGACAGTTAGACTGATAGTTCCTGCAATTCTCTGTAATGATGGACAGAGTTGAACTTATAGAACATATAAAAAATGAGAAAACTAAAGTAACAACAACAACCACAAAAACATACATACTTACAGTCATATTAGGATCAACTTCAGGTAGCGCTAAAGTTACATTCATATCAGTCTTGAGTCCTCAAGACTTCCAGAGACGCTACTGAGCACAAACTGGAGCACAAGATAATGTCAGGCTGTATTACTGACAGTAGCTGAAGCTCTGCACTGCCATCTTCTGGATTTGCATATATTGTAATAAATGGCAATGAGTTCACGGGACACATTTGGTTGAGAAACATGAAAAACAGCAAGGGCTGGAGAATCAAATGGAGAAATAACAGATCATTTATTATTCAAATATCAGTGGAAACTTTAGAATTCTTCTCTCCTGCAAAAGCAACAATCACAGGCTTTATATATATTTTTTGTATATTTCAATATATTGTCCTACCATACAGTAACAAATAAAGCATTAATAATATTTTTTGATTGTTTTATTTTGGTCATTTCATGTCTGTTGATTTTGATCATCCTCTAATTCATACTTTTTACATACATTTTAATATTGCCACCCTTTCTGCAAAATTATATGAAAAATAATAAAGACTTAAATTTGTGGTTTTGAAAGGCACCATATGTTTTTATACATAAGAGGAGAAAATACATATAAGGAAACTCATTAAAATTAGTCCCAAAGAAGTACATTTCTGTATTTGAATGTGTAAAATGAATCTTGGTTTTGTTGCATTAATGACCCCCATATGTAGAGTCTTTATTGTGTAATCGAAGCTAGCTTTGCTGATCCAGCTGAAGGATTTTATGCAAACAGACCCTTTCATCCAGGTTTCTTTCTATGGTTGAATTTATTGGGTCTGAGGTCAAAAATCATAAATGATTCAGAACCAGCAGAAAAAGACTCTTTGTATCCGTAAATTCCCAAAAGGAAAAGCAACAGAACTGCCCATAGGAGCACAAATAAGAGGCGGAGATAGCTTGACCCCGCAGGTCAAAAGAATGCCTTTGCATTATGCAAAGTCGCTCTTTTTTCTGCGCTTGCATGCGTGCATCCATCCTTCAATTCAAACCCCAGTCCACCTTGTAACAATCTGTGCATGCTGTGCATCAAATCATCCGTTCCGGGGAGTGATTGAAACAAGATGGACATCACACGGGGAGCACGATTTGTAAAATACATAGCAACAAATTATTTACAGGGATCTTTGCCACCCAAAAAACATTTACGGGGAGAGGAGTCCGAGGTTCTGCTGGGACGAATAAGACTTTTATGAGATGTGATGGACAGATACAAGGCTGAGATTTACAGCTTTGCTCATCCACGGGGATACATTAAGGAAGAGATGGAAGGGAGAAAGGAGGGAGAGAAAACGGCAAAGGGACGTGAAACGGGAAATAAACTGGAGGAACTAGAAGGGTGAAAAAAAGGGTAAAAGAGTTCTGTGGGAATTCCTTTCATTCACTGCCATTATCTTAATGTCAAATAAAAGAACAGCTAGGGCAGTGAGGTGTGGTCACACTACATTCCTCTGCAGTGTTTTATTTCCAAACCCCGAGCATGTGGCTAATTTGCCCTCCAATGTTCGACAACTCTATTCCATCTTGTGCTGAAACCCTCACTAAGTACACATTTCCAGTTGTTGACCCGTGTCCTTACTTTATATTACAGATTTGAATAACACCGTGATCACAGCCCATCTGTTTAAAGAGGTAGTGAGAAGCTAATTGGGCTATCAGTTTGCTATAAAAGCATATGCTGTGCTGAATAGAAGCAAGAGAATCAACCACAGAACCACAATTTTAAGTCAAAAAGTAGCAGCAGAAGATAAAGTTGCTGCTTTGTTATCCTTAATATGGAGTTTGCCATAATATAGTAGCACAGTGACCAAAAGCTCCTATCCCAGTATAACTCATATCATATCCCAATAACATAACAATAATATATTTAACAACATGGTACATTTTCTGTCAGTTCAGTCATTTAATAGATTATATAAAGACCACATGGAAAAAGCATACTGAAGAATACTGTATATCAAATTTGAAGCACTCTTCACAAACAAATGGTTAGATGTCCTAATGTAAACTATTGTGATCTAAAATACAAATGTAAAGATTGTAATTTTAAGTTTAAACGGTAGCAAAAATTCTAACGTTGACTTTTTTTTTTATTCGTAAACTCTCTCCAGACTCTTTCATGTGGTTCTTGTGTAGGTGGTAAAAGGTTTGTGGTGTCTGAGCCTGTTGCTGGTGTGTGGCATGATTTGCAAGCGCAGTTTTCTTGTCTGTGTCAAGCTTTCTGTAGCCCAAACCGCATCCATCCTGCAGGGGTGCCCACTCATTAAGGAATGAGCCTCTTGCTTGGCTAGTCCCACTCCTGGTTGAAGCCACCTGGTTTTACCTTATTTTCACTCACTATGCCAGTATTCACTTTTCTGCCTGCATCCGTGTGAGACTGGAAGTTATCACCCAAAAATATTGCTGTCAGCAGTTTATTTTACAACTCTGAAACAAAGGCATAATAATAAATGTTACAGAGACCCAGCACTGACACTTGTCAACTCCATGTCTAGAATCGTGAATTGCATACAGTAAAAAACACTAACAAAGTTTTGAAATTACCCAAAAGCACCAGAATGAAAATGATGGCATAGGATGACTGGAACATCAGAAGAAACAGAACAACCCAAGCTATCATTTAAGTTCGCCACCTGGCAAATTGTTCATCTGTAAACCCTGTTGTGTCTTCACCAACTCCTTATGAAAGTGTGTTCCTTTTTAGCAGTTAAATACTTACCAAGATTTGCTAAAAAGGAAAAAGGATTTATTTTCTCCTCTTTGTTTAAAAAAATGCTGTTTGCTTCCACTGTAAATTCAGTTGCTGATGAGGGTTGTAACAACAACAGTAATGTTGCAGTCCACAACATAAAAATATTATTAAAACATATCAGAACCACTGCAGGTAAAAAAATAAAAAATAAATAAAATGTTGCAAAAAAGTGATAAATTTGCACAAAAATACAAAATTAATAAGAACAAAATTGTTTTTTGTCTCAAAATCACATCCTTTCACTTTGCAAGTGTTGGATAAACCTCCAGTTGCTGTTATTGAAGACATGGATGATGCAACCAGCAATGCCCTCGCATGCGTGCATTGCCTTGTAGAGGTAACGTACGAATCAGGGAGCTGTATTCTATTCTCAAAGTATGCATACTTCTGATTACATTACCAATGCCTGACTGCAAAGTCTGCTATAATGTGATGAGATAATTTGATGAGATAATTGACTGGTACCACCTAAAGTGGTGCTTTTGTTTTATGTCTAATAAATTTGTGTTTTTCTGAAATTTAGAAAGTTTAATCTGAGAAAATGTGCTGTTTTTTCTAATAAATTAGCAAAACCGAAAATTCTGTTTTGTTACCCTGAATTACCCTCTGTTACTCCACCCGGTCCCAGCAGATGGCTGATCCCTGAGTCTGGTTCTGTTGGAAGTTTCTTCCTGTTAAAAAGGAGTTTTTCCTTCCCACTGTCGCCAAGTACTTGCTTAAAGGTGGCCGTCTGATTGTTGGGTTTCTCTGTATCATTGTAGTCTTTAACTTACAGTATAAAGCACCTTGAAGCGACTGCTGTTGTGGTTTCGTGCTGTATAAAATGTAAAATTGAATTGAGTTAAATTATTTTTTATGGAAATGACATGCCGTATGAAAAATGTCTGAACCTCTTTGTGTTGACTGTCACATCTATTTTATTTATAGCCTATGGCACATTTTCCTTCCCACTGCCAAAGCGCTTACTCATAGGGGGTCATATGATTTGGGGGGGCTTTCTCTCTGTGTATTATTGTATGGTCCAACTTACAATATAAAGCACCTTGAGGTAACTGTTGTTGTGATTCAATGCTGTATAAATAAAATAAAATTACCTGAATTTTCTGCATACCTCTTGTAAGAAAAATGTAAGAGGTTCAGTATGCCAACCACTTGCTGTATAGATACAATGCAGCTCTTTTTCCATTTGATGGTAGAGATTTCTGGCTGTATGACTGTTTTATATGTGGAAAGAAAAAGCTCCATATAGAAGCTCTTACATTTTAATGTTGAGAGCAGTTTAAGAAAAAACTAGAACAGAGCCTCCTGTATATCACTTGTGTTTACCCTTACAGACAAAGAAAACATGCACACATTTGCCTTAACAGAGCCAAAAACCGTAATGCTTTTTAGCAGTTTAAATCATTTAGGAGTTATAAATCACAGGCAGAAACCTCAAATTTATGATGTGGTCACCACTAGAACTAGAATCAAAACATTTCCAATCTTTGGCTACTGCCCATTGAGATTATATTTGCTTTCTGTCTAAGATCTTTTTTTTTTCTTTAAGTAAAACCTCAAGCTGTGAGTGCTAATGGGCCCCAAAGGAGCGGTCTGACAGAGGACAAAGGGCCTTTGGGGGAGACGGGAGGGCTGATTGAGGCCTGGACAGAGAGCGTATTGGGCTTGTAAAACTTGTCTGGGGCTGATGCAGTCTCGCTTTGTTTCACTGGGGCTGATGTTAACTGCCCCAGCGAGGTGGAGGGTCCAAGCTTAGTCTGTTTCTCCTGGACACGAAGGTAGCCGGGGGCTTAAAGAGAAAAAGAGACAGCTCTAGAAGACACGGCTCTCACAGCAGATGGGCTGGCTTTACAGTACGAGTGAGAGTTGTACTTTATGGATTTGACCCTATACATCCATGTGGTGATGCCACCCGGATGACAGAGTTATTGCTGGCGTCACAATAGCCCTCATTTACTGACAGTGCACATGCACCAATTACACTAATGTAATCAGTTATTTATTGACAGTCTCGTACCTGAATACGCTTTTACGTTAAGAACGTATTTAGAAGTGTCTTAAGCCATATGTTCAAATGAATTATGAAGGCCTGGCTGTCTTAGAAAATTTAAAAACATCTTTAAAATTACTACTACTACTACTAATAGTAGAAGTATTGCTTTTTGGTCAGGATTGATAGTTTTCTAAAGTACCATATGCCACAACATTCTCAGAATTACAGATAAATAAAAATAAATCAATTACACAGAAAGAATATGAACTGCTGCATTGAAAAGTGTAGGCTTTAAACTTTTAATTTAAATATATTTCAGTATTATTATTGTATCTTATCTTAAAGTTACAGTGTGTAAAATCTCACAGTTTTTGAAAGTAGTTCCAGTGAGCAGCAACGCCCAGAGGTTGAGTATGCAACATCGTCAACCCCTACTGATCGCTTTCAATTGCAAGGCAGTTGCACAGGTTGCTTGAGGAGAGGCAGTCTTACTCCAAACAGTCACAGACTGAGTGCAGTATTTTTCATACAGATCAGCAAAGGTTTTGATAATAATTACCCTCTAATTTATTAACGCCTCCTGTCTTCCTTCTCCTACCCCAACTTGTCATGGCAGATGGCCCCGCCCCTCACTGAGCCTGGTTCTGCCGGAGGTTTCTTCCTGTTAAAAGGGAGTTTTTCCTTCCCACCATCGCCATAGTGCTTGCTCATAGAAGGTCATATGATTATTGGGTTTTTCTCTGTATGTATTGTTGTAGGGTCTACCTTACAATATAAAGCGCCTTGAGGTGACTGTTATTGTGATTTGGTGCTGTTTAAATAAAACTGAATTTAACTGAATGCAGACGGATTGCTAACAAACTGCAATCAATCTGAGTCAGTCTGCACCAATAAGTAAAACTTACTGGTTATATTCTTATGTAAAAACAAGGCTGCTATCATTCTGTTGTTTAATTGCTCTCCTGCAGCAATTATATTACTATTCTTAGAGGAGTTTATGAATTTGTTTCAAATCTGTGAGGTTGGCTTGACTCCCAATGTAAGTCACTAATGTAAATCTCTGTTTGATGTGAATTTCTTTGTATGTAAATGGAAACAGCTTTGCAACAGACAGCAACAGATTTGAAGTTTAAGCTGGTTTATAACAATTCATCACCATATTATCACAAAGTGCATGTAATTGGCAGTATGACCTCATTCTACTTTAATGCCAGATGTCTGGTCACTCGAGTTAGCTGACAGCTAGCCAGCTAGTTAGTGTAACCTATCTTTCCATATTAATACTTTATTATGGAAAGTATTTTTTACACCAGTACTGTTTATTGGTGAATTTAAAGCAGTGGTCATGAGGGAAAAATTATAAAGAATGAAAATGGTTCTCATGTTTATTTCCACTGTAAAGCTCGTTTTTTGATTTTTTAACATGGGAGTCTACTGGATAGACTACAATCCATCCCCATTTTCAGCACATCCATACAATTTTTCTCATTGAAGTGACAAATGTTTTTATTGTTATCAGCTATTAACAGCTGAATCTACGAAAGGTTAGCTTCATGCATTTGGCTGAAAAAACAAGTGTGGCAGATACATTTCAGACAGTTAGTCACTCCTGGAGTAAGGAGCCAGAGTCAAATGCTGACCTTATTTTGGAAAATATACACTTTTACTGCCTATGCTACTGCTGCCAGTATTAGTAATTTAAAACGGCTGCTTAGACAAGCAAGATGCCAGACAGATTCATTGTTCATCACAATTCATTTCCTTTTTCATATCATATTTGAAGGTAATTATTTTAAATTCAATTTCTAGATTTAATTTTAAAGTGAGCATAAATTTAAAAGAACAGAAATTAAACAAAATTTCACAGTTTCACCATTTGACATTTTTCCTTTGTACTATTTTATTTGATTGACCTCTTGCACAGCCCTCTCAACTTTTGGAATACAGTTTGTATCTAAATTTTGTAAATTGGTACGTTAACTTACATTCTTATATTATTCCCCCTTTATTAATGTAAAACTGGGGCAGATTCCTCTATTTTTTGGCACTACTGTACTCCTTCTTCTTACGTAAGTCTCATTAAAGCTTCTGGAAAAATGAGTTAATTTGTCACACAATACCTTATCCTTCTGGTCTTATCATCACTGTAAAGGGATTCGGGCAAATTAAAGTCCCATCACTCCTCTGTCCACGTCTGTTACGAGTACCATTCCTCCACCGCTGTAAGTTCATAACCAGAACGTTTGGCCTTGAAGCATGAAGAACACAAGGTCCTGCAAGAGAGACTGAGCCTCTTTCCTTTTGGCCACTTCATCCTTTGCACAGATGGTTTTCTTCTGGGAAAAGGTGTTGAGTGAGAGCTGAAAAGGCTGGTTTATGGCATTAAAAGAGCCCAAGAATACTGAAGACCGTTCATGCTGTTCTTCCAAGAACCACTGGGGCCAACAGTGCAATGAGCAACGCAACAGGAATGAATGTGAGGATAATTGGGTTTTATTTTTCTGTCTTGAGAACTCAGATTCACCATCTTTACATTTACGAATACGAATAATGAAGAAAATTTGGCAGCTCTGCAGTGTGGCACATGGTAAGTGAATTAGAATGAAACAACTGAACTTGGCAGTTAGCAATGCTCATTCACCACAACTTCTAAAGATGTACCTCTTGTTTTTCACCTTTACTTACTTTGCTTTTAAAATTTGAAAAACTTGCTAACTTTCTTTGTAACTTCTCAGACTGCTAGCTAGCTAGCACCAAACATTAGCACCAAGAGAAATACATGATAATCAGCAAATGTGTGCAATATCAAATTTGCAAATGATGAGTTTTAAATGCTTTCAGAGAATGGCCTTAGGGTGAGCTATGTACTTGTCAAATGTCTTGCGAGCTGGACGTCCTCTTTAGCCACAATACTTTTAATTGGGCGTGCTGTTGATGTAGTGTGTAGCTCCCAGATGTAAATGGGTGTAACCAAGTGTGAAATTGGTGTTGCTGAGAAGGAACACATGCACGAGACACATTACCTTTCCCAGGATAGGTGGATCCCGTCAGTGTGTGGACAACTCCCACTGGGTGGAACTAAGAGAACATGAGAGCTGTAAATCGCATCTAATGAAGTAATTGCTGAACCCTTTGACACCAATCAGAGAGCTTATCATCGTCCAGCAGATGTATAAACGGTCATTTTTGTGGTAGGGGGACATAAACAAGTGACAAACCAACCTTCTAACTGCCATTTGATAATGTTTAAATACAGTATCTCTTTCTTCTTAGCTTTGAGACATGAGCTATTGGATTCCTGTCATCAAAATGAATAAATCTTTCATGATCCTTTCCGCCTCATGGACTGCGACAACCGCAGCTCTGGCTCCAGCTTGGGTCTCGTCGGTCCTCTCGTTAGGCTGTTTTGCTTTCTTAAAGAGATGTATGATGAGGATTTCCGTTGAAAGAGCAGCTGAATTTCTCCCTTGAGTTCCAGACAGGTTCGGGGCGACCTCCCACACCGACCGGTGTTGACACATTACGAACTAGCCGAGTAATTCTCCCATTTCCTTTGATTCTTACGCTTTCCCTCAAAATGTATCTGTGTGTGCACATATGAATACGCACCCACTTAGTCCTTCACCCTCTATTCATCTATTTGACATATTGAACTGTTTTTTTTCTTCTCTTTTGACTGCTTCCTTTTTACTGACATCCCCTCCATTACCGTTTCAGTCTTCTCTGCCATTTTGACTCCCCCAGAAATGTGGATTTCTTTGGCAAACACCTCCATTAGGATGTGCAATTACCGATGTTTTCATTTTTAAATATTGTCCCATTTTGGTCAGGATATAATTATAATTAGGATTTCCTTTTCCACTCGCCAGTAATAAGTCAAATTTGATGATTTCCCTTTTATATTTCAAGCAGGGCTGGAGGGCTTTTTCCAAGCACAGAGTTTGTGTCGCTGGATGCTTGGCACCGCAGCCATGGTGATGGATTTGAAACCCTTCTCAAAAACAACACAGCTTACCTTTAATCGCGGCGGCCCACTTTACACATTAGCACAATCAATTTAATTGGGGAAATAGCTGAGCGAGAGGTGACATCAAAGACGCAGGCAAGCAGCCAAACTCATGCAATCACTCGGCATCCATTGCTGCCTCTGGATGAGGCTGTGTGTCACGGTACCTACAGTGGAAAATGTGAACCCCGCACAATGTCCTTTAATAGACAAGAGAGGTCTTTGAGGCATGCCGGCCTGCGTTACGGTGCCTATTTGTCTTGGTGGAGTTTTTATCAGGTTATTTTCAGGGCTATAGAACTCAAAGATGTGTTAGTCTCTCCACGAGAGACACTAACTGATGAGAGTGAAAGTGTGCACTCTTTGAAGGTTAAAGTGTGGACCAGCTTTGTTTTCCAGGAAGCAGAGCTTAACCTTAAAGCAATAATACTTTTTGGAGCCTCAAGTGCCACATTATAAAACTGACTCTTAGCAAGCATGCGTGGTGTCATTCATTTATTGCCAAGTTTCTGGCCATACACAAACATGAACACAAACACACACAGTTTAGGTCCATTATTCATGCTCTGTTTTACTCCCCACCAGGTTTGGGGAAATATCTACTAAATGTTCTACTGCCTTCAGTGGCTAATAATGTCCTTAGCTGCTGAACCTTGCCACAGAGAAGTGTGCAGAAACCATAAGATGTAAAAATATAAATGATTTTTTAAGGAATATTATTTAGTTAGTTATTTAACCCATCTTTATTCAAAAGTAAAATAATTTTTTAATGCTATAGTTCGTGCTAAGTAAAATTCATGATATGATCAGGTCTGCAGCATAAAACTGTATATAAAAGATGGAAGTCACTACTATTGGTTTTGCATTGTCATTTTGAATTAAACCACCGGTAGTGTGTCAGAAATGTCACTGTTGTTTTTGGACTTTTGTTTCAAAGTCTCCAGTTTAGCGTTTTGGTTCTTTCCATCAGCCTGGGGGGTTTGTCAGCTGACTAGCTAGTTTGGTTAGCAAAGCAGCATCCTTAACCTGCTGTTAAATGGGATGCTAACCTTTACCAGCAGGAAAAAAAGAGCTAAGCAGCCAAAACCAAAATGTACTCCAATTACAAACTGAATTGATCGTTTAATTCACCCCCAAGCAGTCACGGCAGATGGCTGCCCCTCCTGAGCCTGGTCCTGGCAGTGGGTTCTTCCTGTTAAAATAGTTTTTCCTTCCCACTCTCACCAAGTGCTTGCTTACAGGGGGTCTTCTGATTATTACAGTGATTATAGCAATCATAGTTATCACAACAAGCTTTAATACCATTTACACATTTGTCTTGTATGAAAAATTGACCATTCATACGATGTCACATGAATGTGGATATTACCTATATGACCAAAATTGGTTTAAGATGTTGGCTTTGTTTTTGTTTTCCACCTTTGGAGGTTGTCACTTGGTCATTCAGCTGTCGCTTTTTATTATGGGCATTCTAAGAAACTATTACTGAAGAAAATCTAACAAAAGGGGGTTACTTTATTAACTTGGAACACCTGCTTCCAGAAACAGCAACTCTGGTAATGCTTTTACTCCTAAAACGGGGAAAGTCACTCATTAATGGTTGTTACCTTTTGTTTTTCAAATCCAACAAAGTGCGACTTAAAGAAATGTCCCCTTCTGTGTAGTCATGCACAAAATCCAAATGTATGGAAAACGTATGTGGAGGATTTTTTTTATTATTAGTACACCACAAGACAAGGGTTAGAAAACATCTGAAAGGCCGCACAAATCCATCTCCAGCCCGTCTTTCACTGATCCGTCATCACCACGAGCAGTGACCTTAGCAGAGGCTGCAGAGGTCAACACCACGCTGTCCATCTCCGTTATTCAGTTCATGAATAAACAGAGGCCAGTGTATGGGTGTACACGTCTGCTAGGGTGATTATACGCACGCAGAAACATACGCATGCATGCTCATACATCCTCGTGCCGATTCCACTGGCATAATTAGAAACATTTGGGATCATTTGCAAAGAGAACACAAGCTCTGATGGGATCCAGATGCACTACTGGGTTTCACTGAAAATACAGGAACCCTTATTTATGAGGGGCCTTTGCTGGCTCTTCACTCAGGGAAGTGTGTGTGTTTGTGTGTGCTGCCCAGTTTGTTCATATACTAAATGGGTGTTTGGGAGCAGATCATCCGTATTCAGGTCATACTCAGTTTAATGGCTTTTGTTTTTGTGAAAAAATGAAGGTTTGCATTTCTCAAAATTTCACTCAAATTAAAAAAAGAAGCAGTTAGTGGATCACAGAAATGCCTGATGACGGTTACGTCCCTCTGAATGAAAATATCCTGTTACTTCAAGAGGTTTGCTCCAGTCATCTTCTTGTTTTGATGTCACCAAAATGTTTGCTGTGGAGAAAAATAAAACAAACCATAACCATTATGAACTAAGTCATAACACAAGACTCGGTACTAGTGATCTCTGGTGCAAGGCAAAGACAGTGTTGTTACATGTAGCACAATGCTTCCACCTTGTGGATAAGATATGAACAAACACTTTAGGATCAGTGGGAGTTGATAGATCTCACAGTGGGTTATAGGCAGGAGAATTATGATGACGCGTGATAGCCAGCAGCAAGCTTCTGGTACAGTTCTGGAGGGTTTTGGTCGATCTTCTTATTTAAATTGGTTGGTTTTCTGGCACCAACCAAGCTTTTAAGCATAGTCTAAAACTTTTAATAGGGTTGAGTGTGGGGCATTTTAAAGGTCAATGTTAGTCTGCCTTATCCATTCCAAAACTGATGTGTGTTTGGGATCATTGTCCTGGTGGAAAACCCAATTGTGTGCAGTTTTCAACCATCCAGCTGTTGATTGGAGGAGGGAGAGATTGAAGAATGTGGAAGTAGTCCCCCACCTTCATTATCCCATCCACTTTTTTATGTGCCAGTACCATTGCACCAAAACAGCCATGGAACATGATGATCGAACCACCATGCTTGACAGCTGGCGCACTGTTCTTATGTTTGAAGACCTCATTCTATATTCCTTAAACATACCTGTTGTCATTTTGACCAAATAACTTAATCTTTGTCTCATCTGACGATAAAAAATTTTCCCCATTTATCTGGGTAGCTGCAAATTTCAGTTAAGCTTGAAGGTGCAGGGGATTCTTTCTTGCTTGGCAAGAAATGTAAAACTTGCTTCACTGTGAACATTGACACTGGTGTTCCAGCATTTTCCAGTTCATGGCAGATGTTAAGTTTCTCTTAATTTTCTGTCATCTAGGGATTTGGATCTTCTTCCAGACAAAGTGGAAATAAATCCGAATAATGTGTGGTTGTGTACAGTTGTTTGAACCGATGATCTTAGAATCTGAACTTGTTTAAAAATGGTTGAGAGAGACCGTCCCAACCTGTGCAAAGCTACAGTTCTTCCTTTTATTCACTGGGATGCCTGGAGTTTCCCATTGTTCTGAGTATTGGTTAATCCAATAAATGCTGGCAAAGAGAAACTACCAATAACAAGAAGTTAATAGATCTTGCTGAGTGAAATTATATGAGACATTATAGAACCTCCACCGCTGCTTATTAAAATACTTCAGTGGGTATATTTATACATTTGAGCGTGTTTGCACACTTTTAATCCTCTGTCGATGAGGAAAAATCCTAAATAAATTCAAACTTGTACTCTGATTCTTGTTTGTTTCTTTTTAATGACATTAAAGATGTATGCTTTTTAATCATTCCATTTTAAAAGAATTTTACAGAAATTATGTGCACAGTCTGGGTGTAACAATCTACATCAATAACATTATTATTTCTCATTATCCAGACACTCACCTATACATCAGATATTCTGTCCAGAAATAGCCGTACTGTGTGTCCAGCCTCTCTGCTCTTCTATCCCGTCTTTATTTCTTTGAAAAACAAAGATAAACTTTCATTATTAGTTAGAAGCACAGCCTCTTAATCTAATAAAAGTTACATTCCTTCATGTCATGGCATGTTATGTAAGATGTTAGTGTTAGCAACATTATGCCAAATTACAATGTTTTGCATTAGGGTTAGTTATGTAAGAGCAGTGTTTATCCCTGTGGACTATCAAACACCATTAAACAGATTTTCCAGTGTCTTTCTGACAGTGATAAAAAGTGACAGTGTAATCACATATGACAAAACTCCCACAGGCTTTTTATCACAGTGTTGCTGTCAAGTCACATCAGCTGACGCTGTGGAACATTCCTGACCTTTCTACAGTGTTGGAGTCCATTTATGAGATCAGCTTAATGTTCCTGTCAGCTGATCAAAACAGCTTTATCGGCCGTTCTCCCTTCAGTCTCCGTCGCCACTCCCTGCTTTGTTCTAAAGCACACGGTTGCTTCAGACGATGCCAGCGCTGTGTAACAATGAGGTCAATCATGAGCCAGCGAACTGATCAATTGTAGGAAGAATCCCTGGTAAATAGGCAGACAAGTGGGTGAAGTCGGTGCATGTAGAAACGTGCATGTGCGTGTGTGTCAGAGTGCGTATTTACCTGGTGGAGGACGACAGAGGGTCAGCTGGACTTCAGGTGGAGAGGCTTTGAAAAGCTTTAGCACCTTCTGCAGGATGAATAGTTGATAACAAACGAAAATGCATGCAGATATTTTTGAGATTTTAATCATCGTATATACTGCATAGAAACCAAGTTCAGTAGCATTCATATAGCTATATAAAATCCATCGTATCGTAAGACTATATCTGATTTGAATGGAAGAAAATCAAAGCCCACTAACAA
This sequence comes from Pelmatolapia mariae, assembly GCF_036321145.2. NCBI lineage: Eukaryota > Metazoa > Chordata > Actinopteri > Cichliformes > Cichlidae > Pelmatolapia > Pelmatolapia mariae. The sequence continues at coordinate 22,163,866 of NC_086234.1, read as the reverse complement.
AACTAGCAAACACAGATGATTAAACTTAAATGGACGGTTCACACCAAATTAACAAATCTTCCCTCTTGCCTGCAGTGCTGTTTATCCTACAGATTGTTTTGGTGTGAGCTGTCCACTTTTGTAGATATAAGCTGTAAAAATGTCAGCCTGCTCTTGAATATAACAGAACTACATTGTACTTGCCTTGTGCTGCTCAAAGCACCAAAAAAGTACATTTGAAAAACTCAGCAGTGATGTCTCTTTCCAGTAATCATGACCCAGTTACTCAAAAAGATTCTCAAGTAAATCTCAATGAACATCTACCACAAAAACTACAGCCCCGAGGATGAATTTGCATTTGCACTGCCTACTTTAATTTAGCATCTCCACATACTGGATAGGACAGCTCCTTGAGCGACTGGCCATTGATGGCCAGCAGGACATCTCCCTCCTGGATTCTGCCGCTCTGCTGAGCAGGCTGACCCGGGAAAAGCTGCTTTATTCGGACGAGGCTCCCAAAATCTCGGGTGGGCGGGTCCAGCTCACACATCAAGAAGCTGAAGCCCAGCCCATTCTCATTCTTGATCAGAGTCACTTCCTTGGTGTTGTCTTTGAGGTCGAGGATAGGGGCGGTAATGGGATAATGATAAGGTGAAGCATTGGAAGGGCAAAGGAGAAGAAGAAGGAAGATAGAAGAGTGTGTAGTAAATACCTTCATTCAATAACGTCTCTGCTAATTCACGTTGCTTAAATGCTTACGAATATGTTACACCAACTCCTAAAAGTTCACTTATTCACCTATTCCTTTTTCCTTTTTTTCCTCTCTGGAAGGATTATGTGATAGGCCAGTCTGAATCTGTATTGTTTGCTCTTCAGTCATGTCAGAGTGATGTCTCCTGTTTTCCCCACTACACCATTTTGTGTAACAGTTTTTGTAAAGATAGTGGTCCAAAATCCCTCCTGACTAACTACATGAAACATCTCATTGATGTGCTTGCCATTAAGCATTTTGTATTAATTTTGTATTAATGTATTAATTTCTAAACCTGAGCTGAGGTGTCGTACCATCAGTAACAAAGCTGTACTCGTTGGGCCGATCAGATATCGTGTTTAAAGTAGTGCTCACAGGTGAGGAGCTGTTGAGTCTTAGCTGGCTGGTAGATGAACTCAGGCTCAGATTGGATACAGTGCTGCTGGTGTCAGCAATAAGAGAGACCCTGGGTAGGTTGACCAACTCCCTCTCCACAACCAAGGACACTACCTATGATAGAAGAAGACAGGACAAGATTGGGATTTGGTTTAAAAAAAAAAAAAAAAAGGAGATATGAGAGTAACAAAAGGAAAAATGTAAATGGATGGCCACGGTGGAACAGAATTCAGTTTGATATGAAGCAAAGAGATGAGACCGAAAACTGACAGGGTAAATCCATTTGCAGCTGGACTGAAATGGAATTCATGTTGGATTTCTACTAATGTGGCTCAGTCTGGACGCTGTGCTCGCTCATATCTCATCTTTAAGTGTCTTTGGAGACACAATGACCACAGGACGTAGATCTCAAATCCAGAATCATGGAAGTGAACTAAATCCATCTTTATACTGTCAGGGTATTATAGTTGGCACCATGGACAGCAGCATAGACAGAGTGCAGTACCGGCACTTTAGTGAGAGATTATTTTAGACCTTACTTTAGATCGCTTGAGATCCAATAAAGATACAAACTGTATCTAATACGAAGGCAAATGATTTTCAGGAGTTTTTTTTTTAAGTCTGAGCACACAAATCTGATTCTATAATTTTGGATAGTTCATCATGCAGTAGTTGTTTCTCACATTGACATCCACAAATCCACATCATTAGTATGGCTAAATCATAAGTCACCATCAAATGCAGACACTGGTAATCCTTGGTCCCTTGTAGTCGCATTTCATTAATTTACCTCCCCAGTTTTACTCAAGCACTCCACAGCCTGCTGGTAGGTGAAGCCCTGGAAGTTAGTGCCGTCAATCTCCAACAGTCTGTCACCTGAAAATGAAAGAGTTAAGAAACAGTTAACTCTTACTATGACACTTATTCTTTTTACAGTTACAAATGTGTGATATTGTAGTTTTGACTCCTTTGTGCCTCCGTGTTATTTGCTTTTGGGTTGTTTTGTTTTTTTGTAATTTATTTGATTAAACCATTAGGTTTTAGCATTGCTTGATTTAACACAGAGTGTAAGAGATGAGAGATGAGATAGCCTTTATTTGTCAGTTGCAGCTGCTCACAACCGAGATGACAGACCTTGCCGACCGTACATACAATACACAAACATCACATTGGGGAGACAGGTCAGGCTAGGTAGCAAGGGGGAAAAAAAACATCGAAATGTGTAACACAAAAGGATAGTCCAGGAATGCACAGATATCAACACACCATAACACAATAAAACACAGACAAGCAACATGGGAGAGTATTCCAGTGTGTACAGCTGATCTGGGAGCGCTGCAATCTTCGATTGCGCCTCCAGCTGATCCGGTGTCCACATCGGATGGGAGGTAAGCAGGAGGCGTTGGATTCGGGGGAGGGAGGGTGATAGTGAGGGCGTATCAGTATCAGTGTACATGTTTCGTGCGTGTGCATGTGTGTGTGTGTATCCCGTGTTCAGCTGAGAGAAAGTGTCACCACGCCCGGTTAAGCGTCAGTCAACAGTCTCCAGGTGGCCTTGAAGGAGGTACAAAGAGTTCTGACAACAATCCTGTTATCATGGGAAGAATTTGTTGTTCCAGTCAGCTTCAACCTTGGCAGGCCTTCAGCTGGCGCCAGGGGGGCCGCATGAGTGAAGATGGTGAATGTTTGGGTTTAGTGCGAACAACTGCATCCAATTTTTACAGTTGGTCTAATGTCCATCACTGGTCACCAATTCTCTCAATTCCCGTTGTTCTTCTCCAAGATGTTATCCATATTGCAGAGCCATGAGCTTCTCCAAGATCTTATCCATATTGCATTCAAAACACAGTCTGAGTACTCACAGTCCTGCCAATCGTCTATCATGTCGGCCAGCCTCATGGGATTTTGAACAGCTGTAGCTGCTTCTTGTTCTTCGATAAGCCAGGTCCAAGCCAGCTCCAATCAGCCCGAACTCTGTTATCGTGGTTCCAAATTGGTAGATGTCGTTCATTGTCCTCCATTGAGAGTGTCGCCAGACACACGACGCAACCGACCATCGAGTATCCGGCAGCAAACGTCTCCGCAGGACAATCGGGCTCTCCCAAGCCTAGCAGGGTGTCAATTCCATTACGGGACCAGTTGATCAAATCCATAATTCTTTAGGTTTTAGAGAACAAGACTGGGAAACTCTTTGAGGGTTAGAGTTAGACGAGACTAGACAAACACATAGAAGCAGCAGCAGGGAAGATAAGGGAGGGAGAGGGGAAAGATGCGTCCGCCTCCTCCGAGAGCCAAAGAGCAAAAGAGTGTAATACCTATATGCAAACGTCCATCTCTCTCAGCAGCCCCTCCTGGAACAAGGCTCTTGATGTAGATTCCTCCATTAGGAAGGTTAGTGTTGATGCCACCCTAAACCATCATTAACAGAAGACCTTAGTTTAACTTGATGACAACATAGATATATTGATAATTATACTGTGATATACTGATAATAAAGTTGCTTAAAAAGGTTTATTTTGAATAAAATAGGAGAGCAACCTCTGTGACAGATTCTCAGCATACTCCAGTCAATCTGGGTCAGTCTCTTTGCAATGGAGAACTCAACACAGCTGACTGTCAACTGGTTGTATCCTAGTTATTTTCCTAAATCATCCATTCTGCGTGTTTTTATTGAAGAACACTTATTAAAGGAGCTTTCACAACAAAGTACTTTACAGTGTGGTATTGCTTACTTTTCCAGTGCAGATCAGGTCAAGAAAGGTAACTCTCTCTAATCCTGTCAGACCATAGATGTTAATCAGATTGGCTGCAGTCTACTGCTGGAGATGAGCTGCTGTACTAATTGTCCTCCATGACTGTTAAGCCTAATGTTTTTAATCGAATTATTGCCTTCTTAACACATTAGTTAGATGCATACAGGCTATTGGACGCTAATACCAAAAAAGCTATTTTCAAAATCTCATTTTGTAGTCGACATCTTAAAAATGGGCAATTTCCTGCCCAACCTGTTCATTCTATATTCATTCATGTCACAAACTTACAGATATGCTAATGCCCAGATTTCCTGATATCTTCCTGAGCTCCATGCTGATCTCTTCCGGCTTCACGCAGTTCATAGATGATGACAGAGAACAGCTATCCTGAACATAACACAGACATTAACAACACAAAGTTCAAGCTTTGTCCTTACCTTCTGTCTGTCTTATCACCTGAAGTATGCTTAAAGAAGGTTGCTAAACAGATATTTAGCAGTGAACTGTGCAGAATTATCACAGTTTAAATCCCTAAACTGCTTGGATGTTACCTGTGTACTGAGAACTCGAACTTCAGGGGGGAAGTGTAGTTTCTTGCTGGTCTTTGGCGTCATCATGACTGACACAATCTCATCGAGGCTATCATCTCTCGATCGTCCATCTGTCATTAGTGTTGTCTGGGATATATATTTTCTCAACCCAGGAGAACGACAATTATTACTGCTGGGACTGATGGGAACTGTGGATAATGGCAGAGACACTGTAAGAAAGAGAAACAGTATTCAAAGAATCGTAAATGCAAATGTACAGGATAATTTTGCAACAGCAAAGATGGTGGTAGTGCAAAAACTTTTTAAACCCTACTTTAAGTGAAAAAAGTAGGGTTTAAAAAAAGTAGGGTTTTTTTTATCTAAGCTAGCTAGTTGCTAGTTTTTACCTTTCTAAAAATATATATACATTGGGTACCAAGTCCCATGTATGATTGAAGGAGCGCTGAGTGCGAGAGCAGCTAACATGAAAGTTCGGATCTTGGCGAAGCTGGAAACCTGGACCCACTGTAGACAATTACCAAGATCCCTACTGTAATCATCACCGAGACTAATCCGTTGATAGCAGTGATCACAGAGATGCTTTGGTACAAGATGAACAGCCACAAGGAGCAGTACCCTCCATGGAGAAACAGACTAGAGGCCACAATCAAGGTAGCACGGAGGGAGGTTAGCCAATTGTTGGACTTGCAGAAAGGTGCAAAGAAGAAAAAAGGGGTGCCTAAGAAGTACAGCAAGCTGCCCATAGCTGAGGTCTTGGAAACTACCAAGCAAAGACTCACAGCCTTGGCTAACTGCTTGACGAGATATACCAGGGAGATGGAAGACAGGAGAATAAACCAGCTGTAATCCACCATACCATCCAAGGTATACTCTCAGTGGCAGGAGAACAATATGAAAACAGCCCCACCAAGACTGGAGATGGAGTAATACTGGAAGAGCATATGGGAGAAGGACGCAACCCATAACAACAATGCTCAGTGGCTATTGGACCAAAGAGCAGACCATGTCAACCTTCCTGAACAGGGTCCAGTGACCATCACAGTGGCATATATCCAAGAAAGGGTCCCAGTGTGAAGAATTACAGCACTAGGCCCTGATATAATTCACGCCTACTGGCTGATAAAGGCTGACTGCACTCCATGAGCATCTGGCAGCACAAATGAACCAGCTGCTTGTAGATGAGAGACACTCGGAATGGCTAACTTGAGGCCGGACAGTCTTGATCTCCAAGGACCTCCAGAAGACAACGGACCCATCCAACTAGCAGCCAATAACCGGCCTCATTACCACATAGAAGCTCCTGTCAGGTATCTTAGCAGCTACGATGAACAGGCACATGGTTCAATAAATGAGCGGGACACAGAAAGGAATTGGCAGGGGCAAAACATCAGCTACTGGTAGACCGAGCAGTTGCTCAAGACTGTAAGACCACCGCCTGGATTGACTACAAGAAAGCCTATGAGTCAATACCCCACACATGGATGCTGGAATGCCTAGAACTTTACAAGATCAACAGGAACCTGAGAGCCTTCATCAGAAACTAAATGGCAGCACTAATAATGGCAGCACAGTAGGGCTGTTCGATATAACGATATATATCGGCTGACGATATAAAAACGTCTATCGTTTCATTTTACGCTATCGTTTGTTTCGTTGTGTCGCAAAATAAACTGTTTACGGCAATATTTTTTCATCGTTTTGATGGTCACTGTAGTGGCTACAGTATATTAATTTCTTAAAGTTCTCTCTTTCTCTTATATTTAATATAACCACACTACGGATGGACAAGTGCCTGTTTTTATGCGTTGTCGTTAGCAACAACGACGGTAAAACCATCGCGTGTCCGCTGGTTTAGTTTCCACATAAAACTTTCACAATAAAGCTCAAGATCCTGTTGAGACTTTTCAAAATAAACTGAATCACGTGAGAGTATGCAGAGTGTTTACGGATGAGAAGCCAAAAAGAGCCGTCAGGTGCTAAAAAAGAAACCTTAGACTCAAACGTTAGAACAGGCGTTTCCCCGCAGCATGCCGTGTAATAAATACTCACAAAGAAAACGGCGGCCGTTACAACTTATGTCTAAAAATGTATCGTTTCATGCATCGGTTAAAACACTCGACTCCAGGTACACGACGCCCAGCTGTAAACACTTCACGCAAGTCGAGCTGCCCGAGATTCACAGAATTTACAGAAAATGTTAAATTTTTGTGATTTATATTGTTATCGGGACAATAGATGTCTTATATCGGGATATGAGATTTTGGTCATATCGCACAGCCCTACAGCACAGGAACAAAATCTCAGCACAAGATCCATAGAGGCTGGGGTCTACCACACCAGGCAAGACCCCAGGTGTGGGCTGTGTAATGCCCCACATGCCCCAAAGACAATCCAGCACATAACAGCAGAGTGCAAGATGCTAGCAGGCAGGGCATACATGGAACGCCATACCAAGTGACTGGCATAGTACACATAACGTGTGCCAAGTATGACCTGGAAGTCCTGAGGTCAAAATGGGTAGTCAAGAATGACCAAGCTAAGATCCTGTGAGACTTCCGGGTACAGACAGACAAACTGGTGATGGCTAACCAACCGGCCATGCTAGTGGTGGACAAGCAGAGGAAGATGGCTGTAGTGGTAAATGTAGCTATACTGAGCGATAGCAAAATCAGGAAGAAGGAACACGAGAAGCTGGAGAAATACCAAGGCTGAGAGAAGAGCTCGAGAAGAAGTCGGGAGTGAAGGCAACAGTGGCCCCAATGGTAATCGGAGCCCCCTGTATTAAGTGCTTCTGTAGTCTCTTTTTGATAGCTAGGTCTATACAAGCTAGCACATGAACTGAAACCTGACTAGTAACAAAAGAAGTCTGTTGGGTACTTGCTAGTCTTGCAATCTGTCATCAAGTCTGCTTGAAACTCTTGGACAGAGCAAGAGTGGGCAGTTTCCCATTATTATAAATACTTATTTTTTAAACGAAATTAAACAGAATTTGCTTGAAAAAATATTGCTGGTTTTAAATAAGAACATGTAATAAAATTATTCATTTACATTGATCTGAGTCTTAAAATCTTAAAGTATACAAGCCCTTTACGTAATCCTGTTTTATGTTTCCTGTTTTTTTAGGACTTTAAATGTAAGGCAAAGGGGAAAGAATGAAATGCTAACACATATTAACACTCTCAGCCTTAAGTCAAAATGGACACTGCGGTTTTAAGCTTTTTATAGTGACAAGGGAGGCTGGAAGGTGCACGCTAGCAGGCTAAAAGGTAGAAAAAATATAGAAAGCAGCTGAATCCTCAATATTACACATAAAAGTGGTCAAAGGTCACAAGTACTCAAGTATTATTACACACATACAGTAACCACACACACACATACATCCATACACACATGCACACAAAGCACCTTTCGGCTGTGAGATAATAAGCTGCACCTCCTCTGGGCTGTTTTGCATGACCTCTGCTGCCTCGCTGAAGGTAACACCTTCCAGGCTGATGTGGTTCAGAGAGATCAGACGGCCACCTGTAGGCAAAGGTCATGGTGAAATTAAATGGTGCTAGTGTCCAGTGACAGTACATGTACAGACTACATGTGACCTCAAACACCCCATAGACACCTCAAGTGCCATCTTTGTCCTCCTTTCTTCTTACATGCTACATATTCTCTGCATCATTTTTCTTAGAATAAAAGGTTATGCTGGTTGAAACAGTCAGCATAATATATTGGAATCCGTTTTTCTTCTTTCTAAGTGTTTTATGTGGTGTTCCTTAACTTAAAGTAAAATATCCACATGAGTCCATACCAGCTCTGATGCGTCCATCTTTATCAGCAGGTCCACCAGGCACAATAGAGGCTACAAAGATGCCCAAATCATAACGCCCTACTGTGTCCTCGCCAACTATTACTATACCTGTAAAAACATAAACCAGATGAACAGAGATTTTGTTGGGTTGAACATATTCCAGAGGAACCATCACACATATTTATACAGAATAGTACTAATATGTAGCAGAAATGGCACAGTGATTGTATCTAACATGTATTAGTTATGTCCAGCTGGTTCTGAAAACAGCATTTTATATATACAAAGTGAGTTTAGCTTACCTAGGCCAAGCTTTGGGTCTTTCTTTAAGGAAACACATATAACTTCTCTCTCAGATGGTGTCCCCAGTTTAGTTGGAGTTTCTACAAAAAGATGTAGTTTAACAGTAGAGTTAACTTGTGGGAAAAGCAGCTGTGTTTCAATGACTTGATGATGGAGCACTGAATCACAAGGCAGCCAACCAGAATTAAACATTTTTAAGATGCTGCTCTATCATAAGAGTACTTGGTGTAAACCACCTGTCATGTGTCGGTTAAAGTGGCTGAAAGTTTGTTTGGTTATATAGTGTACCTTGGGCTGCTGGCGAACCACAAGGGGCTTCAGATCCACTCCTCTGAGAGCACGATGGTGAGAGCATAACACTGCTGCTGCGCTGACTGCTAGAGCAAGCATTAAATAAGAAACACAAAGCACAAAAAAATTACCCGTGGTAACTTCGTGAAAGCTTTAATATCTTTCCTCTTCTATTCACCTGTCTAGTACACTTTTATTAAAATAATAATCTAGATAAGGATTACATAACTGCAGGAGAATCACTGACATTCTCACGAAAGTATGGGCCATAAAAGCCAATTGCTCCTCTGTCGTTGCTACAGTTATGAGATAAAAAGCTGATGACCCAAAACATTACGACCACCACTAGTTAGTATTCACGTTGCACTACCAGCACAGCTCTCACAAACCAAAGCATGGATTTCTGAAGCAGTCCTGAAGCATTAGGCATCAACACGACAGCAGCAGATCCTTTAAGTCCTGTAAGGCGTGACTTGTATCAGTATTCTTCCAGCACATCCCCCAACATGCTCTCTCCAGTTGGAGGTTGGTCCCTGCCCTAGGTATCGCTGCCTGTAAGTACTCACCACAAGCCTTGCTGTTTCAGAGATGATCCAACCCAGGTGGCTGGCAGCAACCAGTTGGTTCTTGTCAAAGTTACTCAGCTCTTAACACCTGCCCATTTCTGCTGCATCCAACACATTTCCTACAAGAACCAACTGTTCACTTATCATCTAATATATATCCGTCACCTCGACATGCACAGATGCTACAACACGATCAGTGTTCCTTAAGTGGTCATAATGATTTGGTTCATCTGTAAATTGAATGTTCAGTGCGGGAAACAGCGTTATGCTTGTAAAAACCGCTGGAAAACAGAGTACCTTTGCTCGTTGAGGCGCTGCTGTTTTATGCGGGCCTCGATCTTGGCTGTGACATCATCATACAGCTTGGTCATGGACTCATTCTGAGGCGTGGTCAGACCGCTGTCATCCTGAGGGGTCTCAGAACATGAGAAAGACTTAAGCTGGCTGCTCTGAGCACGGCACACTGCTGCGTACTGCACAATGTTGTCCTCTGGAGAACAAAGAGGCAGAAGTCATCTTTAGTATTTGGACAGCAGAGTAAACTTTATGGTTGTGTTTTTGTTAGTTTCTTCTGAGATTGGTGTATTTCTTCACTGAGACAGAGTAACACTGAAATAACTAACCTGACACCAGGCTGTGGCTTAGCTGACGGGAGTTCATCTCATTGTTAAACTTGTGCTGTGCTGAACAAAGGTTACAAAGGTATTTGGCTATCTTCGACCTCTCCGTGATGAATGTGTGCTTCTTCTTGCTGCCCCGGCACTCTACTACAAATTTATGCTTCTGCGGAAAAATGAAGGAACATTTTCTAGACCATGAAAGGAAACCATGTGTCACTCCCATAGACTGTATAAAACATGGAGGAAGCTTCCAAGTCTCATTCCTAACCAGCAGTAGGCAACTACTCTGGCTGCAAAGAGATGTCTGGTTGTGTGGAAGTCTATGGGCAAATGGCCCTAAGCTCCTTTGATCCAGGCTCTCAGTATATATTTTCCCGCTAGGTTTACAGTCTTAATAACTAGTTTGAAGTATTATGAAAGTACTTTTTGAATTCCATTATTATCCAGAAGGATAACTCAACAGGGTGAGCTTAAGGCCCGGCCAACTTTGTGATGGACAAGCAGCTACCATGAAAGAGTATGGTTTCAAAGACCTAATACGGTGATAGCCAGAACTTATTGAGACTAAAAAATAGCATAGCAAACAACAGCTCCATCCTTTACACAGAGTTTATGGTCACTACCAACCAATGGCGAAACCATTACTTCACTCACATAAGACGAGATGGTTGCTGTGTCCCTCCAGTAGAAAGTCTGAACAGTGGATCTGCTGCCATCTTTTACCTCATAGACAATAACACCTTTGGCACAAACCCCAAGAATAATCTCTCCGTCTGAAGGCTTTTTCTCCCGTGTCACATGGTGGAACGAAACGCCGTACTCAGGCAATTGTTGACACACCTAAGAAAACACAAAGCGGTAATCACCATTTCTGTAAGACTAACAGTGGTCACAGCTATGAAGATATAGTTAAAGACACTGCATCGTTATTTAAATATTGTCACAATAAAGACAGGTTTGATACCTTGAGAAATTCAAGTTCTGATTCGTCGGTGAGCATTTGAGCATTGTTGGTGTGAAGTCGCAACAGCTCCCCCTGAATGTAAGGCAAGGCACATTTCTCCAACACACTCTTGGAGACATACTGATCAGGGCGGTAGTAGCCCCTACCATATACCTGCAAAGAACACCAGATAATAGACTTATGTTAATGCTATTCAAATAATTTCTGAACAGAATTAAAGGATAATGACATCATCAGGATCAGAAGCTAAACATCAGGATCAGAAGCTAAACAATAATAATCAAAATATTCAACCCCAAACTAAGGGTATGATGGATAAGCAGGACCTATAGAAGCACTCTACCTGGATTCCAGCTTGATCCAATCTATATATGAGTTACTAACTAACTATAGTGACGGCATATAACTATATTCTAACTATAGTTTAGCTTCAGGTACAGAACCTCAGGCATGGAGTCTCCATACTCCGTCTGCAGGGCCAGACCTCCTAGGTACAGAGCAGTCTCCTCATGACAGGACAGCCTGTCCTCCAAAAGATCTCTCCTAAGCTGGAGGTAATACTGGTGACGGGTCTGTTTGTGCCTGATGGAGAAGATCACACACACTCAAAAGTTTCTCCCTCAAATGTTGTAACTAGGGCTTTTGGCAATAATCGAACAGGGGCAAAAAACATACAAAAGAAGAGAAATGTCGTTGATGAAGAATTTGACCCTGAAGAAAAGGACAAAGGTGGCTGTAGGCACTTTTTTCCAGCTATCTGGAGCAACTTTAGAAATCTTGGTATCATTGTCCACAAAGAAAAACTCATTATCTGACCAGAGAAGAGAGAAAAGAAAAAAACTTTAGTGACTTGATAACGTATCAGTTACAGCATACCCGCACCACACAAAAACGTTTACCATCAATGTAAGCAAGGCCGAAGTAGAAATGCTCCACAAGGTTGAAGTGAGCCACAATCATGTCAAAGACGTCTCCTCCTCTGGATTTCACCTCGCACCTGACAAGGATGCTCTGGCCATTCGGCATTACAACACTCAGCTCTCTTTGAGTGGTAGGAGATTTCCCTTTCTTTGACTGCAAAAAAGAGCAATAGAAGTTTGAGAATTTTAGATTTTTATCTGTCTAATTAATCTAACAGGACTGACGGGTCAATTTTGGTTGTAGATGAACAAAATAGATTATGCAAAATATTACTCTTCAGAATTCTATAATGGATAGTTTGAAACTAAACTGATTAATATTGCATTCAACCAGAGACCAATGCAACTGAGGAAAGCACATCAAAACTGTACTTGAGTAAACACATTTAGCAGTATTCTAGTATTGTGTGTCCTTGAAAGTAAATCTCCTAAAATATCAGGACTGTACTCACCACAATGGATCCAGGAAGTTCCAAGACAACCAGCGGCTCATCCAGCACTCTAATAAACTCAGGACCCATGTCCTGCAACACACAGTAAAATGGAGAGGAAAATATAGTGTCCGCCAAATTTGTTGGTCTAGTGATTTCAAAACAATTTAAATCCAATATTTCACATTTTCAGGCTACACCTCTCTGCCACTTTACAGATTTCTGATGTGAAAAGTGACACTTCAGAAGCCTGCATACATAATTTTGTGTTGGGTCTTTGGTTTACAAAGTGTGTTTAGAAGTATTTAAACCTTTTATTTAACTAAAAGTTATAATCATTAAGTAGCTCAATAGTGCACAAGCTGCATAATCAAGATATATTTAAAGCACCTTAAGTAAGAATACTCATTACATAGAATGGCACTTTTCAGAAACATATATAACACTATATACATAAGTATTAACCCATTGTTGCTTGTATATCTCTTTAATGTTCTACGTGTTCATCATTCTTATTATTTATATTTGGCTTTGTAGTTTATCTATAATAATGTAATTCAGCTGCAAAATAATAAGTACCCTTTAAGGTAAAGGGTACAAAGCATGACATTTGTAATGAAAACGTAAAAGCAGAAAGTGGCATGACAAATACAAAATACAAGTATAAATACAAATGTATTAAATTTAAACTTTATTAAAGTAGCTGGGACATGGGGGAACTATGGTACCTTGTAGATACGCCACTGGAGGGTTATGCAACTGACAATTTTACTGTGTGATTGTGGTACACACAGGAAGTGGTGTCCTACTCAATTCGTTAAGGGAAAAAAGTCTGGATGGCGGCATATGTTGCTCTAAATCCTTATCCCAGTAACCCTTGTTCCTTCTCTAACCTATGCTAACAGAATATCCCATATTATTTTAATTTTTTTTACTTTTGAAGACTGTTTTCTTGAGTCTTTGTAATCAGTGAACAAAAGAAACAAACATTATAGCTAAAACTGAAAAATGTTCTCATTGTTGAAAATTTTGCCTACTTTGTCTTTCACAGACTGGTGAACTCTTCACTGTCAGCTTCGAAAGGACCTTGTTTATCTTGGGTGCTTCTTTAAGGTCAGTTATGTTTCTGATTCTGATCAATCTAACAATCAAAACCTGTTTAAGTCTGAAATCCATTTTAAAAGACCATATTTCTCAATGTGTTGTAGTAATAACTAAATATATAGATGATTCACAAATTACATACATTATCACAATTATTTGGGGAAACACTATACTATATTATTATATAATGTCACAAATGCACTCACCTTTACTTTCTTATCATTCAGACTCATTGAGGAGTCAAACTGTGTGAGGGATCTTGAGTTGGCATTTCGATTACCATCCATATAAGGACTACCGGGGCTGCGGTTCAGCTGCTGCCAGCTGCCGTACCTCTCTATTTGCCGGCCTCCCAAGGGAATCCTGGGGAAAATTAGATTTCCATTCTCAGTCTGATGGCAGGTGAGATCCGTCACTCATGAGATGATAGCTTGTGCACACAGGAGTAACATTTTGATGGAACTAGCTTTGTTAAACACTCCTTTGGGATTTGACTACTCTGTATGGTTTCTATGTCTTTTTTAGTTATTTTACCACACCTTATTTAAGCAAATACATTTAACTGAACATGCCCACCCGTGACGCAAACAAAATAGGATTTAAAATGTGGCAGAAAGCTGTTATAAGATGTGTAAAACACATTTCATACCCTGTGGCATTAGCTGAATAAGATACCCCCGAGAATGTTCCGGACATCTTCTTCTTCAGCGACCATGTTGAGTTACTAAAAGAGCTCCCTGAAAAATAAACATGTATGTCACATAAAAGCTAAATATTATTTTTAAAATATGCTTCTTAGCTTTCTTGCAGGGTAAAGACTGATACCACTCATGTCTAACATGTAGTTAGCTTAGCATATTAGCTTAGCCTGGAAGCAGGGACAAGCTCTGTCCACGGATGATGAGACTTCTGTGGCTCATTAATAAACACATTTTATATCAAAATCTATACTTTATCTATACTTTAAAAAAATCTCAACTTTTGTTGGTTTTAAAGAATAATGTAGTTAGATTTACTGAACAAATTAGTTTTTCGTCAGTTGAGTCATTTGTGTTGTTTCAGTGAAAAACTGCACCCGCGATCCTCACAAGGACCAGCAGAAGAGAATGGATGCATGGATGGAGGTTATGTAAAGGTTAGACTGTGTTTTACTCAAGAAACTTATGACCCACCTGTGCAGGCTTGCTCTTATTTATTTTTATCTCTTTATACTATTTTAATTTGGTGTATACTTACTTCTGTACTGTAAAGCACTTTGTGAATTCTGCTCTTAAAAAGCACTATATAAATAAACCTTACTTACTCTAAAATGTTAAACTGATTTACTGAAAAGCCATTGAGTTAACCAGCCACAGTATTCTGCTGAAATAACACAAATGACTCAAGTAAATTTATACTGTTGCTTGGGAGTTACTTAACACAGTTATGTGTCTCTAGGACAGTAGGAAAGGGGATTTCCTTCAGGGGGCCCTGAAGGAACAACATAACTTCTACTAGTATAACATTCTCTCTTTTGTTTACTTTAATATTTAGCATAAGTTAACTCAGCAAGCAGAGCAGTGCACACAGTCAGGAGTCAAAATTGGGACACTGGCACTTGACAGCTAGCAAGCTGAAAGAACGTAGAATGACACAAATCAGTGAGAAATGACAAAACTCTTAGTGTACCATGGAAAATGTTAGAGAAAAGTGGGACAGACCTTAAAACATGACTCATCTGAAGAGTACCTGTCCTATCAGTGCCACTAGAGAAGTAGTGGTTCAGCACCAATCAGCACTATAGTTAGGACTGACATCATTCTCATGCTATTGTAAAGCATTGTTAGGTAGTGTACTTTGACCAGACCTTTGACAATCAACATTAAACTCTTTTTTTCCTCTTCAGACAAAGTGCTAACTGATGAAAGACCTGCTTTCCCCCTATTAGGTGGACCTCAACTAGATCTACACTTTCACTAATGAGCACTAATGAACTATACCTGCTGATTGCAGCAGCTTTACATTTAATATACAGACATGAAAGTGCTATTGTTTTTCTAATGCTTTAAGCCAATAAGACTTTTCAGAAACATTACATTTGACAGTTAGAAGCACTTTCTTACTGTGTAATCTGTCCCGGACCACTTGACTGCGGTCTGTTAGCTGGGATCCATTATCAGCCATAGAGACGTGATCAGCCTGTAAAGAAATCATTGTCAAACTCAAGGAAACAGAGTTATCAGAAAAATCAAAACCAGACATGATCTCAGCTAACCAGCTGAGCTTCAACCTAACCACTTAACCACTACTCACCGAGTTTCTGTAAACATCCTCCACCAGCTGCCTAATGAGACGCTCTGCAGGAGGAAGCATTGAAGCCTTGTGGTGTAGCTCACAGGTTTCCAGCACCGTTAGCAGGTCCGTCCTTCTCAACATCATGTCCTCGCACATGCTCAGTAGCAAACCTTCCAGCTCAGCACTTATTTGGACTGGCTGGGGAGAAAAATACAGAAGAAAAGCAAAATGAATGGCACGCAAGTGCTAAGAATAAAGAAGAATGAGATTACGGGACGATATAAGAGGAGGAGTACCTGGTTGTGAGGTAGGTGATAGTCAACACACCAATAAAGAGTCATCCCCAGTGAGTATACAACCATCTGAGGAGTAGATACACACCAAATATGTGACTACTAAATAAGTTAACCTGAGATTTCATTGTTATCTACAATTTAGAGATAAATTTTTTTTAATCCTACGAGGTATCATGCATGATTTCCAATTATGGTATTTCTTTTGGTCCGTGCAAGATTTTCCAAATTTAGTCAGCTGCATATTTAGCAAATTGGCCACAGCTGTGCTTGTGGAACATCTGTTTTTCGGAACAAGCACCCACTGCAATATAAAAGACCTCAAAGCAACAACAACACACCTTTTCGACTGCAGTCCTCGAGGAGGCGGTGTGACCCTGCTGGACTTCAGGGGCTGTGAAGGAGGCCACGTCTTCATTTCGAGCACAGCTTTTGAAGGCCAGACTCCCGTTGGCTGAGAGCAGCACTGAGCCTGGGCTCAGCACGCTGCACATGTTGCCTGAACCTAAACAGAGAGCACACCACAAGCTTGTCTCCAGCTCGAGAGATTTGATGAAAAGAGATTTCTTTGAATAAGAGCATGCTTTCAGCCACAGTGTGTTTGCTATTGAACATTACTTTTGGACTAGAGAAAGAATATCAGAGATACTAAATGTAACTTTCAGATCTGAAAAGGGGGTCAACGAGAAGGTGACTTCTTTGGGTTCATGGGGAAGGGCCCTCAGTTTAAAACATCAATAAACTTTCATGTATGGAAGCATTTACAGTCTTGGTTGCTAGTTTCAGGTCCTAATAATCACAACATGATTTTCATTTTGTACATTATGAGCTCCCTTAGCAACAAAAGAAAGAAAAAGTAGGATGCACTGCACAGCTGCCTTACCTCCTAACTGACAAATAGTTAGTCTATGACTATGAGTTGTCCCCCGGTTTCTTTGTAATCATCTACATCGACCTTTTCACATCGAAAACACCATGGCAAAGGTGAAAGGTTTCAAAATGGGACCTCATACACTAATGAGTACAGTGGCTATATCCAATGGCTTTATTGTACAGTCTATGTTTTAAATCAAGCCCTGTCCTTAAACAATTGCGAAACTGGGAAGGTGATGAAGGAAGGTTACCTTTTTTGGAAATTTCGAGTAAGGCATCAGTGGTGGCAAGAAGCAGACACCAGACCTCATCCTCATCCAGCGGTGAGCCCCGGGCCTCCAAAACCTCTGCCAGGGTCACAAACGTACCCATACTTCTGGGATACACAAGCAAAAGAGACAAACCCAAAGCACCCCATTACCAAATTTTTATTTTATTAGAAGAGAATAAGGCTCTTTGTTTCCTTATGTTACAACGTAAAAGCTCAGATGTTCATCTACACTACATTTTGTGAAATAGACTCATTTTAGATGAAATACTCAATCAAATGCCATAGAAGCTTTCTGAAAGTTGATTTTTCCTTTTTTGTGTCAATAGAATTAAATTTAAATGAAAGCTCTTGTGACAAGCGCTTAGCGTATTTTCTTAACAAATCATACTGATATGCACATCTGAAGATTAAATGAAAGATAAGGAAACAGAAAACGTTAGATGTTGTAAGTGTATTTTTGAATCAGTTTCTTTATCAGCGCTAACTAAGAGTCTCCTAAGCTAAGCGTGGTGATGAGCACATTTAAAGCACTTATGTGCTTAGGTTAAAGGATTTCTGAAGTGCTAAATTACCTTGAGAAGCTTCCAGTAAGTGAAAACATCCGGTGTACTGAGCGGCAACATGAAACACGGCTTATTGCTCATCACTTTTATCATTTTCCAATCCTATAAATTTAATATATGTATTTTAAACAATACATACTTAATACAGTTCAGGAAGATATGCAGGATGGGTCACAACTGAACACATTAAAATGCAATAATCCTTGATTTTTACCTGCTTATATTTACTTTAACATTGGCTTTAAAGTTCCTAAATGTTATAAAATCATATAAAATACATTTTGAGTAAGTGGGATTTCTTAAAGGAAAAAATTGGCATTACTAGAAGTGTGTCCCACTCAGAGCTAGAAAGTTTTTCTTTCCGTTAACAGCCAGAAAAAAGGCAAAG
This sequence comes from Pelmatolapia mariae, assembly GCF_036321145.2. Taxonomy (NCBI): domain Eukaryota; kingdom Metazoa; phylum Chordata; class Actinopteri; order Cichliformes; family Cichlidae; genus Pelmatolapia; species Pelmatolapia mariae. The sequence continues at coordinate 22,145,773 of NC_086234.1, read as the reverse complement.
CTTTTGTTCTTGGACTCGATCAGAACAGCCCTGCATGACTCACTGTTGAAAAAAATGCATGCTGGGTATTACTGTAGCCCCTCAGTCTTTTTATCTCCTCTCACTTTAAGACCGCCCGTCCTAAAAGGCAATCTTCTTCTGATTGGCTGCCTGTCAGGAGGGTGGGGCTCTCAGCATCTCTCACTGACATCACACAGACTCAAGAGCAGAAAAAAACTGTCTGAACTTGAACCTTTAGTGCTGTCTGAAGCCTGAGCTTATGGCTTACAGGGATTACTTGTACATTCTGTGACGTCATTATTTGAAACTTTGGCTATTGTAACAGTACACCATATATATATGACAGAATTTAAGGGAAAGCACAAAATTGATTATACACAATTTTTTTTTTACAAAAAACTTATCATCATCAGCAACAACAAACCTGTCAACAAACTTTGTAGCAAATAACAAGACGAGGGAGAAAACTAAGTTACTATTTCATTATAGTACAGGGAAAATAACAAGCTGTAATGTAACCAGATTAACAACCTAAGACATTTACACAACTCTTAGTAACATTAATAACTTATAAGGTTTCCTGGTTTGTTGCCACTGCTGTATAATGAAGGAATAAAAGCGGAGGCATGGAAAGTTGTCGAGGCTTTATATATTGTTTTCACGCTGGTGTCTTTAATTTACTATATTTATTCATTCAGTTTATTTTTAGGTTGTGCTGGTGGCAGGTTCTTTGGCTGGACAGAACTAAAGTTTGGCATACAGTTTATTCCATGACCTTCCTGACACACGAACAGCATTAAAACACTGACAGAAAGCAGACAAGCTTACTGTGCCGAGCCTGGCAACATGATCGATTGCCAAGTAACCCAAGCTCTGTTAATCAGGTTACGTGTGCTTTGATTTAATTCAAGATGACCTAGGGTCAGGCATCTGCGTGGAAACAATTAGTGTGGCCCTTTCTTACAACATGTCTATTAAAGCCAGGGCGGTATCCCAGTCATCCACCGTGCACAATACCAGTAACAACTGGAGAACTGAAGAAGCTTAATGGAACGCAGCGAAAACGCCTTTCATTTTTCCTGCAAGTCATGTCAAAAAAATTCAGAGCTGAACACTGCTTATTGTTCATTGTCACTGTCATTTTCCATCCCTATTCTCGAGATCAGGCAACGCCAAGTTTCAAACGATCATCTAGGCAGCTCTTAAGGCCCTTTGCAGACACGATTCTTGTTTCAAATTACACACAAATAAGTTTGGGCTGTAAAAGGAAATAAATGATGCAGGACTTTTATTGTACATTGCTTCTTTACTGCAAATTAAGCACTTTTTTTTAGCATGCTGTTCTCTCCCTGCTGACCACTGCAAAGCCATGCCCAGGTAAAGTATTTGTCAGGCAGCAACTGCCTCACACTTGACCTTTTGGAAGTCAAGGGTGGGTGTTGCTTAGTGATCACGTATAGGCGTGATTGGGGATCAAGTGTATACATGACATAACTGAAATTCTTGCTTTCTGCAGTGAATGGTGCACTTTTTCAGATTTATGTAGAACTAACATGTTTATTTCTTTAAATAATGTCGGTTTTTCTGTTTATTTCTTCAAAGATTTACTTAACCAAACTAGCTTACTCCTTTGGGGTGGCTGTAGCTGAGGAGGTAGAGCAGATCATCTACTAATCAGAGGGTTGTGGGTTTGCATGCCAAATATTCTCGGGCAAGATACTAACCTCAAGTTGCTTTCAGATGCATCAATCAGAGTATGAATGTTAGATGTTAGTGCTCTAGGTGCTCCGGAAGAGTATTGTAGAAAAGCGCTTTATAAGACTCAGTCCATTTACCATTATGTAGCACTTCTGTTATTCAGCTTCTTCCAACATGTTTGCAAACCTATACTTTCAAAGTAGTTTTACCCAACACTGAAAATGCCTTCAATGAAAAGCCCTCTTTTTTTAAGATGTTTTTATTGGCATGCAGACACATTTGTTGACACAAATAACGGCAAAGTACATCAGTTGATTTAAAAATCACAGCTCCAAATAAAAACTCCTGCAGAGAAAGTAAGTCACTGCATTGCTGACATAAATGACAAAAGTCACAGTCTTTCTCTTCACACAGAGCACATGATGAATGACTTCAGTTGCTCTGTGTCACTTACACACAAACAGATAAAAATGAAGGCGGCTCAGTAAAATACTCCTTTTTTTCTTATTAATAAGCTGTATCTCACTCACTGTGTGTGGGATTGAAATGGGTGTTTTCTGCCTTCCTCAGCCGCTCCCTGTTCTGCAAACTTACCAGCACTGTTCTAGAATAGAAAGTGAGTAGCTATAGCAGCTGACACGAAGGATAAAGTACAAACCATGCTGACTTTTGGTGACAAACTGTGTGACTGTATGCAAACACACACTTTTACACCAACGGATTGTCGGATGAGCGCTGCTCAGGCTATAAACGATAAAACCTGCATTCCACGCATTAGGGAGCCTACCTTATTTCATCCAGTATCTGGAGAGATTCTTCTTAAGTTCCTTTCTCTGAACCTAATCCTTCCTCCTCTTATGCATCCCTTGCTGCCGTTCCACCCACCTCTCCCTCATCCCGGCGCTCCCGTCTGGCAGCTTGTCACACCCCAGTCATCTCCTCATCACAAGAAAAAGAACCCATAGCATAAATTTCCCCCGTGCTCGAATCTAATGACGTGGCCCTCTGCGTTTTCCCTTATTTTCTACTATTTTTAGACCGGGGAAACTAAGAACATAATTGGATTTGCAGGGCAAGCTAACAACAGATGGGGCAGCAAAGCACCAATCCATTGTAGGCAGCACTGTGTTAATCTGATGCTTCAACTACTACTGACACATTAAGTTAAAGCAGGAATAACCACAGTGTCTTCATGCAGCTACTGACAGCTTCATGTGACTTCTCTAAAAGTGATTTTCTGAAACTTGGATTTATGCATCTGTGGACAGGCAAGCATTATGTTTCATTGGGCCCAGGTTCTTTTGTTTAAAGTATGCTGACAATGCATCATCGGTAGTGAGCTTTGCATTTAAAAACATGCAAAATAACAACTAAGTTGTAAATGATGTAGGTTACAACCTCAGATACCTCAGTACTATAAAGTCTTGTAATTAGACAGGCTCAAAAGTTAAATATTCCTTGAGAAAACTGTGTCATTTTGGGGAGGCAGTTTTATATGTTTTTTTGTCTGCTTAATTACTTCTTTTATTACCCTAACATATGAAAGAGCACTTCGTAGAGACATCTGCATGTCCCCCATTCTCTGCCAGAGTAGGCATTTTTTCTATATAGACAACAGGATGTGTGGAGACAAGGTACTGACAGGACAAGGAATGAAAACAGTAGATGTGATGTGTGAGGCTCTATTCAGTCCAAAAAATGATATCATTTAGAGGAAAAATAGATTTAATAAACTTACTATAATAAAAAGAAAATGGATAAACAGCTAAATAAAAGAAGGCAATTGATGTGTGAAGCTGTGTATAATTATATATTAGAAAATGCGGGGCTGGAATGATAAATATTGCAGTTCATAAGCTATGAAATAGCGTTGAAATATTGAAGTCCGCTGTGTGCTTTCTTATTTTGAGGTGTTGATCTGACAATTGGGCATCGCTGATTAGCGCTGCTGCAGTGAGCAGGTCAGTGAAAATGGCAAACAAAGATGGAGATAGTGAGCTGTCGTGTGAATCTTTGTGGTGTGAGCCCGTCTGTGTACCGTTCTCTTACTCAATGGGAGACTGCCTCTCCAACACCAAATCTGTGTGGGGTGCTGAATAAAATGTCATATGTATTTTACTTATACATAATTTAATTATATGTATGGGATATATGTTGATTTTGAGGCCTTGATAAGTCAAAATGTTACAAAGTATGATGCTATGGACCAACTTTTGTACTTTTAATGAAAGGTTTTTATCTAGAAAAGTAAAGCAAAGGCTATACCGCATAAAAGTAGTCTATAAATACCTTTAAACTGTCATTCAGGACAAAATTATTTTCATTTGCCGCTTTAACATGTATAAGATTAACTGGAATAGTTATTTTTTTATGTGAACCTGTCTTACATTTGCTTGATAGCTAGGTGTAGAAAACAGCTATAAAACTGATAATACTTTGTTAGCGCTATTTTAAATGTTACTCATCACTTTTGTATAACGTTTTCAGTAGAAGATGAGTAGTTGAACCCTTCAGGTGTTTAAATAACCCTTTAGCAAGTAGAAAACATCCACCTTTTCCCATTGAACGCGACATCATTCCAAAACGTTGCAAAACCGTCGCTTCCGCTTTGCAGACGTAGCCGCCGGGAACGCGCAGGCGGTTTTGAACGCCCCCCTGGTTCTCATTGTGCAGCCGAGGAAACATCGGAAGGTTTCGACGACGTTGGTATGAAATGGCAGAAACTGCCCGGGTCGCGGAAGCACTGAGACTAGGTTGCGTAGAAGCTACACATGTATTTTGCGGTGTTCCCAGCCTGCTAGTGTGACGGAAACGGGAGTGTAACCGGTGGGAAGAAAGGGATTAAAGCGCTGTTTTCCTCCTAAACACCGTCCAGCTTGTGTCTCCGGCAGCAGGCAGCGAGTGGCGACTGCGGGGTCGACACTGTTGGAATTAACCAGAGAGGGGTGAGCTCGACATATGGATTTTTTTTCTCCCACTGAGACATGTTTGACGTTTTATTGTCAACTGCTGGGAGGGGAACGGACAAATGTGGGTCACACACGTTACTCTAAATAGGTGTCACCATAACGTATAGGGTGACCAGCACCACAGCAGGCAGGACAGGTCTGGCCTAAATGGTACAAGACAACCAGAGTGAGCGGCTACACTGGGAAGTATACCTATCCATGTCATTAGCACAGCTTACACCGCCGAGAGTGAACCGGGTGGTGTTTGCCACTCGTGAAATCCGCAAGGAAACCGCTATGACCTCCAGCTTGTGCTCACCTACATCCCCAGTGTAAACAGAAATCACTTATTAACGCCTTTGAATACACCCTGTTTTTATTCAGCACCGGTTTTCTGCTTTTTTTATGTTTTGTGTTTGGCAGCATAGCTGTACAGCTTGTAACATCACAGAGGTATATAAGTATCAGGCTCAGACTGCAGTCTTTGTGCTTTTGTGTGTTTTTAATGTGATGATTTAACCTGCAGATTGACAAATGTACTCCTTTTTTTGCCAGTTGCATCAGTTTGAGAGCATTTCTCAGCTCCTGTCTTTATTCTAAACAGGGATGAGATCAGAGGATTGTGTGTTTCTTATCTAACACACGAGATTATTAGCTGTATTAAGAATTTTATCATATGGCCAAAGTTGGGTTAGGCAGAAATCACCCCAGGTTGCAGCTTGTGCACTCACTATGTGCATCTTGGTTACACTGAAGTGCTTCTGTCGTCATATTTGGGCGATGCAGCTCTCACACTGCACTGCACATTGCTAGCGGGGCTTTTGGGAACAACCTGCCAAGAGGACAGCGATGGTCAGGCCAAAAGATCCAAGAAATCTGATTCCTGCACCAAAAGGTAGCCTGCAGAGCCGGGATTATGAATCCACATCGAGCCCACTCTGACATCTTGATACTGAAATGTCCGAGGGATTTTAAGCCTCTTAACTTGTGAATTTTACCATGTTTTCAGCTGATTTGTGTTGTCTTTCCGTGATAACTGTTTGTATCTAGACACCCATCAGCAGGCCATTTTATTAGTAGACACAAGTGTGTAGCATCATTTTTTTTGGTGAGTGGAGTCATTGTTTGACATAAAACCAGTTGTCACGGTAGCGATGCAGTGCTCGTCCTGCTTTAATTCTTCTGCTGGGACCAGCCCTAACACAAATACAACAATTAACCCAGCACGTCACAGTTCAAACAGTCACAGCTGAGAGCAGAGATGGTTGTGCCTCTCTGCACTTTTAGATTATGGACACAAAAGGTTGGTCCATATTGCTTTGTTTTTGCCTACAGAGGCCCTAATAGCATATACATTAACCTAAATAAATTAAGCTTCTTAAAAGAAGGGCCCAGAATTTCTGAGCAGGAAATGGAAAACAATCATTTTTTTGTATGTTATGAATTGTGACGCGTCCTCTTCATTATCTGCAACATTTTACACACTGCGCCGGTCGTCTTTGTTGTTTTCAGACAGCGTCTGTGATTTGACATCGGTGTCACAGTGTTTGCTACTACAGTATTAAATAGTAATGTTAGACTGTTATCAGTTATGTTTACATACTTGGGTTGTGGACGTGCGGTCTCATATAATGCATATATTTACTGTAAACAGCATGCTGATAAGACACTTAAGCGGAGCCAGTTTAAAAATGCTAAACTAGTCGACAGGGTGGGGGGAACAATCCAGTCTGTCAGCAGCTTATCCAGCTGCCTGGTTCGGTACCTGTAGAATGTCACCATTCTAAAAGTCTCATCATCATCCATGAGCTGAACTTCTTATATGTTGGCGACAACTATGATGATGCTACCTGCAGGTCCTAACTGAAATTGGCTTTCAGGCTGTCAAACAGTGCACTCTTCAGTTTGTAGGAATATTTTGTGTTTGACCAGGCGTTTCCTCAGATTAGATTTATTGCCTTATATTGAATTTTGAGCTACAAATAATGCAGAAAGCACTATTTTGAAAAATGGAATCACACCTGAGACTGCTTTCTGCTTTCCACCGCCTCCTTTTCTGCGCATGTTGTTCTTCTACATGTCGCAGAGCTGGCATCAGATGCTTTGGGTCCCTTTGTTGTTCTAACCCAGTTTTTTTTTTTTTTTAATTTATTTATTTTAAAGTCGAGCCTTATGTTGTCTCACACATTAAAATAATAATTCCCAGTGTCATCCTCAGAGTGAAGATTACAGCTTATTAACTCTGGTATCAGATTAGTACTTGATACTGGCAGATACCTAAAGCCAAGGTATTGGTATCCTATCAGGACTGGAAAAAGCTGAATGAGCGGATCCCCAGTCTGGAGCCTAGGGGATGGGTCTGTAAACTGGTATTATAGCATGTGCCCCTCTGCTTTATAGATTGGTGAAGCTTTTCTTGTGGTGTGTTTCCTGTCTGCTACCACGAGGCATGTGATACTCACACAAATTATCTGCCTGGTTTGTTTTTTTTTTGTTGTTGTTTTTCTTTTTTAAAATTTTGGTTTTTCTTATTCAGAGTATTGTCAATTACTTGATCAGCAGTTTGTCAGACAGCTTGAAATCTAGGCCAAGATTACAGGAAGTTTAACAATAAAGCCCCCGTGGTTTGTGCCTGCAGACGGCCATGAGAGAAGTGTCATTCAGGGCCTTCATTGGTACCAGAATTTGGCACTGAATAAGGCCTTGTGAGCTCTTATCAGCAGCAGCTACTTTGGCTGAGTGCGAGCGCTTTGAAGATAAAAAGCGATACTGCTGGTGGAATCGACTGTGGTCACCCAGATAACTTGGAACTGTTTGATATTTGCAAGAATCTCGCGTTTATGGTTTTTCTTTTCTGGGTGAAACGGAACAAAGGTAGACAAGACGGGAAAAGAAGGATCAGCTCCCAGCAGTGACAGCATGATGGACAGCTGTGTGGGAGAATATCTGGACAGGAGCGGCAGTTCAGAAGCCATATCTGCCACTTTTTGACACAGTTATCTGTTTAGTTCTGTCTGGCTGTCAGAGACCTTATTTGCCCACCACCAGTGTGTCAGTGGATGGCAGTAGCTGTGCCACGTGTGCTTAATTTGAACTCTGATACAGCTGCAACTTTCATGTGCCACATGTGTGTTTATAAAAGCGGGTTGACGGGTTTAAAAATACAATAGTGCTGTAGTATTGTCATTTATTTTCAGATTAGCATGTACAAACTAATCCTAATTAATAACTGAGTCAGTTGTCAAAAAACCTGCACCACTGCTATGGCAATTTTTCTTTAAAAAATGTCTTAAACCTTAGTTCTACTGAGCTGCTTCAGTGTGTTTTCACATGTGTAAAAACATTTATCATTAAGAGCAGGATAATAACATACATTAGCTAATTAAATGGTTGGAGCTGGTGTCTTAAGAAAACATCCCTGATGCTTGGGCCTGGCAGAGCGTTCAAAAGCCAGCTCGGCTCTGGTGAGAGCAGCTTACACTCGGAGTCCTGCTTGATTTCCATTTGGAAAACTGCAGAATCTTACCTGTGCAGACTAAATAATTAATAAGCTAGTTTAACAGCTTCTTGCACAGTTAAGTATTTCCTGATTCATGTTGAGACAAAGATGATTTTTTCTTTTTCATTCAGTTATATGTAGATCTTGGCCCGTCTTACCTTTGTGGTTGTCTAGGTTTGTGTTGTTGTGATTGTAATTTCTTATTCAAGTGGTTCAAACCTACCTGTGTAGGTTGACTGGATTTGCAGCTCCACAATTCCTTTACATACATTATTTTATTTTCATGCAGGCTTCCACACATGCACGATTCGCTGCTTTCTAACAACTGAGGTTGATGGGGCTGATAGCTTGATATACTCCATCAGATTGCTGAGTTCCATCTTAAAAGGAAGCTGGGGATTTACCTGTCTCACAGGGATCCTGACAACCTTTGCACTGCTCTTCCTTCACATAGGAGAAATGATCATGTACCATTTGTTTAGACATACTCTTTGCAGCGCTGGGATAGAGCTACACATACTAAGTAAAACAGAGCTTGAATACGCCCTCTCCCTCCTGTGTGGCCTATATTTGATATGCTAAATGACTTTTTCTGAAAAGCGTGTCCAGGAGTGTTTTGCATGGTATTTCTGGTCTGTGCGCAGAAGGATACCTCTGGCAAATAAAGCTGACATTTTTGCTTTGTGGTGGATGCGGCTAAATGTTGTACATGAAAGAAGCTGAGCTCATTTGGATTTAACGGGGAACTGAATATGAAAGTGACGTGGAGGCCTCAGAGTATTCGCTGTCAAAATTACGCTAGACATAATTGTTCTAGTAAATTCTTGCATAGTTGCTATAGTAGTCTAATAATTACATGATGAAAACTGAATCCTTAAAACCATTGCTGTTTCATACCTAACTTCATTTAAGAGCTGCTTTGAAACATACTAACGACAAATTTTTTTTTCCTCTGATTCAACAAAAGCTGGTCAGCTGGCAGTTTTACTGTGTCTCCTTGGTAGTCGGCAGCATGCAAAGTGAGAAAAATTAAATATCTTCATAGGTCCATCTAGCTGAACTGGATAATTTAAACTTAAATTATTAAAACAAACTAGTGGGGCTTTACACAGTGAGACCTGACCTGATAATTATGATGATGATGATGATGAGATGGCCTTTATTTGTCAGTTGCAGTTGCCCACAACCGAGATGACAGACCTTGCCAACCGTACATACAATACACAAACATCACATTGGGGAGACAGGTCAGGCTAGGTAGCAAGGGGAAAAAAACATCGAAATGTGTAACACAAAAGGATAATACAGGAATGCACAGATATCAACACACCATAACACAATAAAACACAGACAAGCAACATTCCAGTGTGTACAGCTGATCTGGGACCGCTGCAATCTTTGATTGCGCCTCCAGCTGATCCGGTGTCCACATCGGATGGGAGGTAAGCATGGGAGGAGGCGTTGGATTCGGGGGAGGGAGGGTGATAGTGAGGGCGTATCAGTGTACATGTTTCGTGCATGTGTGTGTGTGTATCCCGTGTTCAGCTGAGAGAAAGTGTCACCACGCCCGGTTAAGCGTCAGTCAACAGTCTCCAGGTGGCCTTGAAGGAGGTACAAAGAGTTCTGACAACAATCCTGTTATCATGGGAAGAATTTGTTGTTCCAGTCAGCTTCAACCTTGGCAGGCCTTCAGCTGGCGCCAGGGGGGCCACATGAGTGAAGATGGTGAATGTTTGGGTTTAGTGCAAACAACTGCATCCAATTTTTACAGTTGGTCTAATGTCCATCACTGGTCACCAATTCTCTCAATTCCCGTTGTTCTTCTCCAAGATGTTATCCATATTGCAGAGCCATGAGCTTCTCCAAGATCTTATCCATATTGCATTCAAAACACAGTCTGAGTACTCACAGTCCTGCCAATCGTCTATCATGTCGGCCAGCCTCATGGGATTTTGAACAGCTGTAGCTGCTTCTTGTTCTTCGATAAGCCAGGTCCAAGCCAGCTCCAATCAGCCCGAACTCTGTTATCGTGGTTCCAAATTGGTAGATGTCGTTCATTGTCCTCCATTGAGAGTGTCGCCAGACACACGACGCAACCGACCATCGAGTATCCGGCAGCAAACGTCTCCGCAGGACAATCGGGCTCTCCCAAGCCCAGCAGGGTGTCAATTCCGTTACGGGACCAGTTGATCAAATCCATAATTCTTTAGGTTTTAGAGAACAAGACTGGGAAACTCTTTGAGGGTTAGAGTTAGACGAGACTAGACAAACACATAGAAGCAGCAGCAGGGAAGATAAGGGAGGGAGAGGGGAAAGATGCGTCCGCCTCCTCCGAGAGCCAAAGAGGGTTATGAACCCAATCCAGCATGCAGTTGAGCCAAAGAGACCAGTGCAAAGAGAGAGATCCTAAACACAAGAATAACCAAAACAATCTGACTGTATGGTTCAAAGACACACGAGCTAAAAGGTGCGTTTGCTTTAATTTGGTTTAGTCTGTGGACTGAAAAAGAGAGGGACCATTGGGCTTGTTATCTGCACTCAGTTCAAATGCCTGCATCACTGATGGTATGGGGTGCATTAGTGCCTGTGGAATCAGCTTGCACATTGGAAAGGCACCATAAGGGCTGTAAGGCTCAGACTAGTGTCGGTTGAAGCATCGTACAAGAGCTGGTTGGGGTTTAAGGGAAGGATGGCTGCAGGTTTAATGTATGAGGAACATTGAGTGCACAGTTGGATACTATTACGTCACATTAACACAGCAAAATGTTGCATTTTCCTTCAGCTGAAATGCCAATCCAGAGAGCCTGTGTAGGTAAACTCTGATTAAAAATGCATGAAGGCTGTTATTGAATTTAGCAGCTAGTACATTTATTATTGTTTCTCCTGCTGTTTTGTTGTGTACACTGTGTGTCTTTTTGTTAAACATCCAGCAGCACACTTCTTGCTTGTGTTCAGGGTTGTTTGTAAGTTGTGCTCTGTATTCATCCCTGTACCTCTTCTCCGTGCGGCTTAGATGCCGAATTTTGACAAGGTTCTGCAACGGGGAAGAGAGATGTTCTGATCAGAGTCAAAGAGAATAATGCAGCAGGAGAGGAGAGGGCACAGATGAAGAGAAGCAGAAAAGACAAAACACAAGCAGCGCAGGCAGAGCTGTGTTTAGAGCAGACATGCAGGGTGGCATGTGAGCCAGTATAAACATCCATTTCTGAATGAATCTGTTGGTTTCTTGTAATTCGGGGTTGCCAGTTTTAATTAAAACTCAAAAGATGCGTCTTCAAACAGACACGCATCTCATTTTTGATACTTGGAATTGGAGCCCTGTTCTTGTTGGGCATCAACATACAAGTAGGAATATCCAGTCACTAGTATGTCACTTTACAGCTGGCCTGAGGATGCATCTTGACTGACCACTTATAATAGGATCGTAGTTTATAGGTGAGTGTATAATGTCTGAGCCCTGAAAGGAACCAGCAGACATGCACGCATGCATGCCCTGCACTCAAAGTCAAATCTTGACCACATCTTTTAAGTCCTACAACCTGATCTGTACTGTGAAAACACAGTACTTTATTTTTAGTGTGCAGTTTAGCCAACAGCTATAGGCAAAACAAATAGTGTATTTTTAAAAATATGGCAGGAGGCACATTATTTGAAGTGACTACCGCCGCGTTTGAAGAAACGCAGCAAAAAGAATGTGACCCCGTGTGACGTAGACCACTTCAGAATGTGGTCTACCAGATCCAATCTCAGTACGTATTGGGTGCTTTCACACCCGTCACTGTTGGGCAAGAGCAGTGACTCAGTTCCTTTCTGCACTGCGTCTCAGATGTGACTCAGGTTTAACTGAGGTGTTTTTGACTTCAGTCCTTCAAAGCAGCGTTGAAGCAAAAGTGAAGAAAATGAGATAAAGCTGAATGTTCTAGCCCTCAGCAGTTGGCTGTGTTTTCTTCTGTTCTTTGAAATGCACCTGTGTTGGTCACTTGGAGGGGCAGCAGCAGTAATCACTGTTTGACTGAAAGTGTGTGTTCTGGGTTTTATACTTATGCATTAAATGTGCCATAGGTACTTGACCCTTCTGAAATCCTACACTGTGCTGTATCCTCATACACACCTTCTTAGATATACTACATAGAGCTGGGCGATATGACCCAAAATTCATATCTCGATATTTTTTAGCTGGATGGCGATATACGATATATATCTCGATATATTTTTTTTTTAAAGCCATAAGGTAAGAACAAAAAGAGAGTTTAGTCAAAGCTGTGTCCCAGATGTCACTCAGGCACTTTTATTAACATACAGCGTAGATGTACATGAAGAAATTACTCAAAAATAAATTATCAGCATTTATTAAATAATAATGCTCCATAAATAAAAGAACACAATGTTGTTTTTGTGCATAACAAAAAGCTCACAATTGTGCAGTCAAAATGTAAACTAAAAGACGCTGAGCATAATAACAAAGACAGACAGATTTCACAGCTGCTCTATTCCCAAGTTCTACTGCGTGACTGACAGCCTTGAGTTTGAAATCCTTTGTAACCGTGTCTCTTAACAGGTGCCATTTATGGTCCTTATACACACACAATACGGTAATATTACGTTGAAGCACAGTACGTATCACTCCGCGAGGCTCCACTACGGTAGCCGTAATGCCCCGACAATCCATCAATCGGTGCGGCTCCGTAGCTTACCAAAGTCGTACTAAAACATTTTTTGACAGATTGCTGAGCGCCGTGTACCACATAAAAACGGTTCGCAGTCAGTAAGCACAACCAGAATTCATACATAAGGTGCACTGTCGATTTATGAGAAAATGAAAGGATTTTAGGTCGTTAGCGCCGTTAGCTCGTTAGCGCGGTTAGCTCGCTAACACGTTGACGCCGTCCAGCCCCACGCACGGGGCGATCCGCGGTAACTCGTTAACGGAGATTTGCCGTGTTCATCTTGTCGTTGCCTGCAGGTGAAGCTATGGGGGAGGGGGAGTTGTGTTCAGTGAAGGAGAGGCGAGGCCCAGTAACGCAGCGTAGAGACAAAAATGGACGAAAGAGAGGCAAACTTGCGGCTCCACAAGTATAATTATAACGTAACATAGACTATATCGATATAAACGATATTATCACATCTTATATCTCGTATGATAATATATCGATATTTTTAAAAAAAACTCGATATATCGCCCAGCTCTAATACTACATATCGAGTCATCACAGCCATACCACATCTGTTCGGTACTGCTGTTTCTGCTACTTATGCTTCTGCTGCCATTTTTCAAATTGACTGGAACAGAATGATTCAATTCCAAGAGAGAGACCCCACCACTAACTAATGCTTCAGCAGTGAAAGGATAGAGCAACACAGGCACACTACCCCCAGGTTTAAAAGCTGGCACTGGTATCGGTCACTTGCTTTCTAGATTAATCTTAGTAAGTAATCACAGAATTTAAGATCACTCCACTGCTGTTATAAAGGTGTTTTTTCCCAAATAATATCTTCCATAACAAAACAGTATTTGTTGTTGTACTACTCTTACCAACAGAGTGCTTTGTTTAATATGATTTTGTTAATAGACATATTTCTTTGAAAGCTATCCTAGATAATAAGTTCTTAATTTCTGTGTATCAAACAGAGTAGAGGAGGTTGGTGGGCTAACTGATACTGAAAAGGAAGAGGGTGGGGTGTGGTCTGCCTGCAGTAGCTGGAGAAATCCAGTTCCGGGAATGACCCGTGGAACGTACAGCTATCACTACACAGCCAACCTCCTCAGCACAATGCTCCAAATTCCACTAATGATTTGTCATCTTCATCCCCTGCATGAAACCCAGCTTCCTTCTTCCTCTGTGCCTTGATCACTGCTCCCGTCGCCCTGACCGTTGGAATTTATATATGTGTGCGCAGGTCCTCTGGGCTATAAGTTGGATTGCAGAGGCTTAGTTGTCATTACAGTTGATGAAGCTTCCTTTAGGATTTGAGGCACGGCTGGTTTGATTTTTCTGAGATTAATGAGTTCTTCCGGGTTTAAATGGGGGGGAAGAAGCGGAAGAAAGCAAGACAGGATTTGTACCATTATGTTTTGCGCTGCCGTAGACCTGATCATTACAAGTCAGTTATTTTCAAGAAATAGATCTGATTTTGTTTGATACAGATAATGATCCTAAATATTCATTATGAAAGGGTCATACATAATGCTAACACTGTGAACATTTGATTAAATGTAACCGATAAGATAACTGCTTCCTCCTGGCTTGTTTGATTGAATTAACTAGTAGCCATTGTGAGATAATAAACTGTGTCAGACGGCCTGTATTGTGGGATAGTGTATGGAAATACTTTCCTGAGTGCTTCAACAGAAATTCTTCAAATATCAGTTTTAAATTCGGTGCAGTTTTCAGAAAATAGTTTAATTCTGCTAGGGCAGAATTAAAAGAACAGTAATTAAACATCAGGTGGTAGGAAATCTATAAACTGTAGATAAAAGATGGACCTAGCCACTGTCACATCACTCATTAGTTTTGAACTTTCAACTTTAGTTTTTGTTTTTTATTTCTTTCAAAACAGTAAAGCCCCTTTTCCATTAATACTTACTCGGACTCGGATCGACTGGTTCACAACCCAGTGTGCGTGCTTGTCATCATAGCAACGCGTCTGGGCATCCAGCGATGTAATTAATTTGCGACATGAACACTACAACAAAGGTGGACATGTGACTTTTTGTGAGACACAGGGAACACAGCCATTTTGTTTTTTTTTTGGGGGGGGGGGGGTTTGGTGGCTTCAATTTTTGTGAATGAGACGCTCTCATGACTCATTCAGTGATGCTACTGCAGTGTGGCGACGTCACATTTTAGTACCTGCTCGGATCGCTTGGAATCCCGGTCGAGCAGGTACTAAAAAAGTTCCTGGTACCAGGTACTATGACCTAATGGGAAAATACTGAAAACCGTGGCGAACCGTGCCGAGTCGATCCGAGTAGGTACTAATGAAAAAGAGGATTATGTGACTGGCAACTGGAAGAAAGGGTACCACAGAGGAGTGATCAACTAATATATGTTCCTGCCACCTAGCTTGGTTAGTAATCTGTCTGTGTAATTTTGAGCGCCAGAGAAACTTAAGAGCAGACTGTCGCTGTGCCTTTAAAGCCAGATCTATTTGTTTATGTGCTGTACAGTTGATCTGTGGGTATGGACTTTTGGAACTAGTCCCACATGGTGACTGAAGTAAGTCCAGTTTTTAGAACTTGTTTACTTGCATTTCCTGAACAGGAAAGCCTTGAGAAAAACACTGTTGAAAATGTAGCTTTTCTGTTTTGTTTGATGTAATGAGTCAGTGAGGGTGGTCTTTGCTCAGATCTGATAGATTTGTTCCTCCAGTCTCAGCACAGTACAGTGTGTATCATTTACTCGATGATTTATCTGCTTAGTCTGTCAATTGTAGCATTTACAGACACGCGGAGACGCATTTTCAACACTTTTCTGCTTTGTCATTCACATTTTTATGCACAAATTGTAAATATGCCAAAAAAGAACGGTGGAAAAATACTTATTGGCAGAGATAACAAACGGCAACTTGGATGCTGGTAGGACCTGTTCACATACTTTGCCTGGGGACAACTATTTATGGCTCACTGATTTTACACTGGGCTTTAAACATAAAGAGGGTGTGCTGTAACACACAGCTATAGTGCTTCTTGATTGAAACATATGTTCTAGAAATCTCTATAGTCTGATCTCCTGTTAATACTTTGCAGGTCTTGAGAGGCGAGCTCCATTTGGATGCCCAGTCACCGCTTTTGTCCAAGACTTCACCATGAACCGAAACAAGCGTGAAAGGGAGTACTACAGTATAGATGTGGGCGATTCAACTTTTACAGTTTTAAAGCGCTACCAGAACCTAAGACCCATTGGATCCGGAGCACAGGGAATTGTTTGGTGAGTATATTTACTTTCTGCTGACCCAGATGACACCCTTCACTTGCAGATCGGTCACTTCTTTACTCAGCGAAAAGTTAGATTTAACTTCACCACCAAAACCTGTTTAACATTTGATGAAAGCTTGAAAAGCACACCTTGGACTTTGCCGGCTGCCGTTGACGAAAGTTGATAAGAACAGATGTAAAAAGAGCAGCATAAGTTGCATACAACACAGAAAATCGATGCATAATATTGTATTTGTTGACAGCACAGTGTGGTGTTATGTTTCCTGAGAAGTTTTGTTGATGTGAGTGGGTTAGGTGTTGGAGTGAAGTGATCCACAGCACAATTGGTTTCTGAAATTTTCTGGGGTTTTTTATATATAGATAGATAGATAGATAGATATTTTCACGGCTCATTGCAAATATGAAAGAATACCAAAAAAAACCCCAAAAAACATATTTTGCTTATGCATCAAGTGGTTGATTGGCCCATCAAAATCACATGGGCTTTCAGAATTAATCCATTTCAACTTGTAACATAAGATGAGCTTGACGAACTCATCTAGCGTCTTTGCTTTCATTAACCTTCTCTCTTCCTCATACCAGGTAGGAATACCAGAAAACTGATGCACAACACAGTTAAGAGTTTCAGCTAAGACTTTAGCTTGTCATGTAAGAACTTGCTGGCTATAAAATCTCAACAACTGCAGTGCTTAGTGCTGGAAAAGGATTAATAGTGGGCCTGTTAAATATTTCTTTATTTTCTGCCCCATCTGTAATGTTACGACGCCGTGAGGTCGTACACGCGTGATCAAAGTTTTGTTTAAAATAAGAAAGTCAAGTATGTAAAAGTAATCCCTAAGAACCAAAAGCTCAGGCTTGACACTGCTCTAAATGCTCAGTTTCTTGTCTGTTATGTCAGTGAGAGGGGATATTCCTAATATCATCAATTCAGGCATACAGACCCACTCACATGAGGGGTGGACTACAAAGCAATTACAACACAGAGCCCTTTTTAACATGCACGTTCTGCTTCAGGCATTCTGCACACTCACATTTCTGCACCATCTGACTCTAGTCCTCACAAAATGACACAATTGAGTTCCACCTACAAGAGAATCAGCTCATATGAAGCTTATAAAAAAATATTACTAGAAAATCCTACAGAGGGATGCTGCATAAAACAATTGTAAATGTGTTTGTTTGTACACTTGTTTGACTATTCATTTTATTTCTATGACAGCTGCACAGTGGAGCTCTTTAACGTGACATTTAAGAGCATTTGCTGACATTTTAGCAGTATAAAACAGAGCAGCACAGCAGGACTGAACATGTTCACGCATTTTCTACAGTTATAACTAAAGTTCCTCTGACAGTGTAAAGCATACTTGGCATTACTAATGTACAGCTCTGCATATGAAACATCACTTATAGCCAGCATTGACAAGAAAAGAATTTGGGTCTACGTGGTGCTTTATCCAGCCAATTATAAACCTAAGCTCATTGGCAGTGATGTTGTTTTTTTTGTTTTTTTTAACAGATAGAGTAACCAACCTAAGTTTAAAGTAGGAGGAGACATTATGGGCTGTCCGAATGTATTGCTCAATAGACAAAGTTTGCTGACTCATTCTGCATAGAAATTTCCGTTCCTCAGTTTATCAGTTATTACCAACTAAATTTGTTTCTTTTATTTAAAAGGAAACCGTACGGGTGTAAGGATTTAATATTTTGGTTGCAGAAATTAAGAAAAACCAAGCTTTGTTGTTTGAATAGTGTAAAAAATAGGTCTCCCTCTCTCTTTCTGAGGCCTCGGGGAGCGTGTTATATGTTCTATTAGATGGATTTTTAAAATTCTCTCAAACCACATATGGTATATTTGGTCAGGTTTAAAGCCGAGCAAGGCATGCTATTTGTCAAATGATTATATTAAAAATGCTTCAAAAGGCACCGCAAACGTGGTCAAGACTTCAGGTCGAGTGGTTCTGTTACTGGCTGTGAAGCTGTAGCTTTCTGTAACCTTTAAACGTACACAACATCAAAACCTTATTTGATGATTTATATCAAAATGTAGTTCGTGTATGGCTTTCATGACCGGGGAAATCAGTTTTTGGTAATGGTATGTAAACATGTTTGTTTCTGTTGTAAAGCTGGCCATTTAACCCAGGGGTCATTGGGCTTTATGGCAGTTTGCAGAACTACAGATTTTTGGACTTAAGTGCAACACAAGGGATATCTTTTTAGAGACTGCCACATTCAGTATAGCTCCCCCTTAGGTGTATATTATGGGCAAAATATTAGCAACAGACTTGGCTCACTTTAGTTCAGTGGTTCTATTTCTCTCTTCCTCTGCTTTCCTGTCAGTCTCTACTGTCCCTAACAAATAAAGCTGAAAAAGGCAAAATCTTCATATTCCTTTGGCCGTCAGGGAAAAACAACAAAAACAAAGAACTATTTTTGACATCCATTATTGCTGACTGAATTTCTCCTGTGCTCCTTCACCCCAGTTCGGCGTACGACCACAACTTGGAGAGGAACGTTGCCATCAAGAAGTTGAGCCGACCCTTTCAGAATCAAACTCATGCAAAACGGGCCTACAGGGAACTGGTGCTAATGAAATGTGTCAACCACAAGAATGTAAGAGCCAGAATTTAATGGCATTTTTGTTTCTTTTTGCATGGTTTGAATGTTTTGGTCTAACTCTTTAGACATTAGAGGATAGCCTTACCTTTTGACTGTATAGTGTAGGTGCATTTCATGTAGATAAACCTGAGCATTGAATAGAAGTATAATTTAAGCAGGAGCAGAGAATGTACAGTAGAAATTAAAGGGGACAATTAGCTTTGAAAAGTGTTAGCAGGATGCATTTAAATGCTATTCTCATTCCTGTCCATTAAAATGATTAAGTTTTGATCTTTAGAGTCATTATATTCAGAGCTGTGTAAAGTGTGAGTCAGCTGGGAAGCAAAAAAAACTGCACAATATGTTGGTTTTAAAGCAGAACCTGCTGAGCTCCACACATGGAAACGAACCATAAACAAAAGTGTTTTGAATGACCACAAACTTCTCGGTGCTGCTGCCTCGGAGGTGTGAATGAGGAAACTATCCTGCTGTTATTCATAATTAATGCTAACGCTTCCTCGTTGAACTTTTCAAATTAAGAGTTGGTCCTTCTTGTCCAGGGATGCGGATGTGAAGATGTTGTCAAATATATAAAACAACTCCAGCAATTACACTTTTTTTTGCAGATTATCGGGCTGTTAAATGTATTCACACCACAGAAGACACTGGAGGAATTCCAAGATGTGTGAGTATCAGTGAGCCAAATCGCAGCTGCTCAAATCAATACAGGATACAGAACGCCGGGGGCTTAGATGATCTTTTGGGGGGCTTAGCCGGATCTCTTGTTGTGCCTCACGTTAAATACTTCAGGGAAATGATGCTTTATAGTCAGTGGGATGTCAGGTGTGCACACTTCATGGTGAATATTAGAAAAGCACAGACTGAATCAGCTGGTGACAGGAATGAACCAGTTTTCAGGCTGATTGGCCACAATCTGTCACCAGCCTGACACTCACCTGTCAAGAGCTGTAGCTATACTATATATATGCGCCATGTATGCATGCACTTTAGTTGTTGTTGTTGTGAGGACTCTGCCATTAATAAGAGCAACATCGGGATATATTTAACAGAGCCCTGGATGTGTTTCGAAGTCGACAAGATGTCCGTGTAAGTAGCTGTAAAATCAGAGGGGAATGCTGGGATGTGGGGGAAGTGATGGTTACCAAGAGTATGATGGGAACGAACATGATTAATGCCATCTTTTTGAAGCCCAGAGTGTGTATACACATAGATGTGTGTGTGTGTGTTTGTGTCTACTCTTCTGTGTTTGCCTGATTGGAGCTAAAAAGGAAACTGGACAAATCGTGGCCAGAGGGTAGCGGGGCCATCGCAGAGTTGGAGGATGAACACTGCATTTGCTTTGGTGTTTGTTTACTTGAATGTATACCGGCACATACATATGTGCACCCATACAATTGGTAATGCATTGTAGCCAGTTTCAGTATTTTATAAGCTGTGTGCAAGCACAAGTTCTGCTTTGTAAATGATCGTTCTGACACAAAGATGTTGCTTTGTTTTTTGTTGTTGTTGTAACAACAAAAAAAAATCTGTCAGAGGTTCCTTACTCCATGTAGGAGGTTTGAAGTGACTGATGATGTAACAGCTGACAACTATGATAACATCATCACTGTTTGGAGGAGATACCGTATTGTCACTTCCAAAATGCCAGGCAAATTAAAGCTGATTGGGTGAGAGAATCTCACACTTTCATGTAGCTTCATATTCTATTGGCATGTAGGAAACGTAATACAGAGTCAGGCACGTGCACATGCTGCATCTATACACTTTACTACACCCACTGAAACAAACATAAAAAGCCCCTGTGTTTGTTTGTCACTGCCTGCCTGTGTGCTTATTTGAACCTCTTTCCTTGCAGGTATCTAGTAATGGAACTGATGGATGCCAACCTCTGTCAGGTGATTCAGATGGAGCTGGACCACGAGAGGCTGTCGTACCTGCTCTACCAGATGTTATGTGGAATCAAACATCTGCACGCCGCAGGGATCATACACAGGGTAAGCCATACCAGGGGGGCCACATATGCAGCTGTACAGATGTGACTGGGAGCAGTTGCAAGCTGAAGCTTACACTGAGTTAAGTCCGTGTTTTTATGAATTAAAAGTTTCACATCAAAGGAAAAATATGAGACTACTGAAAGATATCGAAGGTTAATAGTGAAAACACAGTAGGGTGGTTGGAGGAAGGCAATGATGGTGGTACGTTTTTGGTGACCAGTTGTGCAAACCAATGCTTAAATCATCTCTAAGTAAAATGTGATGTAGTTTAACTTCCTGCCATAATATACACTATAGATGGCATGCTTGTGGGCTAAGCTTTATGGGTTCTTGCAGCTTCTTTAGTGTGCAGACATAAAAGTGGAACCTTCCAGCCCGTCCACAGGATAAGTGTGCCTGCTAAAATGTCAAGGCGCTCTTTTAAAGCTGCAGTTGACTGGATCTCATTGCATTTACATTTACTGATGTTTCTAACATGAAAGCACCAGATAACACAATCACACATTTACAGGTTGCAGTGGAGACACACATGCACACTTGTCGTTACCTTGAAACATCACACACACAGAATGACAGTACACACCCTGAGGCATCAACAGCTATATGAATAGGTTTTTCATATGGACACACTTACACAGAGTGACTGGCAGCCTCCTGTCAATCACCCTCAGAGAGATGTGCTCCAGTAGATTAGCAGAGCTCCTCTTGCTCTGCCAGCCAGAACTAATTGAGCCGCAGGCGGAGCTAACCAGCCTCGCTCACACTGGCACAGCTCGGCACGCGAAGCTTTCATCAGGTGAACAGATGCAACGTGAGTCACGGATCGCCAGAGATCGTGCTCTCGTTTTTTGGGGGCATTGTCTCAGTGATCAGAGCTCTCTGGTCTGTTTCAGCTGCTCAGAATCTACCTACAGAGGAGGCAGTATGACTGACTGTGGTTTAGCCCTCCAGTCTGATGTTCTTATGATTAACAAGTGATGATAATTATTATCAGGAGGATTTTCAGCTGTAGCGCATTAAAGATTTCCTGAAATTAGCGTTTGCCAGTGAGTACCCTTCAGGTGTAGTCTGTTTATTCTCTTCTCAAAACCAGACGAGGCTCATTAAGATGTTATCAGATTAGCCTGCATGTAAATAAGACTGAAATGGGGAAATTATTGCAATAAATCACCTGGCATATGGCCAGGTTATAGCCATAGGCAATGAGTCTTTATCGCAGGATTGCTTATAGTTCCCCTCGATTCTGTCAGGGTTAGCTTCAGAAGAGAGGAGACACCCTTGAGCAGATGGGCTGTTTTTTAAGTTCTTGTAAGGAAGCATTGCCAAAAAAAAGCAGACAAGGAAATGAACACACTGAACTCAAGAGAACAGATAAACAAGGATGAAATGGTGTAACCAAACAAAACAAAGACTTTGTGGTTACAGTGATTCATCATCCTCTCGGTGGGTATCAGCTTTTCAAACAAACCCTGATATTTGAGCCCCATTACACCAGCGACCGTGTTTCCCATATATAGACATTTCTAGGAATATTTGTCCCCCCACCAAAAAAAAGAGTCTCCTTGCAAAGCGAGTTTGATTTTCAGTCAAGCCTTTTAGTTGTCTTTTGTAAAATGTATAATCTATGTCAGGTTGTAACTTTTGCGGTGGTGTTGTGTTTGAACAGGACCTGAAACCCAGCAACATCGTGGTAAAGTCCGACTGCACACTGAAGATTCTGGACTTTGGTTTGGCCCGGACGGCCGCCACTGGTCTCCTCATGACGCCCTATGTGGTGACGCGTTACTACCGCGCCCCTGAAGTCATCCTGGGAATGGGCTACCAGGCCAACGGTAAGTGCAGGAAGTGGATGAAGCGGCTTCTTGACAGCGACCGGCTAATGAGGAGCTGCTGCCTGGCCTGCTGCATGGCCCTCACCCCCTGAGATGTTTCAGGATCACTTCCCAAACACTCTCTCCCACACACACAGGCACACACTCCCTGTTCCTGTAAAGGTTACGCTCAGGGGGGGGAGTTGGCATGTGTGGCATCGGTGCTTTGTGGGGAACTTCCTGTCTGAGGACTGTGGTGCCCAGCAGTGTTTTAGCATGTGTTTGATGTTTTATTAACAGGTTGCCTGTCCTGAGCTCAGCTCAGCTAAGCCAAAAAGTAAACCTCAGTATGAATACAGGCACTAATGCATGCTTCAGCAGTTTCACCGTGCACTCCTGCTTGAAACACATCACAGTTTGAGCAAGGCAGTCTGAAGCGCAGAAGTTGACGTATGGTGTAATATGTCATATTGATCCATTAGATGCCAGAGCACCAATATCATATAGTTGAGCAGAAAGATTAGTAGAGGACTAGGAGGACTGTGCTATGAATTAGTGCAGCCCAAAGCTAGCAGAGATGAAACAAAGCATAAGAGATGTACTGCGATATGTGATTAAAACCTATCACCACTAAAACCTCAGTTCTGTATATAGATGAAAATCTATAACAGTGCAGTAAAAGCTAGGGAGACGCATTGGGTGCAGCTGTGGTGCCGGTGGTTTGTGTTAGATGAGCATTTCCTTTTAAGAAGATGGCCTTGTTGTGGGAAGTCTGAGATTCTCTGCTGTGATTGTGTGAGACATTGGCATTATCAGCACTGAGCTGCAGACACTGTAAGGTGAATGCCAGCACAGCTCATTAGGTTACCGTAATACTGGACATAAAATGTCTAGAGAAGCCCACGAGTGGAACAGTTTTGTTATAATGTTCTGTCCCAGTAAGGAAATAAAGACTGAATTTATTGGTACAGACAGCAAAGGCTAATAACATGCTGAGAGTCAGGTGTAAGCAAAAACACTAAATGTAATTGGAGAGCTGCACTGTTTGTTTGTTACTTTTAAAATTCTGTTGATTTAAAGTGTGCATATTCCCCTACAGCACAGGTGCAGGTAGTACAAGTCCCCTCTTAAAAAAACAATTAGAGGGTCTCATAAAAACTAATGCTCATCAGAAACACTGACCTGATTTTTTTATTTTTTTTCCTGCTGACTTGTTGCATCTTTCTTTCTTATTTTATTTCATTTTTTTTGGGTTATTCTCTTCTCCCTCCTTTTATGCTGCGCATATGTAGTGGATATTTGGGCTGTGGGCTGCATTATGGCAGAAATGGTTCGCCACAAAATCCTTTTTCCAGGAAGGGATTGTATCCTTGAGCTGCTTGTAGCAGTGTCTGGCATTTCATGTGAAATGAAGATGGCCTCAAAACAGTCACATTTTCAGATCTTCTTTTGTTTCCTGATTTTTAGTTATTATTATTTTTTTTACATTTTTCTTTGTCATCAAATACATCGCAGCTATAGAAATTCTGTTTCTTGGATTTGCCTGACACCTTGACTTGCAGCCGCCCACCTGCTCTTCCTGCAGATCCACTGGCTCGACTCCCTCCTCACTCACTCGAGCAGCAACACTGTTGCTTCGAGCACCATGACTGTCACATGAAAGACCTGAAATAGAATTAATAGTTTGCTCTGCCATAGCTGAGAAGTGAACTGCATAAACTGCTTACCGTATGGCTTTTGTTGTAATGTGAAAGAAAAACTCTTAAGCTAAAATTTAACACAAAAAAATGATTTCTTGGCGTCATTAGATGACACTTTCCAGCTTAAGTTGCAGCGAGGATACAGAGAACATTAAATTGCATTTTTGCAAAAAACAAAGTTCTCATAAATCTTAAAAGTCATGGTCTGTAGGAGAAGTAAACATACATTTTTGCAGCTATGATGGAGACAAACACCTGTTAAACACTGATCCAGGTGTGAGAGTGCTCTCAGATGCATGCAGGTCATTTTGCGTCATGTGTCACCTTGCACGAACATCATCGTGTTTATGGATTATAATTTCCCCTCTCGTCTTGTTCTTATTTTCATTTTTGTTTTCCGTTTGGTTTTCAGTCCTGCATGCTAATTCGGTGGTTGTCATTTCATTTTTCAGTTGATGTCTGGTCTGTTGGCTGTATCATGGCTGAAATGGTCCGGGGTAGTGTGTTGTTTCCAGGCACTGATCGTATCCTTAAGTTGAACCTCCATCCAAACCCCCGTCCTCCTCAAACGACCGTTGTCCCATCCTCTCTCTGACATCTTGTTCATATCTTTGCACACAAAAGGGGGAAAAAAACCTGCCAAACCTGCTGTTTAATGAGCGATGACGACATTGCGCTCAGGGTCGACATTCATCACTCGCAGTGGCAGAGCTGGAAGAGTTGTAGCCATCTTTCATGGCAAATGCTGGCTCCTTACAGCAGGCAAAGTACAAGTTTAATTATGTGGTGACAAGAATAATGGCTCCAATCTATTTAGGTGACCCAGTAAGTCTTATTACACCAAGGTTAGCACTTCTACTATGCTGTATCAGACCCTGTTCAGTATAAATGGTTATAACAAGAAAGTAAACATGCACTACAACCCTATTTGATCCCACTAGAGAAATTGTGAAGCAGTGGAGGGAAAGAATACAGGCATTTTATGTCCTGATTCAAAAAGGTCCCTATATAACAACATATTGTTAAAGAGCTCCTTTGTTTAGTAGTTATGGGTTTTTTTAACGGGCTGATCAGGATATCACCGACTACTTCCTAGTCTGAAACTTCAATACGATATTAGAATTTCATCATCTAGGTGTATTATGTATCAGACTGTAAAACTGCACACTCACTGACTATCAGTCCGCAGTTGCTAGAATATCCTAAACAATCCTGCTTTCTGACACTTAAAGTAACAAAAATTCACATAATGGACTTAAAGTTTTATTCAGAATAAGTGACTGAGCCCATAAGATCAGGAAAGTATTTACTGAGGTTGGGACCAAGGCCCCTTACTACAAACTTTCAAACAAGGCTTTTTGCAAACACCAGTATCGCCCCCTGTTGGACACTAGAGAGAATGCTGGTTTTAGGCCCTCGCCAATTGGTTTTAGTTTAAGATCCAAAAGCCAGCTCCACCTTTTATGTGAAAAAGGCCATTCTGTAGCTTTGTGTCAATGCTATCCTCTTTAAATTAAGTCAAGGATGATATTGTCAATTGATTTGTTATCAGGATCTTTTTAGCAGTGTAGGGTGTTTGGTTGAAAACATGGCTTAAAGGCTAGCTTCCTCATTAGCTTACTACTAGGATGCTAGCAGTCGGTAGCTTCCATTTGTCTTAATGCAAATTATTTACATTCACAAAAGCTGCTAAACAACAGACTAAAGGATAAAGAAAAAAAAAAATCAATCATAGCAAATGTACTTTGGCATTAGGAACTTAACAACCAGAGCTTTTTGTTTTCTCAAGGCTAGGTTTCTCCTTCTGTTTGTTCATTCATGTTTGAGGATGAACAAAGATGTGAACAAGCAGTCTGAATGTGTTATCTGTCCTTACATGTGTGTGACTTGTATTTCCAACATCTGGATGTCTTACAGGTGAACCTCACATTGCTTCACTTGACGTCTAGCTATGTAGGGTGCAGATGTTTGAAATATATATGTGTGTGTATATTATTTTTTCAGATTGTGTGTATCCCACTCAGCCCATCCTAACAGGTTTCTACAGGAATAATGTGCAAACGAAAATCATTTAGTTTCAAAGCTGTGTTGTAGCTATTTGTGGTTGTAGTTATTTGCTTTTGTTCTTTTTTGTTTTGTTTTGTTTGAGCTTTCTTTATCAGCTCAGTATTTGGGGAACATGTCCAAACCAGATCAATGCAGCCCCGTCACAAACATTCCTCAAACTTCTCTCAAACTGGAGCATCTTGTGTTCCAATCCAGCCGTACGCTTTTCTTAACACTATAACCAAAAGATATTGACCAGTGGAACAAGGTGATCGAGCAGCTGGGGACGCCATCTCAGGAGTTCCTGATGAAGCTCAACCAGTCCGTGAGGACCTATGTGGAGAACCGGCCACGGTATGCTGGCTACAGCTTCGAGAAGCTCTTCCCTGATGTCCTGTTTCCTGCAGACTCTGAGCACAATAAACTGAAAGGTAGGGGTGTCTTGTAAATTCTTACTCAAGCATAAGAAGGTAATGAGTGTTGAAACAGTTTTGGTGGATGGTTGTCAGTAGGAACAATGAGGCAGTCATTAGTTATGCCACAGTGTGTTTTGGTTTTACTGCTTGAAATCACTGTTGTAAAGTTGTGTTGTTCTTTTGTAATGTAGAATTTATCATCTGTGACTTTTTAGAGGTATTTTTTTTGGGGGGGGGGGGGGGGGGGGTTGTTTTTGCATTTGGAAGTGTAACAGATGAGTCCGTGGGTAGTCAGTGAGTACACATGCAAGGATGTATAAATATGAACTTCTCCTCCACATGTGCTTTGGGTTTGCAACCTAACAAATATCTGCTGACAGCAAAGCCAAAGCAAGATCACTGCTCGGCGGCAGTCTTTGCTTAACCACTTATTCTAGAAGCCGGCAGCACCAAAGTTGTTTCTTCTGGGAAGAGGAGTTCACCTCAAGCATGTCTTTCTCTGTAAATGGAGAGAAGGTGACAGGAACACTCGCAGTGAGTGCCACAGAGCTGTTGTAAGATGTCGCAAAAACAAAGTAGTTCTTTTTCAGTCCTCGTTACTTCACAGAGGTAGGAACATGTGATGACAGTGTGTTCCCCCCTCAAGTTCTCTGCTTTAACAACATCAATTAGCTGTGATGACTCACTGTGTCAGGTTTCATACAGAATGTGAAACAATGTGCGATAATCAGGGCGGATGTCCTTGACATGCTAAAATGGAGACAAAAGTGGATACATGTTCTCTGTTGAAAAGGCAAAAACCTAGGTGAGTTTCCCATCTTGGATAGCATCGGGGAGCAGGGTTTTGAAAGTTGGCTTTATTTGTTCTAAAGGCTTTGTGCAGTTTTTTTTTCTAGTTTAAGGTCTGTGTGTGTCAGTGTTAAAACCCTAAAATAGACATCACAGGTACAAACCTCTGAGTGAGCAAATAAGCTCTAACCATGTACCGTTCAGACTTTTTGCTTGGGAGGGGTAGCCAATCACAAGAGTTTAATTCTCTCAGTCATACAGGCCTAGAGATTGGTTCATGACCCCCTATTAACCTCCGTTAGTTTAGGGTAGAATATGTATTCCCTGGCTAAAAAATGGTCACAAAGACTACACTGCACCAAAAACCTCCTTGCGATTGCTTTGATTGCTAGTAGATTGGCACAGTTGCCTGTGGTTTGATGCCCAAACTTGCCAGCCAATCAACAAGCAGTAGTGAAACTTGAAAAAATGTGGTGCAGAGAATTTTAGCCTTGAAAGTAAAAGTTGTCTTACTGCTGAAATCAACCAATGACACAACTTTTACTCTGAAGCTGAATGTGCTCTGTTTCTGATTGGCATCTCTTCAGTTTCACTGCTGCTTAGCAACTAGTTGGTGAAAGTTTGCAAACAAGTTGGCAACAACAAGCAAACTCCTGTAACCCCTCACAATTAGTAGATTACAAGTCACTGACCTCTGTGTGACTAGTCTCTATGTGAGTGAGGCCTTAACTTAAAAAGGAATGGTCAGTGTGATTCAGATAGAGGTAAACTTAGGGTCACAGAATAAGATAAATGGGGATTAATCTCAACTGTGAACCCTCAACCAATTTTGGCAGATGGCCTCCCCTTACCTGAGCCTGGTTCTGCTGGAGGTTTCTTCCTTTTTAAAGGGAGTTTTTCTTTCCCGCTGTCACCACCGGCTCGCTCATAGGGGGTTGTCTGATTGTTGGGGTTTTCTCACTACTATTGAAGGGACCTCACAATATAAAGAATATTGAAGGGACTGTTGTGATTTGACGCTGTATTAGGAAAGAAAATGGGTCTGAAAATATACATTTGGAGCTGAATATAAGCAGCATTTTTCCTTTATGGAAAAACAGGACTTTATAAGTGGTACCACGAAAATTTTGTTATGAATTTTTTCCCTTCCTCACAGATACTCATTCGTTTACATTTCAAAGCGGTTGCTGCCTACATTGTTTCCTGCACCAACATCCCATCTCAACAGGAAATGCATCTCATCAACCAAGCCGCACACTCCTGCATATTTTTTATGTTCAATTATTTCCTTTCAGCGAGCCAAGCCCGTGACCTCCTATCAAAGATGCTGGTAATAGATGCATCAAAGCGGATCTCAGTGGATGAGGCTCTCCAGCACCCCTATATCAACGTGTGGTACGACCCAACTGAGGTGGAGGCAGTAAGTACTTGAGTTTCGTGTATTTTCATTGCATTCCTGTTTGAGTGATAATCACATGGAAGTGATTATCACTGCTAATAGCATCTATGTTCATTGATTATGGCAATCACACCTGAGCTCTACCCATTTCAGACCTCTTAAAAAATCCTTAATGTGCAACATCAAAGCCGCTCTAAGTGTAATATAATTTGCTTTAGGCTGGAATATATCCCTCATATTGAATAGCTGATGGGAAAATTCGATTTAAGGGTCTTTTGAAGTTTAGCAGGAATGCAGCAATGTAGCTTTTCTCTGTAGAACATTGAAAATTTTCCTGTAAAATAAGTGAAAAGGTAAAGTTTAACACATTTCAAATGCCATTTTAAGCTCCCTTTTCTGTCTCAAGACCACAAACTGTAAAGCTGTGTCTTTGTGCTTCAGTCTCTAAAATTGAGATGGTGACAAATGTGAAGCCTCTCCTTGGAAACGCTGTGACTCAGCCAGTGCAGATTGATTTTTGACTGCGTTTTGGCAGATTGGGAAATGAGGCGAATTGTTGCTTTTTCCTCCTCTCCCCTGTCTCCTGTGGATTCCTCAGAGCTGACGGTGCATCCTTGAAAAGTGCAGATTTATACACAGATTGCACTCTTCCATTACACAACTGCATCAAATCATATGAGCTGTTCTGAAGGCCGACTATAACTCATGAGCTTGTTTGTTTGCTTGTGGTTTTTCTGGAGTTGTGCATCCTCCTGGTCTCCCAGGTTTTTACCCTTTGGCCATAGAAGGCTAATGGGTCAGATGGGTTTGAATCTCAGTGAGGTCAGAGGTCAGGTTTTATGAAAACCTTGTGAACACTTGAAGAAGGGGATGTAGTAATACCATAGGTGTGACTAATAGGAGGCTGAGGTATACCGCTTGTAGTCGCCAGTATTTTTCAACTCAGGATTCACTGAGTCTGAGACATCCTAATACACCTTCTGTATGTGAATGACTTCTGTAAATTTGACCTCTGGTTTGGTAACACTCATAAATCAGAGGCTACTAGTGTCGGCGTTTGTGTCTCTTAAAGAGGCAGCATCAGCATCTTCTCTTTGCTCTGTTAAAGAATAGAAAAGGGAGAGGGAAAATCTGCCCAACTGTTTAAGCTATGGCCTGAGTCTATAATGTGTGTGGATGTGATATGAATGAAGTGACCATTTGGTAAAAAGACACATTATTCTGTTTTTCTTTCCAGCCACCACCGGTGATCACAGACAAGCAGCTGGATGAGCGGGAGCACACAGTGGAGGAATGGAAAGGTAGGAAGGATCCTCTCCTCTCCTGTCATAAGTACTTAGCCGTTTACAGGGTGATGCATAAGGTTGGTCTAGCTTTGTGCTTCACAGCCTGTGGGACATTTAATCTTTGTTCTGGAAGGGAGTCGCATGTTTTCCTCTGCACAGTCTGTCAGAAACCATAAATGCTCCAGTGTCAGACCCGTAGTCCTCATTTTCTGCTGAAAATAACTCTGTGTCCAAAGCAGCATATTTCCCCCGTTGGTCCCCTCGGCCAGAACATCAGAGGTTTACCGGCTTGGGAGAAAGATAGAGAAGAGGGAAAAGCTAATTTTCATTGGTGTATAAATGCAGATTAACATTTGGTTTTTGTTTCTTCTAAGTCTGCAAAATGAACGAAAGCTTTCAAAATTAGTGCAGTTCATTCTTCACGGTTACTTTACAATCCCCGTCATCTGTTTTTAGTCACAAATACTAAGGTGTGCAAACCTGCATCACCTTCCTGCTGGGTCTTTATTAACGTAACTGTTCCTTTAATGTGAAAATGGTAAATGTAAAGCCTGTTTGCTTCATTCACAAAAATACATATTCCTGGATGATAATGCTTGGAAGCCTCGTGGGTACAAAATGAAGCGTATGCTGAGGTGCTAAATGCTAGAGTTGCTTTATACTGGTGAGAAAATACCCACAGGCTACCATGTTAAAATGCTCATCTTATGTATGCAGGTTCAGTTCTCTCTAGCTAATTTGTCCTTAATGACAAACGTTTGATTTTAGTGGTGTTAAGCCTTAAGGATGAATGGGTGGACACAGTGTAAGTGCTGCATTAGCTAGCACGACTCTTACATTTAAAAACAATCACGTCTGTTTTTATGAAACAAAACAAACTGAAAAACAAGCAAAACAAGTTGAACCAATTTTTCCTTAAACTAATATGCATGTTTTGTGACTCAAAATAATTTTAAGTGCCTTAAAAACTAAACTGAGTAGCTGTTTTTCTTGTGTCCAGTCACATGTTTAGATTGAGCAAAATGGTGACCTCATCACTTTAGGTTCAGGTTTTTGAAAATACTTGAGCTTTTTAGATTTGTTTTAATAGTTAAAGAGGCGTTTTCTCCATGTTAGTGTTCCTTTGAATATCTTTAAGCTCCCCTGTCTTAGCAGAGCAGTGATAACAACAGGAGGTTCACACCTGAAAGTGTAAATGTGACGCACAGATGGCTTGAAGACACACTGTCCCATTTCTGTCTCCTTAGAGTGAAATGTTCCCGTGTAAACTGGGCATTCATTTATTACCATTTTTTAGTCTGAAGCTTTTTGCCAAAAGAAGAAAAACATTTGTGCATGACCTCATCTTAAAACTGTCTTTCACCCTTTTTTTTTCTTCAGTTTGTAAAGTGATCTGAATAAATGCTTTCGTTGTGTTTGTTACAGAGTTGATATATAAAGAAGTGCTAGACTGGGAAGAAAGGACGAAGAATGGCGTCATCAGGGGACAGCCGGCGTCCATAGGTTGGTGGACTTTGTTATGTGAGAGAAGGTTTTAAAATGAGTTTGTAATGGAAGAGGTGAATATGTTTGCACTGCACAAGACGTCTGCGCACGATCACGGCTGCTGCACTATATTGCAAGTGATTGTAATGTATCTGAGACGAAGATGCTTTCCTTCAGATAACATTTGCAGCGCTTTGATTTCATTTTAGTAATCGCTCTAATGGGAGCAGATGCGAACAGCGTTGGTCCTGACATGACCCGCGCTCACGTTTGTGTTTATTTATTTATTATTTCGGTGAATCTTCAAAGTCGTGTAGATAAACCGGATACTTTCAGGCGTTTATACGGCATGTGGTTCAGAATGAATCCACTCGTTGGTTTGCCAAATGTAAAAACCAGCCTTCACCTTCCCGTGTCTTTATTAGATCAGCTGCTAAAGCACAATGCTGTTCCGTGACTGACCACAGGCCCATCCCTGCTTCTCATAGCACAGGTGCAGCAGTGAGCAGCAGCCCCCAGCAGCACCACCAGCACCATCCCTCCACTTCTTCCTCCACCTCCGCCAACGATGTCTCCTCAATGTCCACCGACCCGACCCTGACCGACACCGACAGCAGCCTGGAGACGGTGGGCCCTGCTGCCGTCGCCGCCGCTGCTACAGCCTCCGGCCCAATGGGCTGCTGCAGATGACTATCGCCTACACCTGGTTCTGGGCTGGGCCACACCACCTGGTCACATCCAAGACCACCAGCCCGACACCGGCCCCTAGACCCACCCGCTGTGTTTGCCTCCCCTCCGTGCTCGTCTTCAGTAGTGTAGCTTTAACTAGCTAGCTGTTTGAAACATTTCTGAAAGGACAGATCTTTTTCTTTTTTAATGAAAGCTGTAGTCTTTTTCTTTTCTTTTTTTTTTTTTTTAAAAAACAAAATTAGGATTTCTTTTCAGTTGAGTCCTAGCTGTAATTTATTGTGGAATTTCTTAATTTTTTCAGAAACCTGAGATGATCAGAGAATTTTTATCATTTCACTATATTCCGGTTTGTATGAGCCAACAGTGAAAATTTAAAGAAATATCTGTAAAATGTTTCAATGTGATTTTTTTCCACTTGTTAAGCTACTGCTTTTACAATTTGCCATATACATGTAGATTGAGTTTGTACAGATTTTATTGTAGATGTAGTTTTACTCTTCGATACAAGTTTGCAGTGAGCCATTGAAAACCTAATTTAATTGACAAACTTTGTCTTAGCACTCCCCTCGTTTCTATTCTCTCTCCCATAATGTGGATATTAGATCATATGTATATCCTTTTATTTGAACTCTTTTGAGTCAGTACTACATTCTTCATTGTAAATTTTAACTTTAACGAAAGCTTTATAATCAACGTATTTTTCCCATCATTTAAAAATGCTGACATTTTCTCACCATGTGATTGATTTTTTTTTTAACCTCTTACTACAGGATTGGTTATGGCACAGTTAGGTCCTGCAGGATATCCTCTCGATGACTGTCTTCTGTATTATTTTTAAGTGCTTTTAAAGTACCTCTTATCTGCAGCTGGCTGTGCGACACGTTGGACGTAGCTAGGCGGAATAGTTTCGGTATCAATTCAGGACTTCAGAATGTTCTTCATCGTGCTTCGGGAGGTTTTTGTAAGACGTAGAGTAGTTTGAGGTTGCGAAGTTGGCGATGG
Source organism: Pelmatolapia mariae (assembly GCF_036321145.2). Classification (NCBI taxonomy): domain Eukaryota; kingdom Metazoa; phylum Chordata; class Actinopteri; order Cichliformes; family Cichlidae; genus Pelmatolapia; species Pelmatolapia mariae. Next base: position 22,112,458 of record NC_086234.1, on the reverse strand, counting down.
CGTAAGTGGAATGTGTTTCAGTCAAGTAGGGCGACGTGATATTCGAGAACGCATGCGAACGTGTTGATATTTGGCATCTCGGAGCGACAGCGGTTAGGTGTAAAAGGTGTGTGCCTCCTTACTCTCAGATCCCATTATTAGTAATGTGTTTTTGTTTTTAATTTTCAATTTTTTTTCCGTAATAATCAGCGAACACTTTGCGAACTAGACTTGCCTGTAACTATGGATCAAACGAACTATCTCTATATAACCTAGCAGCACAAAAACCAGAGTCAAAAGAAACAAATTTTTTCTTACTGTATGCAATAATAGCGTCCTGTTTTAAGTGTATATGATTTTTGTGTTGAAAGGAAAAGTGCCTGTTGTTTGTCATTCATTCCTGAGTGCGTGTAGGAGGGATCATTTTATCCGTCAGCTTCTGGATAACAACAGTAGTTTCCATGTCAGAGCGGTGACATGCAAGGGGAGGTCGTAGTTCTCACGAGCGTGTTGTATATTTTTCTACTTGTTTTGGTTTTGGACTGTTGAGCAAGAGACTGCGGTGTCTTGCAGGAGAGGGTGGTGGTGACGTATGCATTGAGGTGCTTATGCATTTGTTGGAGTCATTTCAGAAGAAGAGGCAGTTTTATCAAGGTCTTTCATCAAAGTAAAAAGAAGTGTTTCTTTGCAGTGACAGCAACCAACATATAGAATAATGACAATTTTTATACATGTAATTTTCTTTAAGTAGTTCATTTAATTTGTTGACTGATGGACAGAAAAATGAAGTGCTGAATCAAACTATATGAGCAAACTGCGACTGAATTCATGCTAGTATTTTAAAAAGCTTTGGATAAAGTTTAATATTGGAAAGGCAGATTGACACTATAGTAGAAAAAAGGCAGAGCCATGCAGCCACATCCATAGCGCACATAACACTTGTGGTATTAACTGAAAAAAAATGTCCTTGCCATATTGAATCAGCTAGCCATATTAGCTTATTTCCTGGAGCAAATCTGCCTGCCTCCAAATGTTTGCATAATATTTATTTATGTGATGTACTCTCACGTGGTTCGTGGATGCTGACAGCAGAGGAGTACATGCTACAGTCCTAGGATTGTCAAATTGTGTAAGACAACACAGTCTGCATCCTGTTGTTTTCAGCGGTGACGTTATCTTTAGACTGTAGCATACACTGTAGCTCCACTCAGGCAACTTCTCTGCCAGATATTTAACCATTTATTAACGGCATGATTTCTCAAATATTAACACCACTGCAGCGCCTTGTCGGTGTCAGTTTCTGAATTCGCACCCTATTCATATGTTATTGATCTATAACAGCTAGTAACTTTACATCTAGTGGTTTTTACTCAATCAGGTTGAACCATAAAATATGTCTAAATAGCTGAAAAATTATCTGTAATAAGATTAATGTAAACGCCTAATATTGCACCAGTCTGTGATGGCTAATGCTCGCTAATAGAGTCCTAAGCTGGACATATTACATAAGCCAGTTAGTTATACAAAAGCTTATCAGATCCAAACTTATCAGATCAACAGACACACATTATTCAAAACAGATTTTCCCAAAGGGTGGCATGTTTTCTTTCCTGAGCTAGCATGTAATTTATTAGGGAAACAACTGTTTGTATGTTTGGGGTTTTTTTTTAAAATACACATGTCATGTTACTAGCTTCGCTGGTGTCATTTAGCTACACAGCCAATAGTATTTCATATATCATCAGACAAACATGGCTATCACTTAGCTGCACAGTTGTTAATATTTTACATTACAAAGCAAAAGCTGGCTCTATCAGTGAGCTACAGGACAGTTAGCATCCAAAATGGCAGCCTGGTGTTAGCTTAATATCTGGTGTGTTAAGAGGCAAATGTTAGCTTTTACACTGAGCTACACTGTATAAAAGTATAAAAGATGGACGCAGTCTCTGTGATGACGTCTACATAAAAACAGGAAAGTGTTTACTGAGGTCAGAGCAGAGTGCTGTTTCTCCGAGCTTTATTTTTAATAGCCGACTCGTGGCTATTAAAAAGATTGCAAGTTTAAGGACAAAGTACAGCGTTAGCAGCTGTGGAGCCTCACCCATACAGCACAAAAAAATCAACCTGCAGTTATTTAGTTTCTAACTAAATGTTGTAAACTAAAAATTGCTTTTTTAAATGACACACTTAATGGAGAGAAGCAGTGGTATGCATCAAATTGTCATATTAGCTGAAAAGAAAGATGATGTTCTGTAAAGTGCTCTTAATTTTCTTAGCCCATCAGTAGGAACAAATAATTGGAGTATTTTCTTCTTCTTAGGTTGTTGTTTTTTGTCATTATTACATCTCTCAACCACTTTCATTCTGATTCAAGTCAGCTTTGATGAACTACCTCACGCTGAATTTCTGCCCGTTCTTGCATATAGTCGCCTGCAGAATTAGCTATCGAAGACATGTGAATAACAGATTCCATTATTTATTTATTTGAAAGTGTACTATTTGTCGGTTTCAACAGACTTCTAGTTTTGTACATTATGTATACTTCACCTAGAAGTAAGAGAATTGTTATATGTATATTTTTTTGTTGTTGTTTTCTTTTTGTTTTTGAACTAAATGTGCAATACCTTCAGCAAACTGTGCGAGTAGTATGTGATGGGCCTAGCCTTTGTTAGCTGTCTCCTGAAGGTAAAGAAAATGTTTGGTACTGTCAATCCATGTTTTGATTTATTTTTTTTTATTATTTTTTTTAAATGAATAAGATCAGTTTTTATTTCTGTGACTTGTTTATAGTCAAAATGTTACGTATTTGGTCTTACCCGTCAAAAAACAAAGAAACAAACAAAGTCTTTCACCTGGAGTTTGATGCAGAGACCGCAAGTTCTTTGACTCACACATGGGTGACAGATTTTTGATTTGGGGACATGCTTAGAATAATATTGTTAAGAAACACACAAAAAAAATGAGTCAATACCTACGAGAATTCATTATATGTATGGTGCTGGTTTGTAATGTTTGCTAGTGAATCCAGCCATGCAAGTAGTTTTAAGATTTCCTGGATCTGCGACACCCAAAAAACCGCAACCCACAAAGAAGTGCACTACTAGAATACATGCGTTGGGATCTGATGATGCCACCTCTTAAAAACTCAAAAATGGAAAAAAAATGAAAAAAATAAAATATACTGCAAATAAAACAAATACACTTTGATTCATTGTATGTCTATGTCTGTGAATAAAGACAGATGCAGTTCTTAAGGGTACTCGCGGTAAATCCCTGCATTTAAATCCTCCCAGAAGTAACTAAAACTATCAACAGAATATGTATATTCGGTGTAATCTTTATTTAACTGTGAAAGTCATTAAAGACACATTTTGCCTGGAAAAGGGTGATACAGAAAGTGGTGTTGGGCTAAAAAACAAAGATCAAACACTTCAACATACCACCTGGTAAAATACTGCCCCCTGGTGGTGCAAGGTTTATTTAAGATTTGCAGGGGGTAACTACATAAAGTACCTTTCAGGACCAGCAAACTGTGAAGCAGCATAATAACAGTAATGACAATAATAATAAAAGAATATTCATGTAGTTGTCCTTAAACATCACCACACATGGCAAACATTCATGAAACCCTTTCAATCAAAATGTAGCTTCTGTTGAGACAATTAGTTTGGGTCAGTTATATATTCATCAGCTAAGGACAAGTATTGATGTGTGTGTGTGTTTTTGGTTATTTGTGATATTTTGCAGGTACAGTTAAGAGTAACAAGTGATGACCAACGTAAATGAACTGATGGCCAAATTCAGATTTAGTTTTACTGTATACTTACTAGGATGAGACTCATGACTATAGCTTGGTCACCAACCACTCATGGCTTGTTTGATTTTTTTTTTTTTTTAATGGCCTGAGTGATGTCATTGGGAAGGAACTGCTATAGACCAAATGACCTGAAACAAGGATGTGAACAGTCAGTTGTGGAAACGGAAGAAAAAAAGTAAACTATCAGTGACTAGTATTTTTTGCAGTTGCCATCTTGTTTTGTTTTCTGTTTATTGTGAACCAAAGTGACCATATTTGAATAAGAAGCTAGGCATCGACAAAGAGCTGGGTCTGAATGAGAACCTAAAAACACCATGCACGTCTACATCCTGGCATCTTATCTATTCCTTTTTTTTTTTTCTTTTTTCTTTTTTTCTCGCCTGTCCCGTTTGGTTCTTTTGCCATCAGAATTATTGTCTAAAGGCAAAGAAAGATGCCCAATGGATTTACTTTACCAAATGGGCCATCCCGGCCTTGCCGTATTGGTCCATTTGATTAACCTTTGTTTTTATTTTATTTTATTTTCACTTGCTACACACGGGACAGACATGACTGGGGGAAAGAAAAGAGAGGTAGGGAAAGAAAAACAGTGGGGAAGAGGAACGGTGATAAAGGGCAAAAAACAAAAACAAACAGACAAAAAATACATATTAATCACCTGGATCACCTGTTGAGAAAGAAAAGAGAAAACAAGCAAGAAAAGAGAGCAATATAATAAACAACATCATTGCGATAATCTAACAGTAAATACTAAATATTGAATATTATTGTGCAGCACGTGAGATCGACAGCGCACAGTGTGCTTTGAGGTAGGAGCCAAAAAGGGTGTAGTTTGTGTGTGTGAGCACCCGTGTGTACACCTGTGAGCATGAGCGCGCTTGTATTCAAAAGGTTCCTTCATGTAATGATCTGCTAGAGGGTGTGGGGGGCCATAGCCCCGTCCTTCAGGGCATGAAGCAGGTATGGAGGAGATCCAGGCTCCAGACATCCAGAGGCCCCCAGAGCACAAGAGACCAAGGAAGACCAACGGAGGGGCAACCGTGCCACTCTCCCGGAAAGAGCTGAGGGGAGCCCCAGATGAGGGGTCACTCAGCAGCTGCGGAGCAGAAGCCAGGGGGGGTTGCAGTGACATGCCCGTGAGCTCCGCCGGCAGCCAGCTGTGCCAGAGTGACCGAGCCACAGGCCGAGAGGCCGAGGGCACCCACCCCCCGAAGTGGCCCGAGCGAGCCCCAGGCTCCAGGCCCCGGCATGCAGCCACCAGGAGTGAGCCGGTGCGTACCTGGACGCCCATCCCCGGACACAAAGAACCACCAATGCACCAATGTCTGAGGGCGTCTGCCACCGGCAGGGGGAGTGGTGGGGGGAGATAGGCCTTCATACCTTGGAGGGCCTGAGATGTCCCTAGAGAGGTGGCGTCTGATACACGACCTGACATATAGACACAGACAAACAGGCACATACAGATACAAACATCCATTCCCACCCTCATGGTCTCATATGCAAGTACTCAACACTCACCCAACGTGGAGACAGACATAAATAGACACTGTACACACAATCACACTCCCCAAGCGTACTCTATACCCCAGGTCTAGGTACCCTTGCATCTTATCTATTCCAAAGTAGCTGAATCTTAAAACTTATCTTCCTGGACCGTTTTACTCTGAATGGGATCATCAGCCATCATAAATCCACTAAAAAACTTACTTGGTAAAAAGTGAAAACTCTGCTTTTTATAACAGTGCAGTTGTTTTATGTTGCCAATCTGAAAGAATGGCAGTTAGCATCACTTTGAAGCTAGGTTCACTTCTTTATTATCTCTGTGAGATCAAAATATGCTCACTGTGTTGTGCTTATTCTATCATTCAAAGTTTAAGTATTACAGGATTGTGAGGTGTGCCAGTATTGGATTGATTATTAGCCAGCATCTGCTATTTGGGCTAAAACTTTAGACCAGCAGTCCCCAATCCCTGGGCCGCGAGAGTTGAAGCTCGGGTGTGAAATTTAGGGTTTATCACTATTTTTTAAAATCATTTTTATCATTAACTCGGTTTCCATGGGTCTTTTCCCGTGTGTTATGAATAAATCCTCTTTTTTTTTGGTACCGGTACTGGTTTTATTTTGTTGTATTTATCCGCGACACCTTAAAGGCCGGTCCGTGAAAATATTGTCGGACATACACCGGCCCGTGGCGCAAAAAAGGTTGGGGACCTTTAGACTGTATATAAAATTGGAGGCCAGTGTCAGGATTTGACCACACCCATTTTGATTCTGGGGCCAAAAGTGGCCATATTTGAACAGAAGGTGGAGTGCTAAGTTATCACCTGTAACGCTAACATTCTTGGTCAAAAACCCCCCCGATACCCTCAGGAGCTGACAGGGGACTGCCAAAAACAGCAGTTCCTCTAGGGGCCACTTGAGGCTGACCCCATAATCAAGTTAATCCTCTTACTATATTAACACAACCAACTTTATACCATTAAAAAGTATTTATACATCCCGGTACGAAACAAAAGTTGGTACTTGAAGTAGTCCAAACCAATTTTACCACCAGATTTACTGAGAACCATTTACTAACGGCTACAATATGTAGATGTTTATCTCATTGAGGTTTTCCGATCAGAAACTCCAGTATGTCAGGCACATCACCGTCATGTGTGTGATCCTTGTCACCTTTATTTCCATACATGGCCATTTGTTACAATAGTGGAAATCCATAATAAATAAGCACCATAGATGATCAGCAGAGCAATAACAAACATTTAACCTTCGTCATGAGACATACATAGGAGAAAAGTAAAAGGCTGTTGGAATCAAAGAGTTAGACCATCGTGTTCTGCGTGTACATGTGCAAATGAAGTCAATATAACAACACTGTCTTTTAGCTCTTTAAAAAATGGTCACATTGCCCAACCAAAAGCACGCTTTCACATACAATTGTACTGCCTAAGGGGCCCTTCGGGGATTGACTGTTACTAGTTACACCTCTCGATGTTCTGATTAACGTTCTCACAAAACTCAGTAGTACTCATTCATCTTGGGAGCAGACATTTGAGTGTTACAGTGAGTTTGATGCTTTCTCTATTGTTTACAATTTTCTATCGGGCTGGTTTGATCAACGACACATTACATTCACTATAAAGATACATTCTTAATGCAAAACTTCCATTCAATTCACAATTCACTTTCACAAGAATTGGCACCTTCGAGGGACTCATCAGCATCAGCAGTTTGTTCCATATGTCTTTTTAAAAAGCCATGTATTATGGAGAAGTATATGCACCACATCTGTGGACAAGCAAGCAACACTTCATTTTTCCTAGTTCAAAACGCTTCCCTGAAGGCACAACCAGGAAACTCCATTGTTTCTTTGAGGGCAGTGTTCAGCTTCGTGTGCCAAAATCAACATGGCTTCCAGGCAGGCCATTCTGATCTCTCGTGAGCGAACTGAGGCGGTCTAGCTTTGGTATTTTACTGTGTACTGTAAATGGCCTTCATGTACTGAGGCACATATCCCGTGTGCTAAGCTGAAAAGAACCTGTTATATTATCTGTACATTAAAGGTATGTTGACATCAGTGAGGATCGGAGCGAACCAAAGATTGAGGCTTCGCCATCAAATGAGTTCGGGAACCATGTCGATGGTGACGAGAGGCACTGGAAGGGCCTGAGGATAAAGAAGAGCTATGGCAGAAGTCCCATCTGTTAATGCGTTTGCTTTTTTTTCCCCCTCTGAAAAGAAACTGTTTGGAAAGAGTAGTTTTCTTAAACCTGCCTTTGTGTTGCAATATACAAATTGAACCTGCTAAAGCTACCACTGTAGTTAAGGAGTCAGTTTACCCAAATAGTACAAAATACTCGTAATTAGAAGTTATAAGCTACTCAAAAACTTTCATTTGCCCAGATTTGAAGATATAAAGTACATGAATGGGATTTTGGCCAGCACCAACCTAGTATAATTTCAGTGTCTGGTGTTTAAAAGATTAAAATGATATTTAAAAAGGGTCAATTTGTAAAAGTTACAGTTCTTTTTTTAGAAACTAACATTTTCAAATTCTGAAACAGAAAAGTGTTTGCTAGCTTCCTCTACAGCCTAAACTGACCCTGCAGTATAAGACACTGTTTGACATTTTGGGAAGTGTATTTGCTTTCTTGCCAAGTTTTAGCTAAAAAGTCCAATACCATTATGCATACTAAAGCTAGACATAGCTACCTCGGGTTAGCATGAAAACCACAACCTAATATTTTCTTAATATTTTAGTTTTTAAGTGCCCAGAAAATGAAATTATATATGCTAATCAATTAGCTTTGCAAGTGTCAGTGAAGTTTTTATATATAAGCAGTACTAGGCCACCATTTTAACTTGTGTTACGCTAGGCTAATTGGTGAGCTACCTTTATCAAACGAGCCATTTCTAGCAATTTCTGACCAAAAAATCTATGTATGGGGCCAAAATGCTTTTTGAGGTGTATGATGAAGGAAACACCGCCTGTTAGGTGTAAAATGACTTATTACTAACAGGTATAAATTAAAGTTTTTTACCATACTATGCATAATAGCTTTTGTCTATTAATGATTCTTTGTTGGTTTTAAATTTTTATTACTAAAATGACATTTGTATTGTAGTTAATTGTAACTGATCTAACGAAAACTAATTACTTTCCCTTTTTTTAAATCATCAACAAAGCAGAATAACTGTGAAGTGTAAGAAAATATCTCTAAGGTATGAGCTATTTATGTCTTAGCTACCTATTAGCATGTTTATGCCTACTTTGAAACAATCACTATGAAGCTGTGTTCATAAGCCCAGTAGGCTTTTGCATTTTATAATCAATAGCCTAATAGCTTAAAAAAAAACTTCTTACAAAAATTGCTCTTTACTAATGGTTCTAGAGCCACGTGTTTGTGCCCCTAAGCTAGGCTCAATGGCTACTAGCTTTAGCGCCTTCTTTGACATACAGGCATGAGATAGGTTTCACACTTCTCATCTAACTCTCTGCAAGACAGCAAATAAGTGTATTTCCCAAAATGTGAAGCTATTGCTTTAAGATCCCATACAGATAGACAGCAGTCCGCTGTCTTAAGTTGCACACTTTTAACACAAAATCCATTCAGTTATTGTCCTTTTAAAGTAGTGGTTAAAGAAGTCAGTGCTATCCACTTCATAAAATGTTACATTATGTTTCACAATTCATATCCAGGCACCCGAACTCCGTTTGTAAGACAAACCTCTGCAGTAATCACAGGAGGGCCATCTTTTTAAAATGAGTTTGAAGCATGCGTAACAAAATCAAGACCACTTGCTGTTTAGTAGAGATGATCCTCAGAAGGAAAACAGTCAAAGTTTATTTCCTTCAGAATTTTCTATCTGATCTCTATGCATCTTTTTAACGTTTCCTGAATGTGCACAAGTAGGTTTTCTTTATTTTCTATTTGATGAGAGGCCGTGTATCAAAGGTCACTAGTCCTTGCACCGAGGGCCAGATCGCCCAGCGTGGCAAAAAAATCCTCCATTTCCTTTTCCAAGAGGCGGTTGCGATTCTCCGCATCCTCCCGTGCCCGCTCAGAGTTTCTGAGTTTTATCTCCAGCATGCGCTGCTTCTTCCTCTCCTGCTCCATCTCCTGTTCCAAACGCTCCATCTGGGCACACAGAGCAGCACTAGACTCTTCCAATCTGTGTGGAAGCACAATACACACAGAAAAGGTCACGGACATTTGCCTTTTTTCTGTTTGGCTGAACCACCCACTAAAGCACATTTCAAACAACTTCCTACCTTCCCAACTTTTTGTCTGACCCGTGTGCCCAGATTAATATTAATGTGATATTCTTGGCATTGGAGGAAATAAAACAAATCTGCCCTGCAAGAACCACTGTTAGCTATCTCTCTCTCTCTACATATATATATATGTCTTACTTACATAATACACATAATCTCTATCAGTTTTCTGCAAACATTTCCAACACTATCTGGATCTGAGCTACCAAAACTGGCACACAGGTATAGCTTAGACCCCTGAAGGTTCTTATCTATAGCAGATAATAACATCATCACGTTGCCTAGCCAACACCTACCAAGGGCTGACCCATTTGCAGCATTTATGCACCTCTAATGCCTTATAAGAGCATTGTATAACTTTAATTTTGCAACGATAAAATTTCCTTTATATCCAGCTTTAATTATATATAATATATTATGATGTCATCATGTTGCCATGCAACCACGTAACAACAGACTAAAATTATAGACCAAACAATGTCGTGTCCAAATTTATGGGCTGCATCCTCCTGAGGACGCATTTGTAGACCGATTACGTCACAGCGATGCGCCGAAGGCTGTCCAAATTCGTAGACTCCTCAGAATCCAGCCGACAAATGCGTCCTCCTTTTCCCCGAATTTGAAGGATGGGTCGGGTGTGTCCTTCGTGGCCCACCATATCCCAGAATTCATAGCGCGGCCCAGCCAAACTCCAGTTTCTGGCAATGGCGGCCGCTACTAAGTTTTAAAATGACTCTTATTAATCTTTTTGGGTCACAAAATAAACTTTTAACATATTTTCAGGCGAGAATGTGGGTGTGTAAACTTCAAATATCTGCTCGGTTTATCAAGACATCGCATATTTGCAAAAGTGCTTCGACGTTTTCGGAGACGTCTGTTACTCACCAGCTCGATAGCTAGCCGAGAGCTTGAGGGTCACTAGAGCCGCCGAGAACGGCACAACTCCTGGCACATCATTTTCAGATCACCGCGGACTTTCGCTACTCAGATTAAACGTAATATATAAGTTGCTTAGACAACCTAAAAATGTTATTGTTTGGCTTTTTTCAGTGTTTTATTTGTTTGTGAGTAAATCGGTTTGGCTGAGATTAAAGTTATTAGATTAGATTAGATAAAATAAAACTTTATTAATCCCCCGAGTGGGTTCCTCCTTGGTTTTCAGACAGCTGAATAAACGTTAAACAGAAAACTGATTAAAGAGAAGTGTGAGATTTACGCCAGTGTCCTGTTATATTTTAGATAGCAGGGAGCAGACGGCCGAGTTTATTAAACTCCACCGAGACAGCGGTGACGCTAATCAGAAGGCTAGACCGTCCAATTTCACAGCCGTTTACTTCCGGCCTACCCAACCTTCTGAGGACCCGGCCCACGTAGACCGCGAAGGCCGGGTCCTCAGGAGGATGCAGCCCATGAATTTGGACACGACTAATAATGATGCATGGGCACAGGTATATAAATATGCTGCTTCTAGCCCAATGATTTAACATTTTGTTTGTTGCTTAAAGCACCTCTGTGTATGTCTTAAAAAACATGCCATTTATTTCCATGACAGGCTTTAGTTGCAAAAATGGAAAGGTTTTTGAAAATAACAGTTCATTTTCACTGTTACAGGTGACAACATTTTAAGTGTTTACACACTTAAATTGGTGTGTTACACACTGAGCATATGTGTGCTTTAACCATACCATTTGGGTTTAGTATAAAAAAATGGTAATTGGAATTATGGTAAATATACAATGTTTTGTTTTGGGAACTTTTTCCATCTCAGGATGTTTTTCATATTTATTTAGTCTTTATTCAGTCTCTTCCTGACGTGTTCCCCCAACTGTAAAGAATTGCAATACTAAAGTGCCCTTTAAAGCAGTGGTCCCCAACCTTTTTTGCGCCACGGAACGGTTTATGCCCGACAATATTTTCACGGACCGGCCTTTAAAGTGTCGCGGATAAATACAACAAAATAAAACTAGTACCGGTACCGAAAAAAAGAAGATTTATTCATAACACACGTGAAAAGACCCAGGAAAACCGAGTTAACGATAAAAACGATAACAAAATAACGCTGAAAACCGATAAAACCCCTGAAAACCATACATTTCACACCTGAGCCTCAACTCTCGCGGCCCGGTACCAAACGACTCACGGACCGGTACCGGTCCGAGGCCCGGGGGTTGGGGACCGCTGCTTTAAAGGACTCACAGCAGGTTGTAACTGAAGTAATTCCAGTGGTTCTGTGCTAATGAAATAAAAGTCTGACATCCAAAGCCATAAAGTTCATTCAAATGTCTTTCTATTTACCATATAAAAGACCGACACTACTATTATAAGTTTGAAAGATCCTGCATCAGAGACTTACTTTTGGATCCTGGCCTCATATGTAGTCTTCTGTTTTCTCAGCTCGTCTTTCAGTCCCTCTACCAGGCTGCTCAGTGTTAGTTTTTCCCCTTCTCCATCTTCGGACATGATAATGGACGGCACCCCGGCTGCCGTGGCCACGTTTCCATTTTCACTGCAGGCCGCGCTGCTGCTGCACAGCTCCATGGCCTCGCAACTGTCCTGCTCGGAGCTCGCGTCTGTCGTCATTCCTCCATCCCTTTCCTTGTTAATCTCTCTGTGGCTTTCTCCACCTTCCACCACACCTCCACAGTTCTGGTGCACCGGGGGCTCGCTTACTGAGTCCGGGACAGATATTTCACAGGAGGACGTGGACCACGGTGTGCTGGATACACTTGGAACACTCCCCATGCTAGAGGAGGAGGTCACGTTGTCATACGTGGACAGCCTCTGGGAGGAGCCGGTGGAGTCACGGTCACGAGTGGACCGTTCACCTGAAGATGTGCGCCGGTGTCCCCTCAAGGAGGACAAACCGTTCATAAGCCAGTTGCCACTGCTTCCACCTCCTCCACCACCAGAAGACAGACTGGTTGTATCTGCTGCGGAGCCACTGCTGCTGGTTTGCTTAGCTTGCGGCTGGGAACGAGGCGCTGAGGAGCTTTTGAAGGAATATTTCCAGGAAGGCATGGTCTTGGCTTGTTTACTCGGACTGATTACCGTCTCACCCTTTCCCGATGAAGACCCAAGTTTTGGTCCAGGGTTTGGGTTAGGGGTCTGAGTGGGACTGACAGCTGCGCACAGCTTGGCGTCCAGGGATGAGGCACTGCTGTGCAGATCTTGGTCTGGGTTGGAGACGGGGCAACTCTGAAGGTCCTCTTCAGAGATCCAGGCTCCCAGGCTGCGGTGTTGGAGATGATGCCCTTGGATGGGGATCTCAGTTTGGGGTAGAGCTGGCCCCTCCTGTTCCCTCCCTGAGTACAAACGGTTGTGTTCCCTGATGAGGACTGTCATCAGGTGCTGAACAAGAGAAGTTCCTAGATAATACAAATCAAATTCAGCCGGTGTCGGTATAACTTTTTTAGTTTTATTCTAAACTATCATTTTTAATAAATAAATTACAGAAAAACAGAAACTTATTTGATTGTCATTGTTTTGTCTGTACCTTCCATGATAGTGACTGGGTCCTCCATCTTCGGTCTAAGGATGTTAGGTCCAAATACTGTGGCAAGGTTCTGGACACTCATCTTGTTCTCATTACAGTGGGACTGGACCTCATCAAGGAATCTATGGAGAGATATAGTGAAAAACTAGAGTAAAAAACATATTAGGCTACAAAAGCTAAGTTCTCAACCTAACGGATGAAGTCACTCACTTGCATATGTACTTGAGGAGGTTGTAGTTCGGTAGAGGTAGAGTGCTAACTTGCTTTCCAAGCTCCTGGACTCCCTGATATGAGACAAATCATCCTTATTCTACTCACAGTACCACTCAAAGTCCACACACCAAAGGTAAACAGCACATACCTCCTCCTCATCTTTGGCCAAAAGCTGCGCACAGGTTAGAAAGTCTTCATATTTGGAGAAGGGGATAACTGGTTCAGGCAGCTCTCGCAGGTACAACTTCAGCAAGGATGCCACTGTGTGGACGTCTGTGTTACTGCAAGTCAGAAAGAAAGATGATTCAGTAGAATTCAAATCAGTGATGATCATAAAAGTCTTTGGCAAAGTGAATTTTCCCATTTCATCCTCTCACCCACCTGTCAAACAGGGGCTTGTCCCCACAGTCGAAGGCCTCCTGCAGCTCCCTGACCAGGTTGGCCTGTCCTGGCATTCGAAAGAGACCTTCCTCATCCAGACCCCTCTCTCTGATAAAGTCCACACACTGCTCAACCAGCAGGGGTGCAAGGCGGGGGCCAAACTTCTTCTCGTACTGCACTGTGTCCTCTAGACGCTGGCCAAATATCCCTGTTGACAGATAGAAGAAACATAACATGTCAGTGCTTTGCTGGCTTTCTGAAGGCACGGTTTTTGGATTGTGGAGCAAGTGAAGAAAATATGTACATTTATTCTGTGTGAAAATTGAATCTGACAGCATGTTTCTGGAACAGCATCTTTGTGGTTATTTGTTGCCTTCATATGATTACAAAGATAATTAATAAATAAATAAAAAGTGACAGTTAACATGAACAGAGGAAAAAATGCCCAGAATAAATATGCAATTTTATGCCAACTTAAATATCTAAACATGCTTAATTGTATACATCCTAATAACTGCAGGTTATTACCTGTTGTTTGGCTGCAGCAGTCACAGCTGGATGTTAGCTTGCAGTAATGGTAGTAATTGAAAGAACAGGAGCTGCACAGTTGCAGAAAGCGTTTGTCATACCTTCCCAGCCCACATTTCACCATTTTCATCCATTCCTGTTCAGGCATTTGACTCTTGTAGCTGGTAATTAATCTTTCATTTATCCCACAGACTTCAGCAGAAACAAGCCAAGTTGAGGAAAATGACAGAGAAGCTTGGAAAGAGCAGCTGAGGAAGCAGAGACATGTTGCATGGGATCTGCTGTGACTGCAGTGCTGCTGTTAAGGAGGGGTCTATGATTTGGCACAGATCTATTCTGGACACAGAGGCAGCAGACTGACACATTTTGCCTGTGAACTGGAGAGGGAGGCTGGAAATACCACCCAGCCGGTCAGGGGATTCACTCTGAACATAGGTGTCAGTGTATTGACTTTCACTGTGCATTTAGTATGAATGTTGAGGGGAAAGTGAAAATTCTAGTGATTTAGGCTAATGATAAGCTAAGCTAATGCGTAAAAATATATTATTATATATTCATTCTATTGTTTCTTTTTCACAATTTTTTTTCTATCTCGTTTTAAAACTTTTTAAAGGTGCTTTAGTTTTTTTTTCCTTTCGAAGACCTACACAAAAGCTAGCATTTTTTGCCATCTTTTCAATGGTCAAAAATCTAGAAAAAAACATGCTAGCTTTTTGTCCTAGCAGCACAAAAAGCTAGCATTTCACAAAAGTTAACAAAAAGCTGGACAAAAATGCTGTTAGAATTTTATCAGTTGCTAGCACAAAATGCTAGCGTTTTAGCAAAAAGCTAGCATAGACAAAAAACTAGCACATATTTAATACAAGATTAAAATGAATTATTATTTTTCCAATCTTTTTGGGGGTACTAAAAGAGTTCAGATAGTGAGAATCATTGTCCAAAACGATAAAACATTAGTGTGACTGGAAAGATGACCCAGGACTCTTTACTCTCATTTCTTCATGCACCAAGTATAAAATCTATCCATCCATTTTCTTCTAATATCCAAATTGAGGGGGTGGGGACTGAAGCCAATCCCAGCTACCATGGGGGGAGTGATAGGGTACACCCTGGACAGGTCAGGACAGGGCTAACACAGACACAAATACGTTACACTCACATTCACACTTAATGGTAATTTGGGACCTTTCAATTACTAACTGGATGTCTTTGGATTGTAGAAGTAAGCTGGAGAGAACCCACACAGACGCAGGGAGAACATGAAAACTCCACACAGAAAGACCCCAGCAAGCCAGTGGATTCAAGCCCACATTTAAAACTTCTTGTTTTGTGACAGCAGTGCTAACCTCCGTGCATAGCATTGTGGTATTGCAACTTTTTCTTAATTAATTAGGCCTATGCTAGCTGTTTATAAACGTCTGTTATTTGTTTTACTTGTGTGGACATTTAAGCTAGTCATGCTTGTCATAGGCTTTTATTGGTCAGCCAGGTCTTCCCTTATTTTTCCATCAGCCAAGCTTACAGAACTTCTTTTTTTGGGTGTTTTTATTTTCTAAAATTGAGGGAATAAACAAAGATAAATGATTCATTTTCATAAAGAATAGGTCTGCTAGTTGCCAGCAGCTCTTAAACATGCTTTACTAAAGACAAGGATTAAAATTAGATTAATGATATCATACAGTATATTATTTATGTGTTATTCTACATTTATCCCCCTGTTAATATAGAGCTGCTTTGTAACCCAACACCTTCCTGCTCAGCTGCCCCTTATGCCCCACATCATAACCAGACAGGCCTGGTTATATTTCTGGCCTTATGTCGCGTTACACTAGTTAGACATCCCGAGCAGACAGGGTGAGAATTACCTGCAGGCTAAAGAAATGAGACAGAGCTGGGGTTGGAGATAGTTTGCATAACTCAGCTCAAGTATGTTACCTAAACATTAAAGACAGAGCAGAGATGTGGACTGCAGTCTTTTCTATTCTAGCAGCAAGAGCAAGTTTCAGATATTTTGGGTGATGTGTTGAGCTTATAAGGCAGAGAGGAAATCTCCTGCACTGGAAGGCACGCCTTGAATTATTGCTGGCAAAGAAATATGAATAATATATCTTTCTTTTACACAAAGATGATGAACAAAAGCAGTGTTAGCTTGGCTTTTATGTTTGTATATTTTCCTTAGAGAAATATGGATTTTTAGTTGCTACTGATTGGTGGCCTAATATGTTTTTTTGTGTTTCAGTTCAAAGGTTTGGCTTCACCTCCTCCAAATGGTGCCCAGATGACCCGCCGTATGGCCTTGACCCAGTCGTCCATATCGCTCTGGGAGTTTGCCATGAGCAGGAAGGATTCATGGCTGATGGGTGCCCGATCCTTCTCTCCTGTTCCGCCTGCGGGGACAGACAAGGAAGGGAAAAAAGAAGCGTATGAGTGAGTACAACAGAGATGAAATAGGGCTTTGTCGTGGAATCAAACTTGTGGTCTGCAGTGTGATGCTACTAGATGGGTTTTATTTTTGGTTATTTGTTTGTTTTTTTGTCTTTATAGGGAACTACCTCATAAATTTACCTTGAAATAAATGTCAAACTGCTCAGGACTTTCTCTGAAGTATCCTAGCAGTTGAATACAAGATAATAAATTGTTGAGAAGACGAACTCTAACAGAAAAAACATTTAAAACAAACCATTACTGTTAAGAATTAACAAGTAACTATTTCAGATATCATAAACATGTAACATGATAAATAATAAACCAAAAACCTCACAGATCTGATAAAGGGGAAATGATTATTTGGATTAAGTTGGAATTGTGATAGCAGCAGATTGCGCAGAGAGCATTGTTTACTAGTTACACATATATAAGTGAATTTGATCTTCTTTACCTTAAGGTGAACTCTTATTAGGTCTCTATGTTATGCATGTTTGATACCAAAATAATACATTTAAACTGAAAACAAGTCCAAAACATACGTTTGCACTGGACTTGAGTGGGCTAAATGCTGGGGTAAATGTTTTGGTTTGGTAAGGTGGATTCAATTCAATTCAATTTTCAGTTCAGTTTTATTTATACAGCTCCAAATCACAACAACAGTCGCCTCAAGGCGCTTTATATTGTAAGGAAGACCCTACAATAACACATACAGGGAAAAGCCCTGTAAAAAACTTTGGCGACAGTGGGAAGGAAAAACTCCCTTTTAACAGGAAGAAACCTCCGGCAGAACCAGGCTCAGGGAGGGGCGGGGCCATCTGCTGCGACTGGTTGGGGAGAGAGAAGGGAGACAGGATAAAAGACATGCTGTGGACGAGACCCAGAGATTGATAACAAGTGTGATTCAGTGTAGAGAGGTCTGTTAACACATAGTGGGTGATAAATGTAACTGAGGAAGACATACTCATAGGATGCATCATGGGAATCCCCCAGCAACCTACACCTATTGCAGCATAACTAAGGGAGGATTCAGGGTTTCCTGATCCAGCACTAACAACAAGCTTTAGCAAAAAAGGAAAGTTTCAAGCCTAATCTTAAAAGTAGAGATACAGTTTCTTGTTTCTTGTTCTAGAACTGTATTCAAAGCCTTCTTGGGAGCTGAGGATTTATATTGGCTAGTGTATTGCAGATCCTTGACATAGTGCTTTTGAGACTAGCATCTTTGGCTAAAAGGGTATCTATCAATGTTGCTCGGGGTATCTCAGAGACAGAATGGTAATGGTTTTGTGAATAACAGTACAAATGAAAGGTAATTCCTCTGCTAGTCGATTGAATGTCCTAAACATCCCAAAGGTGCTCTTGGACTAAGAGCTGGATATTTACATTAGTTTTTTGTTTTTTTCATTTTTAAGGGCATTTTAAAATCTAGAAAAGGTATATAGTTATAAGTTGTGGTACTGTGACTCTGTGAATATGGCCTCATGATGTAACAACAAAGAACGAGAGCTGATTTGAAGGCCTGGAGAAACCACAATTTTGCTGATAGGGTATTGATATCTAAATGTATAGTTTATTCATCAAACTGAACATTTTACAGACAATGACACTTGAAGATACCCCCCCTCACACACACACACACACACACACATCCAACTTCTAAACAATTAAAAAAAATAAAATAACATAATGACATTTTGAAATAACCCCTCAAAAATGATGCAAACATCTAAAAGTACCCCTCCCTCAATCTCTTGAAAACTCCTTTTTTAATTGAAATTGAAGGTCTTAATTTAGGCTCAAATATCAACATCTTTTAAAAGGTTTAAAAAATGTTCTTTGATGAACAAGGTAGCAGATTTTCTTTTCCCTCCCTACTTGAGACATTTAGATGGGACATTAGTGAATTCAAAGTGAAAATTATCTTATTTTATCAAAGACATTTTATAATATTTCTGACAGCAGCAAATGTCCATTTTTAAATTTTGTGTATTAAACTTGTTTCGTTTGGATAAACCAGGTCACTGTGCTTTAGAAATGTGGGTTTCTTACCACTAGATGGCAGAGCTGTCCTATTGGGTGCTTTTACTTTTGCACTGTGACCCACACTGTGGACCAGAGAAGAAGTGAGGGATCTAAAACATTAGCAAAGCTCATAGCTGCCTGAAAACATGTGGGGAAGAAAATCACATCATACTGTAAACTCGGTGTGAGTCACAGTGAGCGATGCCAGGTTGATATAAGAATACCAGACATTTTATTTTTGTTTTTCAAATGTGTGAAATGTGATCTGGTGTGATCTTCAGCAGCACTTGTGCATTAGGGTTAGATGTGGGCGATTGGCTGTGGGTGCACAGTCACCGTCACCGTTGTTACAGTCATTTAGTTGTGAGAAGGGAAACCAAATATAAACAGTGGTGCTATAAAGCTAAGTGCCATTGTCACCCAGCTTTTCAAACTCACACTGCCATGATCAACAATACACAGCGGCGGGTCATCACAAATGCTCCACTGTCTGGGAATACTGTGAGGAAATAGACTCACTGTCAAGCTTGCTTGTATTAATGAGCAATATATGTAGTGTGATAGTAGCATGAGTCGTAAATAAGTCCACAGGAGAAGAGGGGTGATAAAAATGTAGAGAAGAGATTTGGACATTAAAGTGCTACCACACCTCCTCTACACACACAGAGCCACTTAAATCGGAACATCCAAGCCTGGATTGACCAGCGACATAAAGATCCTATTTGGAGCCAGTTAAGATAACGTTTACTGCAGACAGTCGTCTGACTGGGTTTTCCTCTTCAGCTCCCTGCAATGAATTTGATTTTGGTTGCTCCACACAGGCATGAGACAGAGGTTGACATTTGAGCCTGCAAAGAGGTTAAACGTTTGCAGAGCACATGTGTAAAGCTTCAGTGTTAGGAGTGCCTGCGTATATTCCATTGAAGATACGCCCTGGAGAAATCCTGCTTCAGTATTTAAATGTCACAAAGCTCATAGACAGTGTGGAATAAACGATAAGGAGTGGAAAGGATGAGTGGAGGAGGACAGGAGTATAAACAAGAGCTCTCCTAGCTGAAGTCACTGTTTGAACTTAGTAAACTGTCACAATAGGTTGAGATACCTGCACTCAGTTGAGGTAGTGCATTACTTTCTGATCCTAAATATATTTATGTCCAGGGGTGCACATAAGTGGTCCGCAGGTGCACGTTTGGTGTCAAAATAAAAGACGCGCACCAGATAAGAAGTTGCAACACGCGTTTGCGTACATATAAAAGGCACTGTTTTTATCCGCTAGAGTGGGATTTTCACAGCATATTCTGCACCACATCTCTATGCGTTCATCATTTGTTTGAAGCCAGCTCACCTCCTGCAACCACTTTTCCAAGAATACGCGCTTCTTTTGCGGTTCGGACTCCTTCTGACATTTCTTTGGAGGTGGAGGAACACCAAAGTAATTACCTAAAGGAGCTTGCTTCTTCGACATCTTTAGGAGTTCTAATCAAATGTCTGTCCTCCTCCAGAAAATCCTATGTACGCAAACGCACGTTGCAACTTCTTATCTAGTGCACGTCTTTAATTATTTTGACAGCGAATGCGCACCTGCGGACCACTTATGTGCACCCCTGTTTATGTCACTTATATTTTTATCCTGTGGACTGGCTGTCTGTTTTCTTATTAAACAAAATTGAACAGTTATTTTGCTGGCATCCCCCATCTATGAAGTTGCTTAAAAAATGTATCAATTACCTATCATTTAAAAATCATTTGAAATGTAATTAATTGACAGGAAAAGTAACACTATTATTTGTTACAGCAAACAAGCAAAACACGTTTCAGTATGTTTGCATTAAAGGTTTTCAAATAATAAGAAATACAAGTAATATACTTGTGTCATCATCTGATTCAGCCGCAACATACCTGCAAAATATAAACAGTAAAGCTTATAAATCTGGATACTGCCCCTCAGTAAGCTTCCAGAAACTGGACAATCAGAAGAATGTGGGTTTTGAGAGGGAGGGGTTAAAGAGCATGAGCAGCTTGTTTCAGATAGTGGATGAACTAAGGAACTGCATAAAGGGTTGGTGTAAGATAAGCAGGTCAAGTTTTTGTTTTTTTTAAAGGAAAATCATATAAAGTTACTCTGTTAGTTACTGTAGTTACTCTGAAGTTACTCTACTCCCAGAATGGACATTTGGAGCTGTGTGCATGGGGTCTTACCAGGTACTCCGGCTTCCTCCCAAAGACATGCAGTTAGTGGGGTTAGGTTAATTGGTAACTGTGTAATTTGTAAATGTGTCAGCCCTGTGACAGACCGGCGACCTGTCCAGGGTGTACCCTGCTTCTCGCCCCGGGATAGGCTCCAAGCACCCCCCTCCCCCCCGACCTCAATAGGATAAGAGAATGGATGGACGTAAAAGTTAGAAATGAAACTGCGTAAATTTTTATCATTTAATCCTCTCCAACCCAGCCAGAATTCTGGCTCCCATTAAAATCAATCAGTCAATCAATGAATTACAGATACTCCTGATCTCGACTTGTTGTGTGTAGAAAGCACACGTGTGGAACTGAATCAGTTTCTTTGTTTCCATCCTCTCCACCATCATGCTCACGACCAAACAGCTGTCAAAGAACATTAATACTGTAGACCTGACAGGACTGTATATGGGGACTGGTGAAAACCTCTCTACTCCACATCTAAACAGAAATGTGTACACAGTTGAACACATTTCTGACCACAAATTACAGTTTAGTCCTTTATTAATGATATGACTGATGATTGTATCTGTGAACTGGTGACTTCTGAGCTGCCTATAACATTATGATATGAAAGAGGAAGAAACTTGGTAAATGAATGAGTGACCAAGAAAGGGAAACGATAAAAACAATAAAAATAGATTACACAACAGGTTCTGCTTCCTGACACGTTGTACCAACTATACAGTGAGTGATGGCTACGAGATCAAATAGTGGTATGACCAAGTGGCAGCCTCTGAAACTTAAAAATGAAGTTCCTGAAAGACTGCACGTCCTCTAGTGGCCACTTGAGGCACCAGAAAGCAAGTAACTCCCAAAAGATGCTCCCGTTAGAATGCCTAACTTTTGAGCATTAACAAGCATGTTTACAGCCTATGAGTGGTTTCCTGCTTCATAAGAACTTTACAGGGGGTTGACTTTTTAAAATAACTTTTTCACAAAGCTACCTGGAATTAGCACTCCACTTTTTCTTCCATATAAGCTTCTGGCTTCATGAAATCCGCATGCCAGCAACCAAAACACTAACATCAAACCTTCAAAATGTGTAGTCCAAAATGAGTGGGTCAAATGCCCATAGGCTTTCTATCTATAGATATCTATAGTTTGACAATCTATTACAGACTGTAGCAGTGCTAACCACAACCAAAGACACAGATACCCTTGTAACCACAATGTAGAACTATTGTATTCTCCAAACACGCATTACAGCACAGGAACAGCTGTAATTTACCAGTAGCTGTGTGCAAGTGACCTCTCAGTCACGCAAGTAACTGCCAAGAGACATTAATTTGCTCATAAGGGTATAAAACCACTTTACCTAAAACAGAAGGGAAGAAGTTCAACAAGTCAGTATACTGCAGTGTGAAAATATGAGTGGATTAAACTAAAAGAAAAGTTGTTAGACAGGAATTAGCCAGCTCAATGCTTTTCTGCAAAGTAGTCAGCATGTCATTCTCTTTTGTATTCACATATTTTGAAGACGTAAAAGGCATTTTGCAGCAAAGCTTTTCATATAATTGCTCTTGTTGAGGCATAGAAATTTTGAAAAAACACCATCGGTTAAAAGTGTTCTTTGTGGGGCAGGAGGACAGAGCGGTCACGTTAAATCTGTGAAAAAAAAGCTCCATAAATAAAAGTTCTAAACATGCTGTAAATCTGACAGTCTCAAAGCTGCTCGGGCGCTCCACCTCACTGTCTACTACACTTGTAAAAAATCTCCAGCATCTGTTTCCCGTTACCTTGGAGATGTTGTTTCTTCAGTCTGTCCGGTTTACAGCAGACCGGCCCCATGGCTGAGTGAGCGGCGTGGGCTGGGGCAGGCGCTGCCTCCGGCCTAAAGCTAGAGCTCGAAGGAGTGGCTCCTCCGCCACCACCGAGTCCGTTTGGAAGCAGATCAGTACGCAGGTAGTACCGATGGCCAGAACCTGCCAGCGAGGCATGCTCGATGCCAGCGGAAACTAAACCCCGTCAAATGACCCCAGCCTCTTACTCCTCACTTTATTCTGCCCTTCCATTCACTCCTCTCTTCCTGTCTCTCGCATTCAGCAGTGTGGGCAGCAGGTCCGTTCCCTCAGCCCCCCTGGGGAGAAGCAAATCCCTGAGGAGGAGTGTAACAAGTCTCTCTCTCTCTCTTTCTGAGTGTGCAGTATCTGGGAGATGGGCTGTCCTCCAGTCTTTGTCAAACAAACCCGTACACACACACACACATATACAAAGAGAAATGGGGCAGTTCCTATCAGCCTCTGTGAGACAGATTCTTCCTTAAATGAGACAGAACAAAAAATATGTTACTGATACATATCCCTTTTATAAACTATTCTAGAAGTTTCTGAAGCTGGTTGCAATTTCAGAAAACTTTAGGAAGATGTGTTGTTCTGTCTTGTAAAATGTCTCTTGAGCAACCAGCCAATATGTGACCATGTATTCTGTTGACAGAAAAGAAGCAAAAAAGAAAATACAAGCATATTTTTCATACCCGCTGCTATAAAATACTGTTAATGTGATGCATCTTGCATGCAACTGACTCATTTAAAGTCAGAGAGAATCAACATGGGACCCAACATGTAGCTGTGTTAATGTTACAAAGGTCAAAGTGTAAAGAGAACTGGTTCTTTACTTGCAGTCAGACATTTAGGGTTCCCATATGAGGCAAAATGGCTTTTCAAACACACAAAAATCCTATGTGTGTGTGTCTGTGTGTATTATTCATCCATGGGTGATGTACTGTGTGAGCAACTAGTCCACAGTAAGGAATTGGCAGAAGCTATCACATTTGCACAGCCGTAATTGCGCGTGCTCTTGTCCAGGTGGCTTATCATTGCGCCGCACCGCCAGAATAGAGGGCTAATATCCCCGAGCCAGCCGTTAAGTTAAAAAAGAATAATTTAAGATATCTACTTATTTGCTTATTTCCCTCATGCCTGTAGGCTTTAAGACAAGCTCAATTCAGACTCAGGCACATGACTGTTGAATCGGCTTTGTTTGGGTGCGCTGCTAGCTTTGTCTCGAGTACACACTGATTTAAAAAAAAAAAAAACATAATAGAAGCCCAGTTTTTAATTGCAGGCATGCAGAACTACTCATGTTATTTCAGACAAATGCCAAAAGGAATTTGGTGTTTTTTCTGCTTCCACTCAAGTGACATTTAAGAGAGGGCTGTCTGCAGAGATGCAGGATAAATGCAGGCTGGTTATGACTTTGATGTTTCACATTTGTCAAACACTGAAAACCATTCAGCAGCACTTGCTTGCTTGCATGGGGGTTATTGTGTTGCTAGTATCTGCCTTGTGTCTACCTTTTCCAATACGGTTGGCTACTTAGCACCACAAAAAAGAATGACCAGTAGATTTACTCTGCGGCCAGACACACACACACAAACGTAGTCTTGCCAGAGCAGAGTCTATCAGTCAATGACATGACCCAGATGAAAAGCCAAGGTCTCTGGGCTCCCTTGAAAGACAAGGCTACTATTACAGCAGACAAAAGGGTGCTGAAAGTGAAGGAAAACCAGGCGCTGATTTATCAGCACTGATAGAAAAGTCCCCACCTTCATTTCTGGTCTGACCTCATATCGAGGGGTTACCAGTGCAGAAGTCCCAAACAGCTGCAGTGCGTGTGGGTTGCACTGCTGCTCATGACTGCCTGTTGCAAACAGATGTAGTTCAAAATGGTTCACTTTTAAACCTTTACATACAAATGATTCGTTTTCCAGCCAGAAATAAAAGGTGAACCTAATGTGAGGGAACATAGAGATTCATGCACTATTTAACCATTTTAAATGGGAGAGTGAATTTGGGCTGCAATCTGTTTGTCTTTTTCCAAAATCTGTTTGTATACAAATCATAAAAACTGAAAAAACTATGGATACTGACGATAATTTGACCATAAAATATGTTTGATTCAGTTCATCTTTATTACATATTGGGCAATAATGCAGCCCCTCAGGTCATCTTCTACCTGAAACAAGCTTGTTAACCCTTCCCATTTAACCCTCTGAACTGTAAATCATCATAGGTGTTGATGCTAGCCCTACCCATACTCTAACCTCATATTCTGAGGTGATTGTTTTCTTTCTTCCCTGATTTCCAGCTCAACAAAAAATCTGCTTGCCTGGAATTAGAGGTAGGGCTAGCGTTAGGGTTTTCTTTGATGATTATACTTTCTATATCTGCAAGTCCTTTAGAGGGTCTGAGTTATGTAAATTTTGTCATCGGGCGATGAGGGTCCATGCGGACCACATGCTTCCTTGGTTTTTGTGACCACATAGACTTGTCTGCGGAGAATTTCCGTTACAATGGACAAACTACACATGCTCCCCGGGTGGTGGACTTCAAATGGACTTCAAAGAAATATAACAGAAATGACTACTCTGCAATCAGGTGTCCAGCTGTCTGCGTCCATGTCTGCAGTGGAGGAAAATCAAGGCTTTAGACTTCTGAAGGTTAAAGGTCCTGATCCTATGCTTTACAGGCCCAACTATCAACGTGGGAACATAAATCCCCCATGAGGCCACCCCACCCCTTTGAATCCAGGTTTCTTCTGATTGGCTGTCCCTCACAAAAAGAACATTTGAACTCCAGGTGGGTGAGGCTGTTGCGCTCACAACAGATCTGTGTGGCTGATGTGAGCTTCTTAGACACGTTTTCCTTACTGACATACAAAGACATCATACATTCATATACTCTGACCAAATCTTTGGTCTATTAGCAGCACCACTAAAACACACACACACACACACATATATATATATGTGTATATATATATATATATATAGGCAATTGCTTAGAATCAGAATACTTTAATAATCCCTAAGGAAATTATGGCAAAATTATGGAAAGCATTTTGAGTGCTCAGAGTGAGTAGGAAAGCGCTATACTAGCCCATTTATATAGAATATGACTGAAAATTAGGAAACGCACAATAAAAATACCCTTAAAAAATTACCTGCCACCTAATTAACTAACAGATGCTCTATGTAAACGTATGCAAATGTAAATTTTACAAAAGACAAAAATCCTGTTTATTGTATAACAGAGACTACAACATAGCAACACGGCACTCCACTGTATATGTTATAGTGGCGAAACACTGTTCAGTGAGCTCATTATTGTATGTTTCAAGAGGGACCGCTCTGTGAAATTGGCTGCACACATAGCCAGACACATTAATGATTGCTTTAGAAATGAGAGGAAGCATCATTTTAACACAAGGTACAGACTCGAATCTCCAAGCCTATTCATTTCATACAAACGGGAGCGCGTAAACCTTCATCACACTAAGCCGATTACAGGCTGGAGGAAGAAAGAGCATGCTAACACGTGCTTCTGCGCTGAGCAGACAACAAATCTAACGTGATGTAAACAGCAGATGGAGTCGTCATAAATTATGGACAGGAGGGAAAACATAACTTATACAGACTGATCCCGATAAGCTTTTATTACAGTTAGAATCCGGCAGGATGTGGACTGTGGATCTTGAGTGACTAACTTCCACACTCAGCATGTACACACCTAACATGAACTGAATTTCTTTGGAGTCTTGTGGTTCCTGCATCCTTCTAAATTATATTTGTCTCCTTTGACTGACCTCCTCCTCTCCTTTTTCTTTACACTCTTCTCCTGCCTTCTCTAGCTGTGCTTCTTACACTCCTCTCACATGTTGGGGCTCTTAAGACTTTTCTGGGGTTCACACCCGTCTGCGATATTGACTGGCCTTAAACAAACCACATAGACACTCACAAGCCTGTCGGCTAGTTCAAACAGAAGAAAGGATCTCCAAGCAAACACCACAGAATGAGTAATAAACAGTCAAACTATTACAGAGGTCATTTGCAGTATGGATTAGAGAACCCGATTTAGAGATTATACCTGTAGCTCTGTGGCTGCTTAGTTCATTTTTATACGCATATCTTCTTAGATATGTCTTAATATACACTTTAAACTGCTGCTCAGAGATGGTATTATTTTAATCTGTTACACAAAAGGTTAAGTACTATGAGAAATTTCACCTTCACCACAATAAAATGTGTTGTATTGATTGAGTGAAACCTTGGAAAGCCATGTGAGGTCAATCTAGCTAGACCAGTTGGCCGCAGGCAGTGCTTCTGTGTTTGAAGCATGACGGCTCACTAACAGTCCTGAAATCTACGGTCTCAGAGCAACGGCATGATGGAGGGCGAGGCTGTTCTCTGTCTTATTTTATGTTACTCTCACACAGTAATTGACTTTCATGCTCACACGCCACAAGCTAGAAATACAATACTGGAACTGCCAGCACTGAGGTCAAGAGACGCAAGACAAGGAGGCAGACCACTGTGGACAACAGCGCTCTCTAGTGTTAGCAAACAGAATAGGAACTAAAGAATAAATAGAGTCCAGGCACAATGCATACGAGTAGGTATGTGAGGCGATATGAGATGGTGAATAGCAAATTTAATGCTAACTATAACAGCTAGGAGAGAGTAAAATTATTTTACAGGTTCTTTTTTAATACAAAAGGAAGCTCAGTGAAATTAATGTCATGCAAACTAGCAACTGATGGGAATTCCTTGCTGCTTCCTGTATCTAATCTGTGGTCACGTGACTTCAGATATTTGCATCGCGCACCGTAAAACAGGATATTACATTTTTGGCTCAGACGGTCAGCACAGAGATAAACGCACAATGGGAAACCTGCAGGTTTTTGTGATAAGGGTGCAGAGAATAAGGGATCTCACCTGGTACGATCTCAAACAGGTGCCTTCCTGGTTCATCTGGATTAGCTGTGAGCTCATTGACCAGGCATCCCTGCAGTGGTATACAGCCCTGAAACGTACAGGAAAAAGCTTTCAAATAGTTTCCCACCACAGAAGCATCGATTTGGTAAATGGCCTGTATTTGTATAGCGCTTTTCTAGTCCCTAAGGACCCCAAAGCGCTTTACACAACCTGTCATCCACCCATTCATACACACATTCACACACTGGCTGATTGATTTCCTTTGTCTTTTCTCCACTTTCACTAGTTTCTCAACTTTTTACTTATATTTTACTGTAACTGTCCAGAAAACTGGCTAAAGAAAGAAAGATAGAAAGACAAATATGAGGAGCTGGGCACACTGAGATAAACACTTGTGGTTTGGAGTGACCATGACCTACAACATGACCTGTGATGGATGTAAATTTCCTGGCTTCTGTGACGTAACACTCGGTCAGTTGGTAGTTTATGAAAATCTTATTTTAACAGGTAACCTTATCTATGACAAATGTTTAGTCCAAGCCTGTGATAAAATCTGTTTTTGTGCCCCACTTGATTCACTGCATTGATTATTGGTGTTCCCTGTTTTCAGTCACCTCTGCCAACGTGTTATCACAGCTTCCAAATAGTTTGCTTGTGGTCTCTATTCCTAACTAAACTCTCAGTTATTCTGGCAGGATATGGTGGAAACTCCAGGCTAATTTTAAGATCATTTGACAGACAGGTACAGTTAGTACCTGCTTAACACTCTGAAACCCAAACCTGCGTCATGTTTTCAAGGGTTATGGTTTAACTCATCATTGATGATCTTTTTAAGTTGAAATTTGGCACGCCATTTGGAATGATCTTAAGACTTAGGGTACTCCCATTAGGCAATCCAAAGTGTGGCCAAGCATGCTGGACCAACAGTGCCCGGTTCTTTTGGGATTGCTGCAAATTGTGCTTGGGCAAGTGTGCCATGCCCTGACCTGCTCAAAGAGGCGTCCCTGGCTGATTGATCTGGAGTGATTTACCATGTCTAAGAAAGGATCTCCAGTCATTTGTCAATAACCGACTCTGCAAACCTGAGGACTGGGTGTGACTGATTCCAAAAGCAGCCCCAAATGAGCCACAAAATCATAAGCGCACAGATTCACTCGGATTCTGCAAGATTGCCTGTTTTTGCCATTAAATCGTAATGAAATGTGTGCGTGAGAGGCTTGAGTCTGACTTAGTTGCCTACTCTCACCCCCCACCTCCTGTTTCCTCCCTCCTTATTACTCACCTCTTAGCCCCTCTAAAATTTTAAGCAGCTACTCCTGTGATTGAACAGGGACCCACACAGATTATCAGAATACATTATCCAGATCAATACCCATTTAGCCCCGAGAACTTAGGGCCAAGTGAGCTGTGAAGAGATGCCAGCGTCTGTAGGTCGGCCCCGTTAATCTCCACACTGGCATCCTCCATCAAACAGGCAGAAGAGTCTGCCAAACAGCCTCAGCCTGAGGGCTGGGCTGTCGCCAGCATTAGTCGCCATGGCAACAAATGGAAAGGGGTGGAAGCTGTGGATGGATAGAGCACAGGGGCAGGGCAGGATGGGTGTCCCAAGGGTGCTATGTGCTCAGAATAACACAAGTAGCTGGCTGGGGATGAATGACTAAGAAAAGGCAACACGTAACCCGAGAACACAAATCACGCAGAAAAGTAGGCTAGATAGCGCTGTTTGTCCTTCCCTGCATTTTAACCAATGATACGGGAACTGTGCGCACATGTAGAAGCTTCAAAGCAGCTGCAAACAGATGCGGCCACGCCTACTTTAACCTCGCTTGTACACGAATGCCAGTCAGTTATTATTCTAGCCTGGCCTCTCGAGGTTTGTTCACACTTTTATTTCACGTTGGCAACAGTGCAACATGAACAGCTAGCGCATTGTTACTCATGGACATTACGCAGTGCTGTTGATCGGTACCGTGTGCCTAGATCTGAACCTGAAGCACCCCAGACTCGTCCTATTTGGCACGTGCCATGCCCAGGTCTATAAACACACGCCTCTTAAAAGTAATCGGTGCCAGAAGTGGACGTAAAGCAAGAAACGAAGGAGCAGTAAAGAATTACTGGAACAGAAAGCCATGTACAATGCTGATGCTGCCAAGGTTTCAGAGCACCATAATGTCAGGCTGAAAAAATCTGAAATCATATGAAAGAAGTAAGTGATGGGGTTGAGCATAAATCAAATCAAAACAAAACCAAATATAAACTTTAAGTTTAAGCTGTTTTTAAGCTTTTTCTGTTTATTTTGTCAAAGGTTTTGTGTATTACAACCAGAGTCATTGTTGTGTGATGGTGGTGCCCTTTGTGTACCGCCAGATAACTGGACTCTGTTTGTTCAGCAGTGTATTCCACCCCCCCAGACACACACACACACGATGAAAAGGAAAAGAAAACCCCCATAGATCCTCATCCAGCGCTGCCTTTCCTGCTACCAATTATCACATCCTTTCATCTTGGTAGTGGGGCAGTCATGTTCTGTTCGCAGCAGCGCTCGGACTATACCCTCCCCTCCCACGCCTCCACCCCCGACCACACTCCCGGCCTCGGGTTTCCTATCGATTAAGAGATGAGAGGGTAAAAAAAAAAGGCCAGAATCGCAGTTTCTCACACAACTCAGAGGGTGTGCATGCATGAGTGGGTTTGTGATGGTGTGTGGTGTGTGTGTGTGCGCGTGTGCAGTCAGCCACACACTACATGTGACTTGAATCCCTTGGAAGTTGCGAATCAATATGAGCTGGATGAGTATTGGCAAGCTCTGACTGTCATTTTTTCTCCTCAAAATTGGAGACAGAGGAGTGGGGAACACATCATTGTGTGTGTGTCTGTGTGTGTGTGTGTGTGTGTGTGTGTGTGTGTGTGTGTGTGTGTGTGTGTGTGTGTGTGTGTGTGTGTGTGTGTGTGTGTGTGCACGCGCATCCGTCAATCATGAACCTTCTGTCTTTTATTGTTGGATTACATCGCTTCTTGTTGCATCTACAACTAAACCTATTAGCTTCACTGAATCTCCATCTAAAAGTCTTTGATATAAGTGTGTGTGTGTTTGTGTGTGAGTGTGTGTTTGTGTTTTGTAGGAATGCAGAGTGGGAAAAAGTGAGTCAGCTGTTTGCCACAGAAGATGGCGTTCAACAAAGAAACAATGGGATTGATTGGAGGTTTACTTTGTAGACAATTTTACAATGATGTACTAATGCAGTAGGAAGACAGGCGTCACACACTGCCCTGCTGTTTGTACTAATGCACTGAAACGTCTGCTGAGTGTGGTGAGTTATCATTACAGCTGAGTGTTTTCATCTGACAACAATAAAGCACACGCAGTATTACTGTTGGTGGCGGTCACTCATTGTACATAATTAGCTCCAAGCCTTGATGTTTTTAACTATGAGAACCATGAGGAGGCAGAATTGGAATTTGTTACTTACTTGCATGTAAATGTAAAAAAATGAGGAGTTTAGCAAATATAAATAATAATATTTGATAAATATAAGCTTTAAGAATGTGCCTTTAATGCATTCTGCACTTTTATTAGTCATTGTTCAAGCTTTTAGGGATAAATGTTTTTTCTGCGTATCTTCAGTGTGTCTTTGATTTATTACTGTTAGTTTATTGCTTCATATTTATTGCTTTATTCAAATGTAATCATTTGTGGTGGCAGTATCTGCCTAGTGCACCTGCATAAGGTGCTCAAGAAGAAGTGATATTGATATATGTTGTTATATGTTATATGTTGCATTTTTCCCACCCCTAAAGAAATGTTAAAAATCTGAAAATGAAATACTGAGCCACATATAATGTTACCCACATATATGTGGGTAACAGACGTCTCCAAAAACGTCGGAGCACTTTTGCAAATATGTGATGTCTTCATAAATCGAGCAGTTATTTGAAATTTACACAGCTACATTCTCACCTGAAAATATCTTAAAAGAAAGAGTAACATTAAAACTAAGTAGCTGCCACCATTGTTGGAAACTGGAATTGGCTGGGCCGCGCTATGAATTATGGGATAGGTTGGGCCATGAAGAATACACCCGACCCATCCTTCAAATTCGGAGAAATGAAGGACGCATTTGTCGGCCGCATTTGGAGCAGCCTTCGAATTGGGACAGCCTTCGTCGCCTGGCTGTGACGTAATCGGCCTTCAAGTGCGGCCTCTGAAGGACGCAGCCTATGAACTGGAACATACCTAAAGTATCTGAATTTCACGAGCGGGACCATGCCTCCAAACATGCTCCTTCCAGATCTTATCTATGTATGTTCCCCCACTTCTACAAGCTGTTAATTCTCGTTTACGCGCCCCATCCTCCCTCCCCTTTTCAATTCTTTAACTTCTTCACTTCTATTTAGTACATGGGGATCTGCTAGGCTCAGGAGCCGCCTACGGTTTGCGGCCTTCCCCAAACCGCAGCTCAGTTCACATCCAAACCATTCACCTTTATCTACTAAAATGCTGTCAAACCTAAAATGAGGATGTGGGCCCAGCTAGTGAATTGTATCTTATCTCATTTTATGAGAGAATTTTATTACAAAACATCTGAATATCATAACTATGAGTTCTGGCCAAGGCCTGTTTACTTCATAGACCTCTCTATTGCCCCCAAGTAGCCAATAAATGGAATGAATGCATGTTTAAGGTGGGTTTAAGTCCAGTGCTCAACTGTAGAGTGACTTAAAACAAGCAGATTTCTCACAGATGGAAATTAGGATACATTTTTCTTGAAGTAATGGCTCAACGTGCTGTTTGGCAAAACTGCAATCAGTTCCAATGATACAGAAAAATGTTTGGGAACAAAGTCGTTTACAGAGATGACGTCAGTGGAAAACAGGGCTTGCTCCAGAGTACTTAGGGATCAACAAGAGTTTCTTTAATTAATGGGCAATCTGCTCTGCCACGTGAGCTACTCATGCTTTGATTTGAAAGACCTAAATTAGTTTTTTCCCCTTCCCTCACTCAGACTTTAGATTACCTGTGAGGTCTTATCAACAATCGTTACTGCTGAACATCACCTGCAGATTTGAAAAGCTTCAGATCAAATCATTTACATGAAGGTTTCTCATGTATTCAGCTGCACATTAAACTCCATAAGTTTGAGCTGCATGACTCAGCTGTCCCGTCCTCCAAAAGGAAGCTGCACCTCATTATGTAAATGTAATCACGCCGGCCAAAAAGCAGTGCTCCAGCTTTTAATTTCGCCACCCTCTGACTGTTTTCCGTTGTGTGTGAACGTGGCTGAAATATTACCTGCGGTTTGGTTTCTTCCTCGTCTTTGTAGAAGTAGAGCTGGTCCGAGCGCAGCACGAACCAGCGCAGCTGCCAGTTCTTCATGATGCTGCGCTGCTTCTTCAGCCACCCCGCCTTCAGCGCCCCTTCGTGGAGGCTCGGGGAGGCTGGGCGGCACGATCCTCGCGACACCTCGCTCATCACCATGCTCTTTGACCTGGCTAATGACACATACACAACACACAGCATATTTTTTAGGCTTATACACAAGCAGCTGAAAGCAAAGGATATTGTTTGTTTTGATTTATTTACCATTTGTCTTTCTAGTAGGTGTATGCTGTCCCTCTTTTTTTATCCTGAATGCACATAGTGCTCTACCAGGGGCTTTAGTCATGACAGCCTTTTACCCCAGGCTTCTACACCGCCACATAAAAGGGAATGGGACTGCAGAGAGGCAGCAGACACAAAAACTAAGGGGAAAAACACACACACACCCACACAGACACACACCATGCATAGCCTCGGGTGACAGGGATACCCCCCCCTTCAATTTCAGAGGTCCTTGGAATAGACTTATTGTGCAGAGGTACAACCCAGCAGAATAGCTGAGGCTTTTGAGCTCAGATAATAGGACCACATGGGACTGACTGGCTGACTGAATGATCCTCAATAAACGTGTGTAACCTGAGCTCAAGTCAAAGATGGGTTTTAAAAGGGAGTGTGTGGCAGCTTTATAGCTACCGAGGTACTCAGATTTTCCTAGTATGACATCAGCGGTTAAATAATGTCATTTTTGTAGTTATTGCACTGACATTTAAATAAAACGTCTGTAGACATAAAGGAGCGTGACTCTACACTGAGATGTGTGTTTTCATCAGACGTTAAAGGATACATTATTTTTACACACTTACAAAAAGGTTTGGCACAGATAAATAAACCTGGGGCAAACTAGTGAAAGGCTATTTGATGATCATGTATTATTTAGAGCAATCAATTCTGCTGACATCCTCCCTGCTGGTGTGTGTTCTTTGCCCCCCCACATACCTCAGACACACACACACACACACACACGTATACATGGAATCGATGGCACTGAGGCATGGAAGGGGAAGAAAATCAATTTTTATTCTTTTTTATTGGCCTACATCTTTACCTTCAGCCTATACATTGAGCTTAACGAACATGGCTCATATCATTTTTATTGCACATCACAGCCTGTTTTGACACCCCGAAAAGCCTGTTGATGCTGACAGATGTGGTGTGGCCCACTATTTTTTTATGCAAACTGGGTCCAGGCTTGCTGTGGAAACCTCTTTAATATATATCAGTAATATATATTCAGTAATATATTTCCTTAAAGTGGTATCTTTTTTCCACTCTGTGTCTAATGCTGTCCTGTTTTAGAGAGCACACAAATGCTGCCTAAACGAAAACAATATTCTTACAGTGCTCTAAAATATTGTGTTGAGCTGAGGGTAACTACAGTGTAGAGGCAATTCTCTGTCAGATCACCACTTGTTTTATATTGTCATTGTTATTGAATCTGTTGTTTATGCAAGAATAATTTGCTAGTGCAGCTGTGACTTTAACTTGGTTGGATTCAGTTTCAAATTTGCTGAATATGGTTTGAAATTTGCTTCAGTGTGTGGCTTTCATTATGATTGTGCCATTTAGCCTTTTTGCCAGTGACCAAGCATTATTCATGTTCCCTGGTTTCAACAAAGAGTGGTGTCATATTACCCCTTTTGTTTAAGCCAGCTTTTCATTGTTAGCTTGCTCCTTTATTCTGAATGTTTGTGCAGATAGTTGGAAAACACTGGCGGCAGATACAGAGTACTGCATTGTGGTGCTAGTGTTTGGGCTGCTGCTCGGGGCATGTTTAAAGGTGTAATATGTAAGATAATAATATACAGTCTATTAACAGCAACCCACAAGGGAGAGCAGCTCATTACTAGAATGCTTTGGTAGTGGTATACTCCACTATTGTAGAGTAAAGTAAGGTAAGCCTTCTGGTCAGGCGACTGTAATCACCTATGACTTCAGTTTTTTCCAAAACACTAAAGATTGGCACGAATTCACGTGATGCTCTAGATGGTTTTCTTTCAAAAGACTCTACGGAAATTTTACGAAGTCATGGAGAGTGCCTCTAATTGGGATTTGTTTATATGGTCACATTGACACATGACTCATGAGGAAAGATAACCAGTTTAGGGATGGGGAGTGAATCTGAGGGCTCAGTAGAGCCAGAGCCACTGACTAAGTAACATTTTCCCTTTTTCCATTTTAATATGAAGTGACGTTTTCCTTTATTTCATGATTTTATACATGGAACACTCTTTTTCCACATCTCTGTTTAGACAGTTGCTCTTGCAAAAGAAGGAATCAGATGCATTCAGTCTGTCAGTACCGACCCACAACTTACTGAGCAGGATAGAGGCAGCGTTGCTAGTTAAACATAAAAATGAATACCTTTTTTGCAAAGAGCCGTCTCCTTTGGCTGCCATTAATAACACGAGCTCATCATATGCAGTGTGGGCAGTGCTACCCATGGACTCATTATCACCTCTTAAGCTACAAAGACAGATTACAAGGGTCTGGTTGGGACTAGCTGCTTGTTATGGGTCAATATTTCTGCAACATTATGCAAGACAACTTTGACATTTGGTCAGACTCTTTATTTCTTCACAGTCTTTATTTCTCCACATTCTGCTGTTGAGTTCATTTTGAATCATTTGAAAGTAATTAGAACATATTTTAAAAAGCTTTAATACCAGCAGACTCACCTCTCTTTATGTTTTACCTCTCTCCTCTAGATTAGCTTTATTTCTTTTTCACTGCTAACAGTTCCCATCTCCCCTGGCTCTTTATTTTCACTCCTCTGCCCGTCACCCTCCATTTCTCGTACTTTGACTCGCTCTAATTCTTCTCGTCTTTTGAATCAAAGCGCTGTTGCTCTGTGAGCACCCAGCGCACATGCATTTAAAGGACAGTTTTGTTATCAAACTGGCACGGTAACTAATTTTTGAATTACAGCTAAACTTTAATTGGCTGCATATAATCTTTTACATGTAAAATTATTTTCATTTTTCATGAGAAGTCAATTTGAAGCACTGCAAAGCATAGGGTTATCTGTTATTGTTTTGAACAAGAGACTCTTCTGCAGCTGGCTTTTTCTCTAACCAGTTAATATTTAGCAGAAGAAGAAGCATAACTTGAATCTCTCTTATATCATTTTACTTTGTAGATCTCTAGTTTTCTTAAATTTGTTTTTTGAATCCTAAGCTATGCTTTCCTTAGCTGTCACTATTCTTTGATGTTTTGGTTGTCCAGTGTTGCCTTGACTACACAAATGTGATAGCACAACCCCTGCACAGATCAGCTGGATATTTCGACATGGTGAAGTGTCTCATGTGTGCAGCATCAGCGGTGTAAACAGATCAGTCTTACCCTGACTGGGATCATCGCTACAACTAACAAATTGCAGTTGTATTGCAGTTGTGTCACTCACCTTCCCTGTCCTTCTTAACACCTCTGCTTTTTCGCACCACATCCCGTCCCTCTTGCCTTTCCATCGCTCCTCAACCTGCCACTGCTCCCATAAAAGAGGACCACTGTTCAACACATGAGCTGCCTGGATCATGGACTCAATGGAACATACGCAGGGCGATGATTCACGCCTGACTCACAACTGATTTTTGATTTGTGTGTGTGTGCATGTGTGTGTGTGTGTGTGTGTGTGTGCGTATCAAGCACAACTACCCACTGTGCCAATTTGGACCTTCTATTCAGAGTGATTCAGACGTTCCTTGGTTTGGGTGGAGCTGGTCTGTGGTCACTTCTACAACTATCAACTACAATGAAGGAAAAAAGGCCATTTTGCTGTAAAAGTGCACTTTATACACAATCACTGCAATTCAGTGTGGTTATGGAAGCGCTGAGTCAAATTACAAGGGCTCATCATAATGGATGACTTTGTGCAGTACAATATACCCATTATTGTCCATCATGACTTCTCTGATGATAACTTATGTAACTGAGAGAATGCATCATGTTATTTCACTGTCACGGAATAATTGTATGTATATCAAGGAATACCTGATGGATTGGCTACATATCCAGTTACAATATAATGAACATTGAAGCTGGTTAAAAGGAAATTGTTAAAAAAAAAAAAAGGCCATATACTGTAGATCACTTTAAAAAACATATTTTTTGTGCTATTAACCAATAATTATATTTATCTGTCCAGTACACTACAACCCTGAGTTATAGTCAAGAGTCTAAAATGTAGAAAGCTGTTGTAGCTTATTAGCTGTATGCTTTGTGCTTTTCAAGACCAATAGGTTGTACAAATGTGTCTTTTGACTAAACTTACCGTTCAAAGCCCCAGAAACAAGCTGACTAAATGATAGCTAAGTCAGCTAGCTTAAAAATTAAAACACGGAAAGCTAATGTGACTGACTACTTCTAGCATGTTCTTAGATTATAGTCGTGTTAGCTTTTAGCTCAGCAGCTACATTAGTTTACCAACTAGCCCAGTGAGTAGCTCCTACGTCAACAAGCCTCTAGCACTAGCAACTAACATTAGCGACTTCAAGTCAAACAAGTACAGGGATGTAAATACATTAGAAGTTTTTTTTAAGCCAGGATTGTCCACTAGCAGCCATCAGCTACAAACTGATGTGGAACCTTTCCTTTGGTTCATGTCAAATAAAACGAGGTTACTATGATTACTATTAGATATTAGCAGTGTTGGGACTAACGCGTTATTAAGTAACGCGTTACAGTAACTACGTTATTATTGTGGTAACGAGCACGGTAACTAGTTATTATGCCAAAACCAGGAACGCGTTACTCGTTACTGGGATTTAGATAGGCTCGTTATTCGTTACTTCGTGTGGTGGATATCGCGGAGCTTCCACAGATTCAGTAACATTAGCAAGTGGTGGAGGCCAGCAGGTGGATGAAGGAAAAGGGAGGCAAGAGGAGAGACCCGAAGCGGCCGCCGGTCCGCGTGTCAGGTGAACTGAACTTATGACCTGCAGTCTATCGGAGTCAGATATAAACCAAGTTTAGGTGCAGTTTATTTTCGGTATGCTGACATTTTCGTACTGCGTGCTAGCTAGCATGACGGAGTTTCTATACAGCTGGGTGGGTGCTATGTTACTGATGTTGAACTTTATTTTGTTCATACGGTTAATTATTAGAGTTGCCAACCGTCCCCTAAAAAACAGAATCGTCTTGTATTCAGAGAAAATATTACGCGTTTCGTACTGAGGTGAAAAGGAACACAGTTTGTCCCGGACTTCAGCTACAATGAAAAAGACACAAAGCTGGAGCTGCACAGCTGCCTCTTCTTCTCTCATTCTCTCCCGTTTCTACTTCAATCACGAAACTGATCAATGATCAGCTGATCGGCTTTTCTCTCTTGTTTATTTATCGCCCACTTTGCGCCAGAAAGAGGAAACCAGCGGATGTCGCGTTAAACAACAGCAGCACGTTTAAGCTTGATCAGCTGTTGTTAGAATTTATTTAATATTAATTTCTAGTATCAGCTGATGTTTGCTGGAGCCACAGCTGTAAAGCTGCTGCTCATGATATCAGTTTGGTTATCTGGTGAGAGGGAAACATGAAGATGAAACCAGGAGATGTCCTTACTGAATCATCAGAGCTGAACAGGTGATGTAGAAACAGGTTTACCTTTTTAGTGACATGAATGAGTTGAAGGGAAGTTATGAGCTGTTTCTGAGAGACAAATAACACCAGGATCCTTTTCTAAGTAGCTGACAGCTGGTAACTGTGCAGGGGCGGGTCTAGCAAAGTTTTGCCAGGGGGCCAGGTAGGGCATTAACAGGAAAAGGGGGGGAGCAAGGAAATACTTTTCTTTATTATTCCCATTTAAAATGTCTCGCTTTTAAAAAAATAATTATCTGAGTCTTACAACAAACAATTGATAGATTGATACATATATACCATCAGAACAGTGTACATCACTGTCACAACAGTGTTTATTTTCATTCAAAGGCTTTATGATTTTTCCTATAATGGTGGGCCGGTCTCTAGTCAAAATGCCCGGGACGATTTTTTGTCCCAGTCCAGCTCTGTATGCAGCTCATCTGCAGTCTGGTGTTACCTACATCTTCCTATTCAGAAGGCAGAATTTCCAAGTTCTGAGTACAATCAAAAGCACCACGACTGCAGTTTTTGTGTTGGATGTAAAAAGCAAGCTAGAATCATGGTGGCGGTCAACAACGGTCCAGGCGTGGGATTTCTCTCATGGAAATGTGCACATTATTTTTTCCTTTCTATTGGTAGGTGGCACAGTGCACTTGTGGCAAGTAAGCAAGCTAGAAGACTGGCAATCTTGCTGGGTATCCAGTTACGGAAGCAACACATTAACAAGAGAATTCTGAGTAAAACCAAAGTTACTTTCCCTAGTAACTAGTTACTTTGAAAGTAACGAGTAACTTGAAGTAACTGAGTTACTTTTTTAGAGAAGTAACTAGTAATGTAACTAAGTTACTAATTTAAAGTAACTTACCCAACACTGGATATTAGTAATGCTACTACTGAAACTCCTTCCCCTTTCCAAGTGCTTTGGCTCAGTAATGTCATGAGGACTGATACTTAACGATACCAACAATCAAAAAAGGAAACAGTACTTATTTTATTTAGCACCGCAGGCAGCCCCAAGGCTGCAGTTAGGTTTGCCAATTGTCCCGTTTTAGCCAGGACATCCAGTATAATGAGCAAAACTGGTGCATCCCTTATATTAACTAAAATGTCCCGTTTATTGATTGTTACCTGCAACGTCACTTTCTGACCAACAGTTGGCACTCTTACAAATACCAAATCTGATTTGACCACAATTATATCAGATGAGTGCTTGTGTCCAGTCACAACTGATGTGAGGAGTAATATGTGAGTCATAAAAACACGGTGCCGTTTGGTCTGCTTAATAAACTGGGTAATTGAAGCCTGTATTTACAGTATTTTGTTTGATCATTTTTCTTTTTTGCTCATGTGATTTCTGTCATTTATTGTTTTAGATGAGGTATTGATTAAACTGAATACCAACATTTTACTGCATTTTTATTGTAAGAATATGAACATACAGTGCATATTTACACTATGCCCAGCTAGCTGTGCACTGTGTTTCTGGCACACCAGAGTGTCCCTTATGTGATAGTTAAGAAGTTTGCAACCCTAGCTGCAACTCTTCTGTGAATTTTAGTCTATCCTTACATGCTAAGGAATCAGGTAAGGAAGTACTTTGCATTGTTGTCCTGAAATACACGTTACTACTTATTATTATTTATGTATTTGTGTATTGAGACAGTTAGCACTGCCGTTGTAAATCAGTTATTTTCTACATGCTAAAATGTTTACAAAGGACTGATATTTGTACTGACTATTAAATTTCTGGTATCATGACATTCCTACTTTGGCCAGTAATTTACATAATGTTCACTGCTTCACAGTGGCATGTTAACAGTGGATTTTTATAACTCCACCAGTATTGATGAAATTTTTAGGACTACTGCTCATTGTTAAAATGTTTTATTCACCATTGTATTATGTGTAAGATAAAGCCGCAGTATAAACATGGTAGACAAGTGCATATGTTTGCTAATTTGTGTGAACTGAGCCTTAAAGAAGGCTTTACAGGACAGAGGACTCCACAAAGCAAAACCATGTGAGGATGTAGCTTCATTCAGTTTGCTCGTGTATAAAAATGAGAACGGTGATGCTGATTGTTCAGCCACAGAAATGGACAAACTCACAGAGACTGAAATTCATGCAGCCCTCAAAATAGCAGCGATGGAGTGCCCTGTCCTGGACTCAGCAGTGGCACATATGGAACTAATGCCACAACGTGGACAAATGGTTGTCAACAAACGTAAAACAAAGCACAAGTGGTCTGACACATGAAGACACATGATGCCTCGCACACATGCCTGAACGCGCACGCTGCCTGTGATGTCACTTTATACAGTTTGGAGCTGTATATTTATCACCAGTAGGAAATTGATATAAGGCTGTTATGCACATCAGAGAGGAGTGGATCCATTAGCATGGCCGGGCGAGTGCTCCAGAGTAGCTCGGTAGCACTACACTGATGGCTAAATCACATGCACGCAAGCACAAACATTGGCATGTTGGAAGAATCCAATTTCATTAACCTGGTTTTTGTCCAGTGATTTATGGCTTGCGAAAAAAACAGCACAGGGAGTTACAGGTGCATCAATACGTTAGCCTATCACTGCTGATTAATGCGTTAGCTGTTATGTGTGTGTGTGTGTGTGTGGTAGCATTTCTTGGGTGGGGGCTGCAAATAATATACAGCCTGTTATGTTAAAACTGCAGTGGGGTGGACGTGATCTGCACTGGTGGGTGCGCGTTATCGTCTCTACATGTACGTTATGTGTGTGAATTTTTCCTCCACAGTCTTGCTCACAGCATGTAGTTGTGAGGGTGTTCGTTCATGTTTCTTTGACAGGCGTTATGTCAGGGTGTTGCTACATTGGAGCACTTTGATCACAAAACCATGGTAACACAGATCAAAAAGACGCAGCTGATATGTGGGCAATTAAATCTGCTACTATTTCTGTTGCCAACCATTGTAACCACAACCCTGTTACAGTTTTAATGTGTTAGTGGCTGACACAGTTATTGCTAAAAGCCAACAGTTAGATAGAAGCTAAAAGGTAAATAATATCAAGTCTGTAGTTTAGACATGATGGAAATTTACCTTTATTTGCTTCCTTGATAGAAAGATAAATCTGATACGGTTTGTCTGTTTGCTAAATAAGAAGCAGAAGCATCTGAAGAGCAGTGTGCAACAGCCAGGCTGAACGTAGTGTTACGTCTTCAATATCTGCAAAAACACAAGGCCCACTAGGATCTGGGTGACATGCTGTCATTTACCCTCTAATTTATTACAAGGGCAACTACCTCCATTAGCTCTAAAACCAAAATGGACACTGTACCAGGGACATTGTCAAGACTTCTTGTCCACAGCATATGGTTGTTCGCATCAAGTTGCAACCTCTGAGGTTAAAAAATGAAGCCAATGTGGAAATGGCAATTTCCTCAAATGGGTAGTTGAGGTTGGCTCCAAAAGTGGAGTCAGTCCCAATAGACTCCCATATAAATATGTCCAGCAACAGAAATAGACATGTTCTGTAGACTGACACACCAAAACATCTTTGGTCTTTATAGAGTGGACTGGAGAGATTCCAGCTGGATTCAAGCTTGTGCCACCAACTCCTTCCTATCACAACTTTATCCTGTGAAATTAATATTTATACTTTGATACTAAATATTTCTTTTCACATGTATAACTCATATTCTTATAACTGTTTTATTTTTGATTCAGTCTACTGCAGACTTTTGATCAGACGGAAATGACATTTCAATTGTGTATGCCACATTCCACATATTTTAGAACTGACAATAAAGTTGTCTTTGACTTTTCCTTTCTTTGTGTCCATTGTGCAAGAGAAAAGGTTATTTTTTTTAATATAATGCAATTAGTTTATGTTATATTAAGACTTAAAGTTGACACGATAAGGACATCTTATTCAGTTAAAATAAGTAAGAAGTTAAAACAGTGCTGTAATGAATTGAGCGTACGGTAATCCCCATCTCTAACCTGCCGTCCAAAAAACAAAACAGTGCCAGCTGAAATGTTCAGAAAAACAGAAATCACAAAGCAATGGGTGACTTCACAGCCATCTTTTACATACAGGCTATGGTTTACATAGCTTGACCTTCTGCTGTCATGAATTCAGGAGCCAGTAAAGATCAATACATGCGTGACACACCGTTAATTTATATTATGGGTGTCTTCTTCGACTTACCAGTACAAGCAGCCTAATCATCCACAGCGTCGCCACCACACTGGTTGGTTCCCCGTCCCTTCAAGACCTACTGTGACCTTAGCTCAACTTGTGATATGCGTCTGTGCGATACTCCATGCAACAAATGTGATGCTGTCAGCAGTGAAGCACTAATTTACAGACGGTATGCAGAGAATGTTTCCCACGCGGGGCTCACACAGTCGCTATAATCTCTTTCATTTTCACTGTCTCAGATGTGCAGCGAGGATGTGAGGTAGTGTCAGCTCCTTAGATTATACGAAATATTCTTCCCTAGACTACCTTCCTTGATTCATAAAAATGCATTTTTGACCTTTATGCTAGGAAAAGAGGGATTTTGTCTATAAAACCCCTCGTTTAGGTCAGACTACAGATTTAACTGACTTTGCAACCAGTTCTGTGCCACTCTAGCAGAGGATTTAAACATCGCTCTGCCATTCCTGGGAACTATTCATGTCATCTTATCAGATCCAGTTAGATAATTGTAGTTTTCTATTGGTGCCAAAAAAGAAATGGGAGACAGACACACACTCTCACACACATATTAATGTATCCATCCACAAAGACACACACACACATGCCACACGGCTGCAGCTTCAGCGGCAGCTGACGGCAGCCCGATAGTGCCTAGCGCTGCAGTGATGAAACTAGAGATGCTGCTCACTCCTCCTAATAGAATTCACACCGACGGC
Source organism: Pelmatolapia mariae (assembly GCF_036321145.2). Taxonomy (NCBI): domain Eukaryota; kingdom Metazoa; phylum Chordata; class Actinopteri; order Cichliformes; family Cichlidae; genus Pelmatolapia; species Pelmatolapia mariae. The sequence continues at coordinate 22,069,033 of NC_086234.1, read as the reverse complement.
ATCGACCAGCTGTAGTAAAATGCTAATGTACGCGAGAGGTTCCCTGTGTGGGCAGATCGCCTGTTTCATTCAGAAATGTGAGCCAAACAGATGGAGGGGAGAAAAAGTGCTTCTCCATGGGTATTAGAAAACCATAAGTATAGGAGCAATTGTTTTTTATAGTAAAAGTGCGATGCAGTGTCATAAGGAGTTAGTGCATCTACTAATCCATCATCTAAAACTCTCACCACAGTCCCTGTGAGATGTGACGTGATGTATCTCCGTCCATGTGAAGGCAGAGATAGTGAACCTACCTCTCCTGGTCTGTCTGATCTTTGGGCTCAGCATGGCTGTCATCGCTCGTCCGCACGCTCTCCTGTCGGCATGTTCCTGTACATCCACGCACCCCACCCCTGCGTGTCCCTCTGCCTTTCTCTCCTCTCCTTCTCCCACTGACCTTCTGCAGTGCAGCCGGCAGCTAGGGGGCTGGGTGAACACGGGGAGGGGAGGAGAATGGAAAGAGAAGAGGGGTGGTGAAGAGAAGGAGGGGGAGGAACTACCCCTGTTTTTTCCCCATGCCTGCCTCACGCCCAGTGTCCTCCACCCCTTCCTTTTACATTATTCATAGTGGTACATCCGCCTGTGGTACATGAGGAGGATCTCCTCCAAAAAAGGGGTCTGACTGGCTATTAGATGGCTGATTTTAAGTGCTCTTATTTTCCACTGTGATTACTTTTTTTTTTACGTCAAGATCTGTCTGTTTGTAAAAGGGAGGAAGAGGAGGAGTGCTCATCTGGCAGGTGTCTCCTCCTTCTGCCACTAATTAAGCAGCAGAGCTCTGCAGCTCGTCTCCGCCTCCCACCCTTAATTACTCATTTCCCCTCACCCATCTCCTGCTTTCTCTCTCACTCATCTCTCCTCCTTGCTGTACCAATATTTGATCTGCTCACTTCCTTCCTCTCTCACCCCAGTTCCTGTTTTTAAATTCCTCTATAGCCTGTGATCTGGCAATCCATTTTTATCTTTGCCAGCGTTGGCTTTCTAAGAATGATACAGCCTCCGGTTCAAAATCGGGTGTAAGAAATTCCCAGTTCATGCACTAGGCTGTAATTGCACCTTCCAGGCATACCAGTGGCACTATTCAGAAAGACCAGGGGAAGAAAAAAAATACAGATCCCCTTCTAAAAGACAACGTCCTGTCTCCTTGAGGTGCGACAGCCTGTAATTGACTCAGGAAAGTGAGTAGGAGTGTGGCCCTTCGGAAGGAAAATTCAAAGCTAGTTGTTTTTTGTTCATTTTAGTACTTCTGGCTTTCATCAGTAAAATTTTAGTCTATTTTGTAAACTTGTATAGGCTTTTATAGGATCTGAGGCTATTTCAACCATTTTAGTAGTTATTACAGGTGCTCTTGTTTTCAGGTTAGCAGAAAAGATACTTCATTATTTGTGTTCAGGAAGCTGCTGTAGTTCACATCTTCAACATCCATGTTTTTGTCATGAAGGTTTCACTTAAGGGAAAAAGCTAAAACATAATTGCCAGGTTAGATTGAGTCAATTACATTAGTAAAATTTCACATTATAGGAAGATTCGGATAGTATCCATGCCTGAATCACCTGTAGGGAAGCACTTATAGTGAAATTTTGGTCCTTTAAAATAATGCAAATACTATGTATAAGCGAGTCAGCACTAATTATGGAATGAAGAATATGCAAACAAGCAAACAAACACTGCAGGTAAATTAGTGTTTACTGTTGAACTTTAATCATAATAAAAAAAGGAATCATTAAAGCGGCATTCACTATTTTCCACTCCAATTTTTGGGGATTTGGGGTTCGTACCTGAGACATCTTACTCAGGACTACACATTGTAGAGTATAACCATAATTAAAAGGAAGGAGGTTGTAGGCAAGAGTTAGTTTCTAGTTTTCTTTTTTATCTTTTTCTGGCGGTGTGTAGCATGCATATTTTTAAAACTGGGGAATAAAAATAATCACTTACAACAATGATATAAATGTACTTCCATTTGTTTTGGTTGATACATTTATTATAGCATTTTTGTAAAAAAAAAAAGCTGAATTTAATTGTAATGGACAAAATAAACAAAACAAATAGTCCTAAAACATTAAGCTAGTAAGCTAAAAGCTTTTAGCTAGTTAGCTAAAAGCTATTTAACCTAGCTAAACGCTAACTAGCCTAATGTATGTATCCTTTATACTGTTTATGAACTGAACAGGCCTCTTTAGTTTTAAGCTTTTTTTATTTTTTTGTAAAATTCACTGCCACTGTAATGTTTACTGTCTGTTAAAGGAAAGCTTATTTGTTTTTTTTCTTCCTTCAGATTTAATTTTGGTTAAAATATGACTTTACTGATGGACACGGGTTATTGAACAGGACTTTTTTAAGTCTTTACATTTGTCCAGTGTTCACTGGATATCATTTCGTGTTTATTGCTGATAATAAATTCAAAATATCTAAACATATTTTCCTGACAAATTTAGGACAAAATGTATCGAAATTGAGTAAATTGACCAAATACCTTGACTGCATTTGGTTTAACAGGGATATTCTGTGTTAGAGGGCTGTTTGTCCCTGTCTGATATCTGAAATATCCCGCTCTCAGTCATCTCTGGAAGGCGGCATCAAACCTGTCGTTGCTGTAGCAGCTGTGCTGCTCTCCTCCTCCAGCATACAGAGGATAATAGCCTTAAGTCCTGCATTGCAATTGAATCAGAGCTGGCCTCACGACAACCACAGCTGCTCTTATTACAGAGCAAAGTGGGAGACACAGAGGGGGTCAGGGGTGTGCGTCTCCACACATACAGGCACACATACCCACAAGATAACAAGCAGCTAAAATGAAGCAGCAAATGCAGAGACAGATCTAGCGCACACACGCAGAGAGCAAACCAGAATGGAGCCAAAATGAGGGTGAAACAAACAGAGATAGGGGTCACATAAGCTACAATGAAACAGTGGAAGGAGGAGGGACACGCACACACACACGCACACACACACACACACATACACACACACACACACACACACACACACACACACACACACACACACACACACACACACACACCAAGAAGCCAAAATGAACCAGCAGTGGGAAAAAAAGCCTTCGGTGCCAGCGTTCCCTTTAAGACTGAGGCTGGGTTAAAGCGATGTGGCCACACGGTGCAGGGTGTGGCTCTCAGTGTTGTTCCCTCTATATTTATCACCCAAATCATCCACATGTTGTTGTGTTATCACAGTGTGGAATGTTGGATAAAAGAGGAAGAGACAGGATAGACTTGAGACTGGACATCTGAAGCCACAGAGTGAGACCAGTGGCAAACCAACAGAGTGGCCCACAAACAACACTTTCTGTTGTTGTTTAGCCATAACCACAGGCCAGTGCTCTGTGTACACCACACATTCACCAGAACTTTGATATATACTGTTGGGCCTAAGAGCTCGCTTAAATGTCAGGTTGTCCAATGTGAGGGAGACAGGATGTACTAAAGAAGGGTGACACTTTTTCTCCTGTACCTCTGCCTACGCCTTCTTGATTTTTTCCTTTCTGTACATTTTCCAGTGTCTCACACACAAGCTTTTGGCTGTGTATACAAGTGCAACCCTGTAACACACAAGGCAGTGGCCATCAAAATAAACACACACCACTCAGCCATCAGTTGTCTGGCACAGGGACAGGAAAAGTTGAATCGGACTCTTTGGAAAGCTTTAATTTGGATTATGCCTCTGACGAGAACATCATTCACCTGGCTTTTAAAGAGGTTGTGGATTTAATGTAGTATAGAGTGGAGTCCTTAGCAAAGACTAAATTCACTTAGACTGACCAGCTTAGATCAGACTCAGAGAAGCCTTTTAGGCCCTTGAACGAGCTTAATTTTTTTTTACCAATATATTTGAACGTAATTTTAGTAACTGAAAACTGAATAAAGCTGCTCATATGGTCTAATTCAAGAAGTTACTGTTCAGTTTCCTCCGGCCAGTTGTCAAGATCCTTGTATGATTTTTTTAAGAATTACAAACAACAATAAAACCATTCATTTAACATGAGTTAAAACAGTAACTTGTATATAGAATGTCTGTCTGAACACAGTGTAGAAAGGTTCTTGCTCAAGGACCAATGAATTTACACAAATAGGCGTCGATCCATCCGTCCCTCCTCTTGGTCCGATTTCAGCAGTGTTGGGAAGGTTACTTTTAAAATGTATTCCTCTACAGATTACAGAATACATGCCCCAAAATGTATTTTGTAACGTATTCTGTTACGTTACTCAATGAGAGTAACGTATTCTGAATACTTTGGATTACTTAATATATTATCAAGCTTTTTACAACTACATGAATGTACTATTGCTGTGTGATTTATTACTATTACTGAAGGTTACTCGTCATACCAATACCAACTAGATTTTTAAATCTTAACATAAAATGAGTAACAGTAGGGTGGACATTAGGTAAGGCTACACTTTTTGCAGTGATTTCGTATAGAAAACTATTCCGTGCGTATATAAAACAGGTCCGCGGCTCTGAACCATAGTAAAGGGACCTCTGGCTAATGCGTCGGGTTCGTGTCGGGCTCGTAGCCGAAAACTTTTTTTTGAACAATAATTTTTAAAAATATATCGTCACGTCATTATGCGGGCCGCAAGTTGAGGTGACATGGGCCGCGAGATTGAGACCCAGGTGTTAGAGTCTCTTAATGCGTGTTTTGTTCTGGCGTGGAATTACCAAAAGAAAACAGAGGGGACAGCCTAACATCTGAAAAAGGAAAAGACCGCCATGTAATCCATTTATTTCAACAAAGTAACTGTATTCTGAATACCACCTTTTTAAACGGTAACTGTAATGGAATACAGTTACTCATATTTTGTATTTTAAATACGTAACGTTGGTACATATATTCCGTTACTCCCCAACACTGGATTTCAGTGATACTTGAACACGGTGACAACTTTGATCAAGGAATTTAAGATTTAAGCATATACCCTGTTTGTCAATGAAAAAGCCACTTCATTTGACATCGATGCAAATGTCTGAATCCAAGCAATGCAGCCACTCCAAGATGAACATTTCCAATTCTGCCTATTGCAAAACTTCTTGCTAACTTTGATAGCAACATTCGGATGGTAGTGTCAGAACTTGGTGTAAACAAATGAAAGCATCCTCCTCGGAACAGCGGTTCACTCTGGTGTTGTAATGGTGTGGTAGATATTTTCTTGGCACACTGGGCCACTTAGTAGCAGCTAAACATCATCTAAACCCACAACTTATTTGAATATTGTTGCTGACAATGTAGGACAATGGATAGATAGATACATGTATGATGAGTAATGAAAGAGAAGCTGTTGTCATATTCAGATTAGAGATACATGGCTTGTGTAGCTGGGATGACCTGCAGTGGTCAGTGATTTAAATCAGTATTTTGCATTGTTTTTATTGATTGCTCCTGCTAGAAGAGCTTCCACAGATTCAGCAATTGGATGAACAGGACTGTTACTTCGACAAGCAGTGACGCCCAACACATTCCCTTCAATTTTCCAAGTCTATAATTGTGTTTATTTTTCCTCCGTCACCTTTGAGGTCAAATAATGTCACTGGGGATGATGGTCAGAATGATAATAAGTCCTCAGAAGCCACAGTGTTTGGAAAACCTTTTCAAATATTGATAGTGAGAATGATTAAAATTTCATATGGGCACTGATGGGCTGTGCTAAAACAGACCCACGGGGTGGCTACTGAAGGTGTGATTGTTGACTTAGCATTACTTATTGATCACCACTGACCGACTGTGATGGGCAGCAGTTCACCAGCATTGGCTATAGTGCTGTTAACGCCACCTAAATAATTATATGGAGAACATTTCATATAAACAACACTAGGGTTGCAATAAATGACAACCTAGACCCCCAAGATAACATTTATAAGCTATCATAGAATTTTATATATTGATACAGCTTGCATCTATATAGTGAAATATCCTATCTTATTGTATCAGCCTTTATAGAAAGTGCTCTTAGTCTAAATAGCATTTCATTCAATTATTGTGCATCAATTTTGTTAAATATTTAGCTTTAGCCATGTACTATTCTTATCATCATTTAGGAAGGTTGAGGTTGTCACTGGCTGGTTTTGGTCAAAAGCATACTTGCTTTAGAAATGGATAGGGTCAAAATGACTCCTCAATCATCGAGCTTTTGCGTAAAAGAGGCCTAAAGGCAAATCTTTTTTTATTAGCTAAACTACACCACACCCACACAGGTTATCAAAAAGTCTCTAAAGGGGAAATGGCCTCCATTCCCATTGCCTGCAGCAAATGTATTAGTTTCTTCATTTATTGGTTGAAGCTTTATTTCAAAGCTTTAAAAAAAAATTGTTGAAGCAATTAGATCAAAATTCAGCAAAGCATTTGGGATCTGTCCCCACAATCCTTGTGCAGGTGTCTATGCCGTTTTAATTGCACTTTCGCTTGTATGCAGAGTATGATGTGGATCGCACTGGTACAAATGTTCTTAAATTTGCCCAAATAATAAATCGAATGCCTTTAATTGGGAGAAAGCAAAGTAAATTTGCACACAACACACAGGTGTTTTCCTTTGAGGTTTATCCGTCTGCCTTCCACTGTCTTTATCTCTCTCTAACCCCACTCTGCCCCCATTACCCTCCCTTACTCCTCTGTCACTGACAATTAGCACAGAACCATGACTTCATCCACTAATGGCTGTGAGAGGAGCAGACAGGAGAGCAGACTGTGGTGTATGCAATATGGATGACATTTGTCTGACTTCCCCTCTCTTTATCTGAATTTTCTTACTCTGTCCTTTTCCTACGTTAGAGTTGATGCATATGTGCATTTAGGACTCCACTAACTAAACAGGAAGCTAAATCATGCAGTGTAAATCAGCAGGCTTGTGCTCGCTACCTGTAATCTACATACCTCCACGCCCCCATTTCTCTATATAAAGAAACATGTTTACCTAAACGTGATGTGGAGAGAGCCAGAGCTTTATTTAAAACAAGCTTAATTTATATTACAGCTGCAGACGTACTGCTCCACTGGAGAGAAAACATTTTCCACACATCTGCTGAGATAATGCTATAAGATATGCAAAACTAGTGTATTTTTGACTGCATAAATAAAAATGATAACACTTCAAATACTGGTGATGAATAAATAAATATATATGACACATAAGCAATATAAGCAGATCACTTGCTGGAGGTACAAATCTTAAAGGTGGTTGGTAGTCAGAGACAGTAAGCACGTGTGCCAGATGAACTGAATCAGCTGTTAATCTCTCCATGACAGCCAATAAACCTTTTTCATGGCAGACATTATGACTTGTCACTGTAGCACAGGAGTATTAATAATGGCTCCATTCCCCTCAGGGGGGTTGTCCTGCTTTTGTTCATGCTGTTTCACTGTCGTGGCTTTCTGGGACACTTAATGGAAGTGAGCCATTATGAATTCTGCCGTTACTTTCCATGCTGTGACATGATGTCACGGTGTCTTCTGAAAGAAAGTCTGTTTCCCTGAGGAAGTCTAGGTGCAAGAGTTAGAGAGTGGAAAGGGTGTCCTGGTGTAGATGCATAGAGGAGTAACATCATCATCATCATAATCATTCTGTCACAAGCAGAAGAGTCCACACTGAGCTGGGCAGCAGCCTGAAGAATGCAACAAGCTGCACAAACCGAGTCGAGGATAAGGCTAGAGTGTGGTAGATCAGTGGTTTTAAAAGATTATTTTAATTTGATACATATTTGTGACGATATGATGAAGAATGGTTTGCGATGGTAACGAATTTTAGACCCAGATCCAAATCAAGAATAACTCTAAATAACAAATTACTTCTAAGTTAGGCCAAGATCTGCCTCAGTTAAAAATGTTGTGTAAATCCACCCATGGTCTTTTGAGTAATAAACAAACTCACCATGATTGAAAGCTATCCCATAATGATTGTTTAACTAGATTGTTTATTTCATTCAAATTGAAGTAAATCTGCTTAAACAGACAGACCAAGACAAATATAGAAGACAGTCCAACATTAGCTTTCCTGCCAAAATCCTATTTATCTTGTACACACTTTAACTAGTGAGTGCTAAAGCTAGTGCAGAGACTAGCTAGTCATTAGCTTGAGATCTGCAGAACACCAGTCTTACTCTACAACACAGTGCCTGCCCATGTAGCTACAACACCTGAAAACTGACATTTTAATGTAAGTTGGTTTTAACTAATGAGCTAAACAACAAATAGTTTTCATTTTCTCTTAAAAGCATTGGAAAAAGGAGTGTCCATGCTGCTAACAATCCCAACGACACATTTCATTCATTTGAAATCAACAGCAAAGTATTTATGACCTGTCATGTTATTATGCAGTACTGTGATTGAAGTTTTGAAGGTATATTGAAGTAATGAGCGAGTGAACCAAAGAAGCTTTGTTCAAACCTCCATTGTGCTGCCTGCTCTAACCCTGGTCATAGTTAGCAGCCAGATGGTGAGCATAGTGATTCAGCAAATGGTCTTGGCTGGTTTCCTACTGGTGTCAACGACATGCAGTTACTGGGATTAAGTTAACTGGTGATTCTAAATTGTCTATAGGTGTGAATGTGAGTGCGAATGGTTGTCTGTCTCTTTGCATTAGCGCTGCAATCTGTCCAGGGTGTACCCTGCCTGTCGCTCTATGGTAGCTGACCCTGATTTGGATAAGCGGAAGACGACGGGTGGATGCGTTTTGTGGATGTGTATATACGCAGCCCACATACTATTGTATCTTCCAGTACTATTGAATCTAACTAGAGAAACGGGACAGTCCAGCTTTGTTTGCCAGTTGCTTGTATAAAATAAAGGAGAAGCACTGTGCAATCCAAATTAATTAGATTCTATTTGTGGCCACATTGCTTTGCCTGCTCAGCAGTTGTGTTTCTTTCATTAAGCTGTCTTTGTGTTTGGTTGATTGACGGAGAATGGGGGTTGGGAGACAGCTGAAATAGATGAGGGGAAAAAGCAGGCAAAAACAGAACGAACGGACATCTGTAGATGGATGTGAATGGATTTTCAATAGCACTGACAGTGTCCAGGAAGATCGCTGAAGAGCACAGGACATTTCAACTTTGACCAGTCTCCAGGTGGCTGGTGGAGGCAGTTAAATAAAGATCATTCCACTGTATACTAGTATGCTGAGTCAATACCAGAGAGAAGGCATCTTAATGAGCCTGTGTGTACGGAGATCTTAATCCAGTCTACTCAGCAGTCTTTGGCTTGTAGTAGAAAGTGATTGACATGAGCCTTAGAGGATATTCCCTGTTTTCAGATGGTATCGACTGGACATAGTGAGGCAAATGAGAACAGAGTGAAAACAGAATGAATTGCTTTTAAGTTGGTTGTGGGATAGAGGGAAGTAAACTGAGGACTGAAGCTAAAGACGTCATCCTCTTGGCAAAGCAGTTTATTGCTTTTCCAACAAATTATTTTGTTGCAGCAGTTGAAGTAACAACATACTAAGAGTAGTCATAACAGTAACTAAAATAGAGTAATAACAATAATGATAAAAATAACATAAAATAATATGTAACATAAATTATTATTATTATCAGACTGTGCCAGATAACAGTGACATATGGTATCACACATGGTAGTGTGAGGTTTGAAAGAATTCCTGTATTATCCTGTGGCAATGGCGCTGGCACCGGTCACCTCCTTCTCGTTTACAGCCTCCGTGTTGGTCTCCCAGTTCAGCTTCCACCACATCCTGTCACAGACACGGACCATGTAGCCATCCTCTTCCTTCTGAAGTTGGTTGCCATCTATCTTATTCACATTCAGAAGCAGATGATTCCTCCTGACCACTTCAGAAAATCATCCACAGGTGTTACGAACTCCTCCACCCGCCCATCACTAACACATTCAGCCACTGCAGAATTGTTTCATTATTTCTGTAGGTGTTATAATGAAAGTCTGAGGTGTACAAGATGAGCAGGAATGGAAACAGTATAGTCCTCTGAGGAGTTCCCGGACAGACTAATAGTAAAACTACTGGATTTCGGACTTCCTTTTACCGCCTGCTGCTGGATCAGAGTCTTTCTCTTGGACCGTGTACAGAGAGTTAGAGTGGGTCCCCATCTTTCCTCAGCCTTAACACCGGCTCTCCAAAAGACTGTGTACTTAGTCCCCTACTGTACACTCTATACACTCATAACTGTGTCAGTACCGCCCAGACAAAGTTCGCAGATGATACCACCGTGCTGGGGGTCATCTCTGGGGGCCATGAGACAGCATACAGAGCTGAGGTTCAGAAGCTGTCGGATTTGTGTGCAGACAACAACTTGGACCTCAATACCACCAAGACAAAAGAGCTGGTAGATGACTTCAGAAGGAGGAAGTCTGTGCTGCAGCCCATCAACATCGATGGGGAGTGCGTGGAAAGAAAAGTGGTATTTGAGAACGAGGTTGTCAGTATTAGTGTGGTCTCTGCTGCCCTCTAGGCCCTAGAAACTGTACAAACACAAAGAAAATGAATGGGAGTCTAGATTTAGGAACACAGTGTGGTATTTATCAGCTTCTTCCTCTCAGCTTTGCACAGAAACTTTCTCTCTCTGTCTTAAATGTTTTTTCTCGCTGGGTATCTTCTTAGAAAACATATTTAGTTGCATTTTAATTGTATTTTGCATATACATTTTTTCATCAGTTTTACAATTTTACACCAACTTTAGAAACTACCCTTCCCACGAGGCACCTCAGTATTGTGGCTGTACAGTAACTACGATTGATTCACTGGCTTTTTAACTCTTTAACTGCAGGTAAACATTAAGTGTTATCTGTCATGCTCACATGGTTGTCGTGCAAATCCAAAACAGACATTCTGATTAATTTTCCTGATCATGTTCCCACTCAGGTCCACTTCATCCATGTCAAAGAGTTTCTGGACGCACTTTGGAACAGCTGCAATCCCCATCAAACTGGGGCTCAGTTTACCTTCCAGTGTCAGCTCCACACTGTTCTGGGCTGTTTTCCAGGTGATTTTCTTACTTTTAGTCTCTGTTGGCTTTTGTTCCCTTAGCCATGATGCTGCAGGGAGACACAGTGATGGAGTCTGTAGTTAACCTTTTACACTGCACTGTGACAGCAGAGTGGACCGTGGAGCCAGCCTGTGAGATCATGTTACCCAGGCAGTCAAGTTTTACTTTCTCCTTCAATAAAATATGGGAAACCGTGTCACTATTAACTAACACTTTTAAACATCCAAAAAGAAGTCAGAATAAGACTTTCAGGAGTGACTGAGTTTAAACTCATCAATTGACGCCTTACCAGCATTAATGGCCTCCTCACATTCAATACACAAAATAGCAGGAACGAGACAAACAAAAGATATTTGACTGCCTCTTTCTCCTGCCTGGGAATGCTGCTGCACATCAAGATCCCACTGGAAAGAGATGGAAATAGTTCCACAGCTCACTTTAACACACACATGCTGCTTACATAAATAAATGCACAGTAACAAATACTGACAACTAATGATGCCATTTTCACTTTATATCTGAAAATACATCCGCTGGATGTTTTAAGAGTTAACTTAAGAGGAACGACCCATTGAAGAGCTAGCTGATCTTTTAAACTCAACATGTGCTGCTATCCTGGACTCTGTTGCTCCACTCAGGACTAAACATATTAAGTCTTCATATCAACCTTATCTGAATGAAACCACCGGCGCTCTCAGACGCGAATGTCAATGTGCAGAGACAAAGTGGAAGAAGTTCAAACTCCAGGTGTCTTTAGGAATCCTACATGACTGTTTATCAAAATATCAGATGACTGTTAAAGCCGTAGAATCTGCTTTTCTTTTTCTAGCAACAATGACAAGCCCCAAGTTCTTAATATTTTTTATTCAGTGATTAACCCCTGTGCCACTGTTCTTAAGGAGGCTTCCTCTGCACTTTGTGCAAACTTTTTGAAATACTTTGGTGAAACAATCTCCGCTTTAAGGTCTCCACATTCACAGGCAGTGCTAGACCTAGATTCGTCTTCTAAATACTGTTTTTCAGCACTTTAAACCTGTTACTTTTTCTATCTTAAAGGCAGTAATCGATCATTTAAGACCCTCTAATTCCCCTCAGGATGTCCTCCCTTCTTGCCTTTTCAAGGAAGCTTTTCACGTTATTGGGCCTAGTATTTTACTTTTATTAAATGCTTCCTTGTGATCAGGCTATGTACAGGCTCTTTTCAAACACACTGTTGTGCAACCAATTATTAAAAAGCAACTTCAGACTTTTTTAGACACTCGTGGCATTTCTGAAGAGTTCCAGTCTGGCTTTAATCTCATCACAGTACTAAGACGGCTCTTTTAAGAGTTTTTAATAATCTTATTTTAACTGTCGACTCAGGTTGTTCTGCTATTTTAGTCCTTTTAGATTTGACTGCTGCTTTTGACACAGTTGATCATAACATCCTTTTATCGAGATTTGAACACGTTGTTGGTTTTAAAGGCACCGTTGTATCATTTTTTTTAAATCATACCTGTCAGAGAGGTCTTTTTCTGTTGCTGGGGAAAACTCCTCTTCTTCTGCCCCTATTTGTTGTAACACATGGGTCTGTTTTGGGTTCCACTCTGTTCTCTTGATACATGCTGCCTTTGGGATCAGTTTTCAGGAAATACAACATTCCCTTGCAGTGAGATGCTGATGACATCTAAATTTGCTTCCCCTTGAAACTGGATGTCTCTGTCCCACTGCAGCCTCTGTCTTACTGTCTACATGATGTTAAAGACTGGTTAACACAGAATTTTCATACCTTAAACAAAAATAAGACAGAAGTTATTGCTTTTGGAAGTCATGCCCCTTTGGGTAAGTTAACTGATACCCTTGGTCCTCTTACTTGTCATCATTCCCACACTGTAAGAAATCTTGGAGTGTTTTAAGATCAAAATCTCCTCTGACAGCAATCATAGGTGTCGTCATAGACCGTGGCATTGGTTGCTATTGACAACAAGATAAAAGCAGGGGGGTATGTTGTATGAGCTGAACTGGGTCCTTATGCGATACATTCAGTTTTAGAATACAGATTTAAAGTTAATTGTAGCTAGACTTGCTCAAAGCATCAGTACTAGCTTATTTTAATAGAAAACACTGTCATATGCAAAACTAAATGGAACTAGTGGTGGCGAGAGGTTATAAGATGCACCCCATGTCAGTACGTGGGGTCAAAATGGCCCCATCTGATTTCATTATTTAAATACAATGGAGATAATTACTTGGAGCTACTGAAAACTAAATGATACCAGATTCAAAAGATGGCAAAGAAGCTTTGAATTAATAATGTGGATTGTACTTGGGGTAAATGCTGCAGCTTGAAATCTATAAGTCTATATTACCATCTGTGCTTGTTTTACTTACCTTGTGGTTTCTTTGTGCTCTAGTCATTCCTCGGATCCTTTACTCACCCACTCTGCAATACTCACATCGGACGCTGGTCTTCTCTGTTTGATCTCCGCCGCGACTCACACTCTGCTTCCAAGCTCCGCCTGCCTGCCCTCCTGTCTTCACTATTCGGAATCTCTGGATCGCTCCACCTGGACTCTCTGCTACCGCTCCCACCATCTGGATACTCACCAGTAGAATTACCTGTTCAATTTCTCACCAGTGCACCTCAGATATCTCTCTTCCTCTGCTGCAGTGACTCTGACTATCGTCCCTCAGTCCATGACCACATCTTCGAACCACCTGTAGCTCACGCTTTATGTTCAGAGCTTCAAGTGCAATCCTCGTGTTTTGTAAATAAAGCTTTGTTATTTCGATCAAGTACAGTGCCGCCGTCTGAATCTGCTTTTGGGTCCACTCCCGTGCTCTGCCGTAAAAATACGGCCAGAGACTGCATCTACCAGTATTTGTATAAATGCGCTCCGTATTTATGTAAATGTCTGTAACTTTACCTAGCAACGTCTCAGTGCTGTGCTGTGGTTGACATCCTGATGGAAGAAGCATGAAAAATATTTGTTACGTCACGCTGGGAAAACCTAATGGAGGACGACTGCTGACTATTAGCAGAGAGTCTGATGGCTACACTCACTGCACGCCTCAGAGGACAGAGGTTCATTAGCTGCTGACACATGAAGGTTTTTTTATATTAACACATATTTTTGGTATATTAGAAAATTTCTTTCATACCTAAAAATGTAATTCACTGGCCGGTGCATGGATAGTTATCTAAAAAAGATTATCAAGAATTGTATCGGGAACCTCCACCTTAAAAATATGAAGACTGATTAAGTCGAGTCTGTGCCTTCAATTATGTGTGAGTGTCAATAAATGTATCATCCTAGGACAATCAACCATGTCACACCCCCGGCTCAACAGGAAGGGCATATTATGGACATGAGACATGTGTACTATAAAAAGTACATTTATTAAAAAGTGTCTTGTGTCATCAGTTGATTGTTAATGTGTGCAGTCTGTGTATGGGTGTTTCTGTGCTGTGCAAAGCTAACAAAATTCAAACAAACCCAAAGCAATTAACCAAAGTAACAAACATTGTTCCAAATGAGCCACTCCCCTAATCCAAAAATCCTGGAAGTGGATATAGAGGCCTGAGGGCCATCACACACATTTATTTAGAATCAAACGGTTGAAATCACAAGTAAAAATATACAATAGAAATCAGTGCAGACAGCTGTGCTTAAAAAGGTCAAAGAAAAATGACGTAGATTTGACTTGACCTGGATTTTCTCTTTCTGTATGTAAAGAAATCTAATTAAAATTAAAAAAAAAGAAAATAATAATAAGGAGAAAACACCCCTGTTTTGTAAAATCTTATAATTTATGTAAATTGAGGCATTGAGTGTCTTAAAGATGACCATCATTAACACAGTTTTGGATTTATCTGACATCAGGAGGACAGAACCCCCTGATTTAATCTGCCATAATGCTTTGTGTTATGTTGTCACGGTAACATGAAGTTAAAAAAAATCTAAAACAGAAACTGAACTAAGCACATTTAAAGGACAACAACAAGACTGACAGCTGGAAGACAAGAGCTTTTGAAGAGGAAAAACTTTTCTGGATTACTCTTAACTTTGGAAATTTTGCCAATACAAGCCAAGGTGGAAACAGGGAGGCAGGAGTCAGGATTACATCTGAAGACAGGACACATTAACGTACAGGATAAGGAGAGAGAAAAACAGCAAAAAAGGGTGACCAGAGGGAATCATGAAGTCAAAGAGACGGACGGCAAAACTGTGAGTAACATAACATACTAAGAGCACTGAAAATTAATAGATAGTTTAAATTCAAAGTATCTTAATCCTGGTTATCTGCAGTTACATTTAGAGCAGAGAAATATTTTGGACTGATTTAAAGAAATATTACATTTGATAAGGTCAGGGTCTAAAGTTTCAGATTTATGTGTTCAAGTGTTCTAAAAAGACACGATAAAAAAGGAAAATGAAAAGCTTGTTGTAGAAAACTTATTGTGGGATATGAAAAGTATTCAATGTGGGAAACAAGAAAAACCTAAAAAAATTTGAATACCTGACTTTGATTATTGATACAAAAGTGGAACCTTGGAAAGAAAAAATGGGATGATCAGTACAATATTGTGGGAAAGTGTTTGGTTTCTTGAGAAGAGAAACCAAACATTTTTGGAGAGGGTTGATGTCTTTGTGAATAAGTTTCTTGTATGACTAGTTGGGATTTAACATGAGAAACTGACAGTAGTTAACACAATGTACCACTGAAACACAGCAGGTATTATTGCAGAAAATGGGCCTCTGTATACCTATGTAGATATTCCACTGAACCTCATTCATCAACTGTGATCAATGTCACTTTTAAACATTCATATTTCTTGACATTTCTGATTAATGTAAAAATTATAAACATGAATTTCAGTGTTGTTATAAAATCAGACGTTTCTAATGCACTTCAAACTTTTGAGCTGTAGTGTAGATGCAATGATAGTTTATGGCTCTTGATTATAGCAGATGATATAGGAGTATGAGGACAGGGAGAGACTGTTAAAACGTTATGAGCTGTCTTGCTGCAGAGAAAGTGGAGTCTGTCATCCTTGAAATGCTACCAAGATAGGCAGTTGACAGGATTGAATGATGCTCTGCCTCTGTGGTCCAGTACAGACATAGGCTTTAAGCAACCATGAGCCACTGATAAGCGTGACAGATTAGGAAGCATGCAGAAAGTGAACTAGTACCTATGAGCCACTTATAGGAGAGAATAAATGAGCACGCAATAAAGTGGACTTGTTAGGGAGAGTTTCCCATCAGCCTTGAAACACTTGAAGTCACTTTTTAAAGAAGGACACAGTTTAAAAATGTAGCCTTGGATTGGAAGTGATGAGAAAATCCTGATCAGATACAGACAGATACATGCATACAATACACACTACTGCTCAACAGTTTGAAAAGTCCTTGTTTAAAAGACAAATTTCCATTGGTTTTCATGTAATATTACATGAGGTTTAACAGTAATGTTTGCACAGATGTTTTTTACATAAATCAGTTATGTTGTTTTAGAAAATCTCTGCACAGTGATACAGGGGCCACTTTTCAGTAACAATCACTCCTGTATTTACAGGTCACATGGTGGTACTTAATGCAAATGTATCAGGTCAGATGGTTAATATATGATTAGAATCATCTTACTGACAAGCAGAGCTGAAAACTACTCTGCAGCTTAAAAACACAAAATTTGGTTAGTTGGGGTCTGGAAATTCAAGTTTATGGGTTCAATCAGTCTGAAAGTGAACGAAAGAAAAAAAAAGTTTTTAAGAATTGGTTTGATGAAATATTATTATAGGAAATGAAAATTATTCCATGCGTGAAAGTGAAAAATTAATTGAAGGTTTTGAACATCTGGGTGTGCCACTGTTGTTATAGAAAAGTGCAAACTTGGTTTAATCAGGTTACAAAGTGAAAATGGGATGATCTGACATGAATGTTGCAAATTCTGCTGTGTTTTTAATCTGCACAATGATTTTGGTCTATGCTTATGTCTTGACTGACAAGTTCAGGATTGAACATGAGAAACTGACAGCAGTTAACACAATGTACCACTGAAACACAGCAGGTATTATTGCTGAAAATGGGCCTCTGTATACCTATGTAGATATTCCACTGAACCTCATTCATCATTTGTGATCAATGTCACTTTTAAACATTCATATTTCTTGACATTTCTGATTAATTTGACAAAAATATGAAAATGAATTTCAGTGTTTTTATAAAATCAGACGTTTCTAATGCACTTCAAACTTTTGAGCTGTAGTGTAGATGCAATGATAGTTTATGGCTCTTGATTATAGCAGATGATATAGGAGTATGAGGACAGGGAGAGACTGTTAAAACGTTATGAGCTGTCTTGCTGCAGAGAAAGTGGAGTCTGTCATCCTTGAAATGCTACCAAGATAGGCAGTTGACAGGATTGAATGATGCTCTGCCTCTGTGGTCCAGTACAGACATAGGCTTTAAGCAACCATGAGCCACTGATAAGCGTGACAGATTAGGAAGCATGCAGAAAGTGAACTAGTACCTATGAGCCACGTATAGGAGAGAATAAATGAGCACGCAATAAAGTGGACTTGTTAGGGAGAGTTTCCCATCAGCCTTGAAACACTTGAAGTCACTTTTTAAAGAAGGACACAGTTTAAAAATGTAGCCTTGGATTGGAAGTGATGAGAAAATCCTGATCAGATACAGACAGATACATGCATACAATACACACTACTGCTCAACAGTTTGAAAAGTCCTTGTTTAAAAGACAAATTTCCATTGGTTTTCATGTAATATTACATGAGGTTTAACAGTAATGTTTGCACAGATGTTTTTTACATAAATCAGTTATGTTGTTTTAGAAAATCTCTGCACAGTGATACAGGGGGCCACTTATCAGTAACAATCACTCCTGTATTTACAGGTCACATGGTGGTACTTAATGCAAATGTATCAGGTCTGAAAAAAGAACAATGCAAAAACAATTGAAGGCTTTGAACATCTGGGTGTGTCAAATTTTGCTTTGTTTTTATTTTTGGTCTATGCTTATGTCTTGACTCACAAGTTGGGATTTCACATTAGAAACTGACAGCAGTTAACACAATGTACCACTGAAACACAGCAGATACTTGTCAGGGGACCCAGGGCTCATGTGTCATTTTTGGCGCT
Organism: Pelmatolapia mariae; assembly: GCF_036321145.2. NCBI lineage: Eukaryota > Metazoa > Chordata > Actinopteri > Cichliformes > Cichlidae > Pelmatolapia > Pelmatolapia mariae. The sequence continues at coordinate 22,050,884 of NC_086234.1, read as the reverse complement.
ATAAATATTATTAATTTATTGGTCTTTCTGGACCGCTTACTGTATGCCTGTTCGTTGGTGTGATCTGCTCTTTGTCCCCACACTTTCCTGTGTGTGTGTGTGTGTGTGTGTGTGTGTGTGTGTGTGTGTGTGTGTGTGTGTGTGTGTGTGTGTGAGAGAGAGAGAGAGAGAGAGAGAGAGAGAAAGGGAGCGAGAGAGAGAGAGATACAGAGAGAGAGTGAGATTTTTATGGCACATCAGACCTGGAGAGTCTCCCTCCTTCGAGCCAGACATACCTGAGGATAGTCACTCATCTGTTGCTGGTCTGCATAATCACGGAGTCCTACTTAAGAGAGCAGTGGAGCGGCAGTCGGCGCTACTTCTTTATACCAGGACTTCAGTTAGTTCTCTAGTGTAGATGCAATGATAGTTTATGGCTCTTGATTATAGCAGATGATGTAGGAGTATCAGGACAGGGAGAGACTGTTAAAACATAACAACAGACATAGGCTTTAAGCAAAATGCAAAAGGTCAAGACCCTGAACTATCAACTAAGAATCCAAAAGGAAATGAGAAATTCGAACTGTGAAGTATGGATTCAGCTATCTTAGGTCTATGATTCAAATGAGACCCTACAACTAGGACTTACCACAAAAACACTTCTAACAAGAGAAACGTTAATTCTCTAGGGGATTTTGGCTTGAGGCAGGGAAGGCAGGCACGGGCACCAGGAAATGCAATCGGGAGTCTCGGCGCACTGCAAGTAAAGGAGAAGTGTTTCAATGATAAAATCCCAGTGATCCAGAAAGGGACAAACAAGACAATCTTTGCAGGCGGAGGACTGACAAGAGGGGGAGGTTTGGAGATCCGGCTGTACATGGTTGAAATTACATTAAAAGCCACTTGATTTGACTTGATACTGCCTAACGGAAGCATTTATAATGTAAACAGAATTGGTCCTAGCACTGAACCCTGTGGAACTCCATAATTAACCTTAGTGTAAAGGTCCAGTTTTGTTTAGTGATCTAAGCCTGAACAGCTACGCGTAGTGTCCAGTAGAGGGCTCTGTTGCTTAGTTAGCGGCAAGCTGCACTTCCAGCTCAGACTGGATTTCGTGGCGCACATGTCCCAGTAAGCAGCTCTCAATGAAGCGTGAAGCAGCGTGATACCGGACTCTAGCAAAATACGATTTGCAGCCCTTGGAATGCGGAGCGAGGTACATGTTTTAAGTTGTGTTTGATTGTTTAGTTGATATTTTGTTGTATTTTCTGCTTTATTTAAGTGCATATTTGTAATAAGCGTCTAAGAAAATGTATTTTGTGTTTCTGTTTAGTTTTCGCGGTGCATTGGCGCACCTCAGCACTGTTAGATTCTGAACGAATCCCAAAGTAAAAATTACTGCACCCGTCGAGGCTCTCTCTATTTCTTCCTTGGTCTGGGGGACTGCTACAGTGAAAACTCGGTTGCTGAGTGAAGGCTACTTGCTAGCTCCCATGCCTGATGAGTGCAGCCCGTGCCTGTCCAGCTAGGTCCGTGTGTCAGCTGTGAGAGATTTCTACGCCAGTCAAGATCATCATTGCTTCGTCGCCTACCTCCACTTTGAACTCTGATGGTCACTTTACAAAGGTGCAGGTATTATGACCATTAAGGACTTTGCTGATAACAAAGTTAAAATGTCTGCACACTAATTCAGAATTAATTGCCTTAAATATTTTTGTGGTTTACAGCCTTAAAGGTGTACTGCTTTGCACTAAGTAATCACAATCTTTAAATTGTATGGGTTTATTCCTCTTGAAAGTAACGTTATGGTATATCAGCAGTATTTACAGTTACATTTTGTCTAATATGTGGGTGCTAATCTGTTTATTTATGTGATGTAAACGTCTGATGTGAGCATTGTTTCCAAAAAGTAACACTCACGTAAGTTTAAGTCCAGACGTTATCGCATAGAGCAACATACACATTACAGTGACAAAATGTTGAACCCTGCTGAAGAAGCCGACGACTCAGAGCAACAAGGAGTAAGATCCAGCAATCGTGAAAGGCATTTAACTGAAAAAGGTAAAGAAATGCAGGAATATGAGGCAAAGAAAAATGAGAAGGCATTTAACAAAGCTTATGACACTTGGAAGAGGGCAGCTAAAGAAATCAGAACAAAGCTGAAAACTTTCTGCTCACCTGAAGAGCTAAATAATGCCAGTCATGAAATAAGAGACAAGCATGCCGTAGTCCAACAGCATTATGAACCCATTCGCCGCAGCCAATCCATGACGCCAGACATTGTTAAGCGAATGGATGCTTGTGCAGTGCTAACAACGGACATTTGTGAAGTTATTGCTAAACGACAGGAAAATATCGATCAGCTCTTTAACGATCGCCTTGAAAAGGAAAGAGTTCGAGTGATGTTAAACAAAAAGGACTATGGTTCTGTGTTTGGTGATACAAAAACCGAAACGTCGTTCCCAGAGGGTTCAGTCGCATGCTCAAAGGCAGATTCTACTGGCAGTCGTGGTGTGGAAGCAGAAGCTGAACTTGCAGCCAAAGTGGAACAAGCAAAGGCCACACAAGAAATATTGGCACAGGAAACCAAGATCAACCAAATGGAAAATGAGTGGAAAATAAAAGAAGTGGAAACAAAGGCAAAGTTGGAGGAGGAAAAGACTAAACTTCAACAGTTAAAGGCAGACAGTGAAGTGAAAGTAGCAGCTGCACGAGTAAGAGCCCTTAGCGCTCAAAATGACATTGAAAGCCATGATCAAGTGTCCTGCTACAACTTAGAAAATTCTGGAAATCTCCCCAACAGCGCACCACGTCTCTCTTTAAATCCACAAGCAACGACATTTAGACCTCACAATACTTCTCCAAAACAAGAAGAACTTAGCATAGTTCAGGCCCTTGCCAGCTCTCTTACCCTAAACAGGCTTCCTGTACCTGAGCCCACCATCTTTAGTGGCGACCCCCTAAAGTTTATGGATTGGAAGGTATCCTTTATGGCACTAATTGGTGACAAACCTTTACCTGTGTGTGAGAAAATGTTATATCTAAAGAGCTATCTTGCAGGTGAAGCACGAAAGGCAATAGAGGGATATTTCTTCCGCAACAGTGAGCAGGCATACGCAGGCATTTGGAGCGTTCTAGAGGAAAGGTATGGCAGCCCATTTGTTATCCAAAGAGCCTTTAGGGCTAAACTCACAAAATGGCCTAAAATAGCTGCCAATGATCCCATAGCGCTGAGGGAGTTTGCAGATTTCCTCCAAAGCTGTGCAGAGGCTATCCCTCAAGTCAAAGGCCTAGATATCCTTAATGATTGTGAGGAAAATCACAAGCTTCTAAGAAAACTGCCTGAGTGGATAGTGCAGAGATGGAGCCGCATTGTGGTGGAGGAGCTAGACAAAAGCCAAGACTACCCCAACTTCGCTCGCTTTACAAAGTTCATACAAAATGAAGCTAAAGTAGTTTGCAATCCTGTTGCCTCACCATTCCTAATGAGCGAAAGGGCATCAGAAGAGCGGCACGTTAAAAGAGCGAAGGCACTCAGTACTACCTCCCAACCAAAGTCTCCACCAATCCCAGCATCTATTTCTAGACCTAAACCCCCATGTTTGTTTTGTAAAGAAGAATCGCACGGCATAGCTAAGTGTCCTGCTTTTGCAGCGAAAACTAGTGATGACAAAAGAGTTTTCATTCAGGAAAATCATCTCTGCTTTGGATGTTTGAGAAGGGGTCATGTAACCAAAGAATGCAGAGGACGTCATTCCTGTAGTAAGTGTGGTCGGCGTCACCCCACCTGTCTACACACAGAAAGAGTGAATGAACCTAAAGAAAGGAAAACTGAGGATTCTAAATCCCCAGATGAAGGTGCAAAGAAGGAAGTGCATAATGTTATGTCTCATGTACTAACAAGGAAAACATCTTCCACATCCAGCATAGTACCAGTATTTGTGTCAGTTGCATCTGAGCCTGAGAAAGAAATACTTACATATGCCCTGCTTGACACCCAGAGTGACTCATCCTTTATTTTAGAGGATTTGGCTTCAGAACTAAATGTAGACGCCCAACCAGTGCAGTTAAAGCTTAGCACCATGACTTCCGTCGACACAGTTGTTGCAAGTAAACTTGCCAACAACTTACAGGTGCGTGGGTTTGACTCTGAGACTCGTGTCCAAATAGAACAAGCCTACTCTCGTGACTTTATCCCAGTTGACAAGTCTCATATCCCTACCAAGGAAACTGCACTACAGTGGCCACACCTTGAAAGCTTAGCTGACAAGTTACAGCCATTGCAGAACTGTGAAGTAGGTCTATTGATTGGTTATGACTGCCCATCAGCACTATCCCCCCTAGAGATCGTCACAGGCAAAATAAACGAACCTTTCGCACAAAGAACCTTACTAGGATGGAGTATTATTGGTTCTGGTAATCCCCACCTAGACAGAGAAGGTAACCAGAGTTATGTGCAAAGGATCACAGTCAAAGAAATGCCCATACCATCAGCTACAGATGTACTCAAAGTCCTAGAGACTGACTTTAATGAGAGAAACTATGAGGACAAGTATGTATCACAGGATGATGTTCACTTCATACAAATCCTCAGTGATGCAATAAAACAAAGACCAGATGGACACTATGAGATGCCGCTTCCCTTCAAGGGCAATGATCCGCCAGCTCTTCCCAACAACAAGAAGCTAGCCACAGTCCGACTGCAACACCTGAAGAAAAGGCTAAAGGCTGATAAACAGTATCATGAACATTACTGTTCCTTTATGAGAGACATTATCAGCAGTGGTGATGCAGAATCAGCCCCTCCTTTGTCTGATGGCGAGACTGCATGGTACATCCCACACCACGGGGTATATCACCCGAAAAAACCAGCCAAGCTAAGAGTCGTCTTTGACTGTTCAGCAAAATTTCTCGGTGTCTCATTAAACGACACTCTTCTCACAGGTCCAGATATGATCAACTCATTGGTGGGGGTACTCTGTCGTTTCAGAAAGGAAAATGTAGCCATAATCTGTGATATCGAGAGAATGTTCCACCAGTTCTCTGTTTGTCCAGACATGCGCAACTATCTGAGATTTCTGTGGTGGCAGGATGGACAATTAGACACAGAACCCAGAGAGTACAGAATGGCTGTACATCTATTCGGTGCCAGTTCATCCCCTGGATGTGCTAATTTCGGCCTGAAATACTTAGCACAACAGCACAAAGCAGACTATCCTAAGGCCTCAGAGTTTGTTGAACAGAACTTTTATGTAGACGATGGTCTAACTAGTGTCCCATCAGTTAAAGAGGCACAAGAACTCATCACCGAAACGCAAGCACTTTGTAGACTCGGCGGTCTACATCTGCACAAGTTCAACTCAAACCAAAGTGATGCGCTTTCCCAGCTGGAAACCTCAGACAGAGCAGACACCACAGAACCGCTCGATCTCAAACCTGACACAACAGCTGAAGGCCATGTGCTCGGCATCCAGTGGTCAATCAAAAATGACACTTTCAGTTTCAAAATAAACACTAAGGACCAGCCTCCTACTCGCCGGAGCATACTGTCAGTGATCTCATCCCTGTATGACTCACTAGGGTTCGTAGCTCCCTTCACCTTAAGAGGCAAAGGTATACTTAAGGCACTGAATGGGATGACCCCCTTCCTGACAACTTACGTTCACGGTGGGAGGACTGGAAAGATGGTTTGGAAAGACTAAAATCGGTTGCAGTGCCTAGATGTTACCACCCACCAGAACTAACAGACATTGTAAAGGTGGAACTGCACCACTTTTGTGATGCTAGTGATTCAGGATATGGTGCATGCTCCTACATTAGGTACCTCAGCAACGAGAAGGTCCACTGTAGTCTTGTTATGGCTAAGGCAAGAGTCGCACCTACCAAGGTCACCAGTATTCCACGATTAGAACTCTCAGCCGCAGTCACATCAGCCAGAATGAGCAGCATGCTAAAAGCAGAGCTTCAGATGTGCATTAATGAAGAGTTCTTTTGGACTGACTCCCAAGTAGTCTTAGCCTATATTAACAACGAGGCACGACGGTTCCACGTCTTTGTTGCCAACCGGGTTCAGTTAATTAGGCAAACTACAGATCCCAAACAGTGGCACTACATTAACACAGCTCAGAATCCTGCAGATTACGCCTCTAGAGGGCTCAGTGCATCAGAGATCATGTCAACATGTTGGTTGTCTGGTCCAAGGTTTCTGTGGGAACATGACATTTCATATGCACAGAAGTCAAAGCAGTCAAAGCTCTCACAACTCTAACAAGTGAACAAGACAATATCCTCAGCCGTTTGTCAAGGTTTTCAAGCTGGTCAATGCTCCTTAAAGTGGTTGCAAGGATAAAAAGATTGAGCTCCAGCAAAGCTCAGTATAGAAACTTTGTAACAGTAGACGAACGGAAAACAGCTGCTGACACAATAATAAAGCTCCTTCAGCAGCAGGCCTTTTCCCGAGAGATGGACATGTTGAAGGTGGGAGATAACCTTCCGAGTTCAAGTCCCCTCTTTAGAGTAGATCCAGTACTAGATCAAGGGCTTCTCCGTGTTGGAGGAAGACTGAAGAAGTCAACACTCTGTCAGGGACTTAAGCACCCCATCATCCTCCCGAAAGACCATCACATTACAAAGTTGATCATTGCTCATTTTCACGCACAGATTTTTCATCAAGGTAGAAGTCAAACTCTTATGGAAATCAGATCGAACGGATTTTGGGTGATTGGTGGGAGCAAGGAAGTTGCAAAACTAATAAGCAAATGTGTTCAATGTCGAAAACTACGACGTTCACCAGAAGAACAACGCATGTCTGAACTTCCAAAGGAACGAGTTGAAATCTCAGATCCTTTCATGTATTGTGGAATGGACTGTTTCGGACCATTTGTCACAAAACAAGGTCGTAAAGAGCATAAAAGATATGGACTCCTCTTTACATGTCTTTCCTCACGTGCAGTCCACATTGAGATGCTTGAGGATCTTTCTACTGACTGTTTCATCAACGCTCTGAGATGTTTCATCAGCTTAAGAGGAGCTGTTTGTAAGTTGTACAGTGACCAGGGTACAAACTTTATTGGAGCCAAAAATGAGCTAAGAGAGTCTCTTAAACAATGCGACACAGATGCCTTAGAAGCATTCCTTGCCAATAAACAGTGTGAGTTCGTATTCAATGCCCCATCTGCTAGCCACGCCGGGGGTGTGTGGGAACGACAGATTCGAACCATCCGCAATGTTCTCAATGCCACCATTGCTCAATGCCAAGGCAGGCTGGATGACAGCTCTCTAAGAACTCTATTCTATGAGGCGATGTTTATCGTTAATGGCCGACCACTGAGCGTCGGTGGAATCAATGATCCTAAATCTCCTGAACCTCTAACTCCAAATCACCTCATATTGATGAAATCAAAGGTTGCACTGCCTCCACCAGGAAAGTTCGTGAAAGTGGACTTATATGCAAGGAAACGGTGGCGCAGAGTACAGTATCTCACTGAGCAGTTTTGGAGTAGATGGAAAAGAGAGTACCTTCTGAACATATCTACGAGACAGAAATGGCACGTACCACGTCGAAATCTTAAAGTCAATGACATAGTCATTATCAAAGAAGACATGCTTCCCAGAAATCAGTGGCAACTGGCTCGAGTGGTTGAAGCACCAGAAGAAGATGACGGTTTGGTCCGCAGAGTCAAGCTTCAAGTTTGGGATCGAAGCTTAACGAAGAAGCAGGGAACAGCACACAAACCTCACATAGTTGAGCGACCTGTTCAAAAGCTTGTAGTTCTATTAGAAAATAACTAATTGATGTTTCAATCAATACTGTCACATCAGGCGTATTTTTGCGGAGGTTTATTGATGATGTACTTGAAATTGTGTTTGTTCTTGTAGTAATGTCCATATGTTAAGTCTGGAAATCATGTATAGAATGTTGTTTGTTATACATGATTTGGTGGGAGTGTAAAGGTCCAGTTTTGTTTAGTGATCTAAGCCTGAACAGCTACGCGTAGTGTCCAGTAGAGGGCTCTGTTGCTTAGTTAGCGGCAAGCTGCACTTCCAGCTCAGACTGGATTTCGTGGCGCACATGTCCCAGTAAGCAGCTCTCAATGAAGCGTGAAGCAGCGTGATACCGGACTCTAGCAAAATACGATTTGCAGCCCTTGGAATGCGGAGCGAGGTACATGTTTTAAGTTGTATTTGATTGTTTAGTTGATATTTTGTTGTATTTTCTGCTTTATTTAAGTGCATATTTGTAATAAGCGTCTAAGAAAATGTATTTTGTGTTTCTGTTTAGTTTTCACGGTGCATTGGCGCACCTCAGCACTGTTAGATTCTGAACGAATCCCAAAGTAAAAATTACTGCACCCGTTGAGGCTCTCTCTATTTCTTCCTTGGTCTGGGGGACTGCTACACTTAGTGTGTAAGGACTCTCCATTTACATGAACAAACTGAGTCTGTTGGATAGATGTGATTCAAACCACTGCAGCGCAGTACCTGTAATACCTACAGCATGCTCTCATCGCTCTAATAAAATATTGTGGTCAGCAGTATTGAACGCTGCACTAAGGTCTAGCAGGACAAGCACAGAGATGAGTCCACTGTCAGAGGCCATAAGAAGATCATTTGTAACCTTCACTAAAGCTGTTTCTGTGCTGTGATGAGCTCTGAAACCTGACTGAAACTCTTCAAATAAGCCATTCCTCTACAAATGATCTGTTAGCTGTTTGACAACTACTCTTTCAAGAATTTTTGCACCTTGGAAGTAGGTGAAGTTGTGCCAGACATTTTTGCAAGAATTTTTGATATGAAAGGAAGGTTAGAGATTGGCCTTTAAAGACAGCTAGGTCTAGAGATGGCTTTTTAAGTAACAGTTTAAATAGTGCCAGCTTGAAGGCCTGTGGTACATAGCCGATTATTAGAGATAGGCTGATCATTTTTAAGATTGAAGCATTAATTAATGGTAGGAGTTCTTGGAGCAGTGTTGTAGGAATGGGGTCTAAAACACACGTTGATGGTTTGGAGGAAGTAATTATTGAAGTTAACTCAGAAAGATCAGTTTGAGAAAAAGAATATCAATGGTGAATATCAACGGTACTGAAAGAAGTTGTTACATCTGTGAGATGATTATGAGTAATTTTTTTTCTCTAATGGTTAAAATTTTATGTGTGAAGAAGTTCATGAAGTCATTACTAGACAACGTTAAAGGAATGATTGGCTAAACAGAGCTCTGACTTTTTGTCAGCCTGGCTACAGTGCTGAAGAGAAACCTGGGGTTGTTCTTATTTTATTCTATCAGTGATGAATAGTAAGATGTTCTAGCTTTATGGAGGGCTTTCTTAAAAAGTATTTCTCCAGGCTAAATGATCTTCTAAATTTGTGACACGCCATTTCCTCTCCAGCTTACAAGTTATCTGGTTTAGGCTATGTGTTTGATAACAGTGGGTGGATTACATTCTTAAACTTAGTTACAGCGCTTTCAGAAAGACATGTACTGTGATGAAGTCAACTCCCTACTGCTGTGTAATCAATTACTGTAAATGTAAATGTTATCAGGAAATGATCAGAGAGGAGAGGGTTTTCAGGAAACACTGTTAAATGTTCAGTTTCTATGCCGTATGTTAAAACAAGATCTAGAGTGTGATTAAAGTGGTGGGTGGGTTCTTTTACATTTTGAGAGAAGCCAATTGAGTATACTAACAGATTAAATGTCGGTTCATGAGGCTGTCATTTTTAGCATCTACATGGATGTTAAAATCACCCACAAAAATGATTTTATCTGAGATGAGCACTACATCCGATAAAAAGTCTGAGAAATCAGACAAACTCTGTGTAAGGCCCAAGTGGACGATCACAAATAATACTGGTTTTTGAGTTTTACGGGTGGGGTGGACAAGGCTAAGCGTCAGGTTTTCAAATGGATTAAAAGTCTGTCTGGGTCTTTGGTTGATTAATAGGCTGGTGTGGAAAGTCACTCTCTCCTTGCTCACTCACTTATTCATCACTCACACACGCAACCTCTCACTCACTTACTTACTCTTCCCGTCCTATCTAACTCCCTTTTTTCCTTTCTCTCTCATTCAATCCTCACTCCTTATACTCCCCAGTCATTTATCCCTCACTCCATCACTCCATTACTCACGTATTCACTCACTCCCTTATTTCCTCTCCCCACCCCAACTCACTCGCTCCCTACTTCCCCCATTCATGTTTATGTCCCTCACTTATTGATTTATCGCTACCTCACTCACTCGTTTCATCACTCACTCACTCATTGACATACTCACTCATTCCCTTTTACCTCACACTCCCTTACCTCCTACCCCCCTCATTCACTCTTTATTTGTTTCTAAAATGTTATGTTTAAAGGTCTCTGATTGAACTAGTTGAACTAGGATAGTTTACCAACAGCCAGGCAGAAATTGTAGCTGTCTACGTTACCTGTTGTTGAAGATCAACAGGTAAGAAAGCAGGGCAGGTAGTGAAATAGGGAAGGCGTGGTTAGTGTAATGGAACTCAGCTGTGCCCGCCATCCTTCCCCAGCACTGTCCCCTGCAGCTGAGCCATAGACCACACCCTACCGCATTGATATACAAAATTCAATGAAGGTATTTGGCGATTAGACTCTGATGGCCCATCACAGCAGAAGGGAATCCCAGCAGTGATAGGGATTGGGGTAGGAGTCTAGATGCTGGTGGTGGAAATGAAGATGAAGGCTTGAGTAGAGCCTGAGTATCATGACAGAGGCAGAGATGGGAAGGAAGTGGGTTGCATGAAGGCGTGTGGGAGAGAGAATGACAGATGAGCAGTGAGACCTAAAGTACACGGAATGGAAGCTGATTGGTCTGAAGAAGATGGGTGGAAAGATGATTGGACTAGACCAGTGACCTAGACCATAACATCCAATGACCTTGACAGTGTAGGGAAGTGGAAGAGATGTAAAGCTTAGCTTAGCAACCAAACACCTGGGAAGCAGACAGAAGCATGACTACAGCTCTTCCTTGATGAACTTAAACATAAGCTTCATATGGAAGAGATCGCCTCTCTCACTGGAGGAGAGGTCTCAGCACTTCACAATCACTGACATTAAATATATAGCTTATTTTGTTTGGTGCCACATCTTTATTGTAAGTGTCCTGACTTATGTGAAAAATACTCCTAATAAAATGGTAACCATGAAATGTGCCAATAATTATCATAATTATATAAGCAAAGCTTGAAATTGTGACTGTAATACCGAAATACCAACGTAATGCAAGAATATTTTAATATTTCAGAAACACACTAAGAAGCCTAAGCAATTCCTCAGACACCTCACAGGCCCGGCAGTCTTCAGGTGAGCCTCAGCTCCACTAAGGCCACTGAGGCACACCCGTGTTAATCTTTTTTTTTTCCTTTGTGTTATTTTGCTGTTTTCTAATATTATCTTCCAGTATCCTGTACAGTTAACATATTTTGTATAAAATAGCTTAAACTTTTTGAAAAAAAAATTTACACTTCACTTGAATATTTTTAGAATGTAAATAGTTCCTTAATTTCCTTTTCTTTATTGTTTTTCACGGTTGTCTGTCTGTAAACATTACATGCACATTTAGAGATTATTAGAAAAGTGCAGATGTGTTTAAACAACCCTGTACATGCTCTGTTTTAAATTGTCACACTGATAAAATTAGAAAAGCACTTTTCTATTAAAACTATTTAAAAACATCTTTGGTCCAAAATTATTTCAGAATGAGTTCATGAGCTAGTAATTTGTCACCACACTCATATTTTACAGTTGAAATACTACTCATTGTTTCCAGTGCACATTTCACCAGTATCTACAGTGTTTCATGGCTTAAAGTTATTTAGTTTTTCACCATAATATTGCAGAATAACATGTAAATGTAAAACACATATTCAATTTTGAACAGGAAAGTCTCAAGCCTATGCTTATTTTTGACTTAACCTCTTAAGCCCCAACGCCCCCTGATACGGGGGCAAAAGGCAGGAGATCAGTTAGGCTTGGGGCTTAAGAGGTTAAATTAGATTAGATGAAACTTTATTAATCCCTCGGGTGGTTCCTCTGGGAAATTCAGTTTCCAATAGCACAGCACCGACAGAAGTTACAGAATGTGAGCAGAAATATACCATATATACACATATATAAATACAGAGACATATATAAATACAGAGTATACAAAAGGGATAAATAGAATAAATAGGAATAAGAATAAAAGGGAATTGGACATTTCAAGTATTGTGAGTCTACTGGATATTAACAAAAAGTACTGCACAGTGAAAAGACACTACAGCTTAGTTGTTCCCCCCTCCTTTGTCCTGCCGTTTCCCCTCTTTCTCCCCTCCAGAGAGGAGTTAAACAGTTTGATGGCGTGTGGGACAAAGGAGTTTTTAAGCCTGTTGGTTCTTGACTTTGGGAGAAGCAACCTGTCACTGAACAGACTCCTCCAGGTTGTTTTAACATTTTAAAGAAATTTAAAGAAATACAAATTTACATGTTAAAGAATTCTCTTATAGTTGCCATTGGTTCAGAGTCTCCTGATGTTTCAGACAAGTAAGTGTCTAATAAAAGAACAAACGACACTATATTAGGTATACCTTGCTAGTATTAGGTTGGACCCCTCTTGCCTTCAGAACTGACTGAACTGATCATGGCATAGATTCAACAGGGTGCTGGTGACATTCCTCAGATTTTGGTCCGGATTGGCACAACAGCATCACACAGTTACTTATCAGCTCTACATCCACAATGGGAATCTCCTATTTCATCAGTGAACTCAGTGTCACCTTCAAGAAACCAGCAACAAAAGTCGGGTAGGCTGTGGTATTGACACAATGTTCAAAAATTATTTTATTGTCAAATTGTTTCTGTCTTCCAACAGCGCTGTAACACGTGTTAAAATAGATCAGATCAGAGGCAGGAATGCTGCACACCCCCTGAGTGTTTTTATCACTGTCACAGTGGAAGCACCTTGGATCCCGACTTGAGTAAAACCACTTTCTCCAGGCTGCCAGCATTCTGTGGTTGGTCACAGAGGCCTTTTTTAATCACTGTGAAATGGTTTCACTTCACACAGTGGCAACATGTTGGATGGCCTTTTAAAGAAATCTGTCTTCACCGGGCTGTCAGGTTTCTGTGCAGATGCTCTAAGTTGTGTTTTTAGTGTTTCTGCAACAGCTGCTTCAAAAACAATATCCCCTGATACCATGGCAGCTTGCAGAAGGTATTGAGAGGCAAACTGTCTGCAAAGATCTTTATAAATGGGGATGAGCAATTTGTCAACGGTTTCTGGGAGATTAAAACGTAGTTCATCCGCAGTCCTCGCTCTCACACGTGCCTCTAGTTTATTCAAGTCCACATTTCCTGGTGATGTGTGGGTCTTGTTACTAATGTGAGCCACCAACTGCTTGATAAACACACTCAGGAAACTCATTTCTTCCTCTGACAGCTCTTCTGAAGAAGCTGTCCAACAAATAAACGGTGGTGGAAGAGCGATTGGACGATCTGAGAAGTTTGAGCACTGTGACGGAAGGCAAATAAATTCCTCAACATCATCTTCAGTGCATCAAATTCTGGCTTGATATGGCCAGGTGAAAACTTCTGCAGCCTAAAATAAACAATTTAAAATCATTAAGAAATAACCTCATAATTTCAGTGGTTGGGTATGACTTTAAACTTGTGACTTACTCATGTGACAGATCTCGGTGACATGGGACGGCGACTGCTTCATTAAAGTGAATCTAGAAAGAAAAGAAAAGAGATCTGTGCAACACCAAGAAAAGCTTTCACTCTGATGACACTTTAAAATCATCACAGTGCTTTAAAATCATTTGCTGCTTCATTAAAGATATCAGATAACACAGAAATTAGGTAAATATATTTTTACACTGATTGATTTTATCATATAATCTAACTATTCACTATGAAGATTTACCCTGATTTTAATCAGCCAACAGATTTTATTTTATTATTAAATTGTCCTTCATAACTCATAAACTACTTGAAATACACTCGTAATCTTTTGATAAAAGAGACATATTTGCAATAACTGTACAACTGATATTTTTTTTCAACTGTAAAATATGAGTGTGTGTGTTTTAGATCAGATGAAAATAAATTTGAATCAAATATACTGATGGTCTGATGAGCCAAGAGCATTTACATAACACTAATAATAGATATTAACATATATTATTACATTAAACATCGTCTTAATAGAATCAAGCAGTAATTGATTCTATTTATTTATTTTAATACAAGTAATACAAGTTATTAAATAAAGTTTTCGTTATTATGGAGGTAGCGTTTTATTTTTCCTAGGCAAATATTGTATTGTTAACTAGATTTTACTCCTTTCAGATGAGTTAAAAGTACATTTTACACAAATATACTGATGATCTGATAAGGCCTAAGTCCATTTTCTAACCGTGACGTCGTCAAGGCGCCTGGAGTTCCGTATGCTAGCTAGAAACCGCTACATCACCCCGGGGTGTCCACATTAATTAAAAAAATAATAATAATAATCTAGGGATAAAATTAATGTAAGTTTAAATTCACAGGCATCGAGACTTTAGGTTAGCAGAGGAAAAATACCAAACATACCAAAAAGTTCCTTCCTTATCTCAAAGTAAGCTATAACGGATTTTTTTTTCTAGGTAAATATGAGTAATATGAGTTTGGTACAAATGTGTGCGATAAGAAAGTGTTTCTCCTTTACCTTCTTAATTTTGGACAGCTGTTTAATTTTAATAGTTTATCACGTTGTCCACCAGGTTAATTTCTCCTTCTGCCAGTTTTGCATAGTTTGTTTCTTTTTTCAGCTTTTTTCAGCTATTATCGTCTGTTCGTTTGTGTCAGTCATAAAAGGTCACGAGCTGTGAGTTAGTGAGCGCCAGTGTTGGGACTAACGCGTTATTAAGTAACGCGTTACAGTAACTACGTTATTATTGTGGTAACGAGCACGGTAACTAGTTATTATGCCAAAACCAGGAACGCGTTACTCGTTACTGGGATTTAGATAGGCTCGTTATTCATTACTTCGTGTGGTGGATATCGCGGAGCTTCCACAGATTCAGTAACATTAGCAAGTGGTGGAAGCAGCAGGTGGATGAAGGAAAAGGGAGGCAAGAGGAGAGACCCGAAGCGGCCGCCGGTCCGAGTGTCAGGTGAACTGAACTTCAGGTAAGAAGTTATGACCTGCAGTCTATCGGAGTCTGATATAAACCAAGTTTAGGTGCAGTTTATTTTCGGTATGCTGACATTTTCGTACTGCGTGCTAGCTAGCATGACGGAGTTTCTATACAGCTGGGTGGGTGCTATGTTACTGATGTTGAACTTTATTTTGTTCATACGGTTAATTATTAGAGTTGCCAACCGTCCCCTAAAAAACAGAATCGTCTGGTATTCAGAGAAAATATTACGCATTTCGTACTGAGGTGAAAAGGAACACAGTTTGTTCCGGACTTCAGCTACAATGAAAAAGACACAAAGCTGGAGCTGCACAGCTGCCTCTTCTTCTCTCATTCTCTCCCGTTTCTACTTCAATCACGAAACTGATCAGTGATCAGCTGATCGGCTTTTCTCTCTTGTTTGTTTATCATCCACTTTGCGCCAGAAAGAGGAAACCAGCGGATGTCGCGCTAAACAACAGCAGCACGTTTAAGCTTGATCAGCTGTTGTTAGAATTTATTTAATATTAATTTCTAGTATCAGCTGATGTTTGCTGGAGCCACAGCTGTAAAGCTGCTGCTCATGATATCAGTTTGGTTATCTGGTGAGAGGGAAACATGAAGATGAAACCAGGAGATGTCCTTACTGAATCATCAGAGCTAAACAGGTAATGGAGAAACAGGTTTACCTTTTAGGCGACATGAATGAGTTGAAGGGAAGTTATGAACTGTTTCTGAGAGACAAATAACACCAGCATCCTTTTCTACGTAGCTGACAGCTGGTAACTGTGCAGGGGCGGGTCTAGCAAAGTTTTGCCAGGGGGCCAGGTAGGGCATTAACAGGGAAAGGAGGGCACAAAGAAATACTTCTCTTTCTTATTCTCATTTAAAATGTCTAGCTTTTAAAAAAATTATTATCTGAGTCTTACAACAAAGAATTGATAGATTGATACATATATACCATCAGAACACTGTACATCACTGTCACAACAGTGTTTGTTTTCATTCAAAGGCTTTATGATTTGTCCTATAATGGTGGGCCGGTCTCTAGTCAAAGTTCTGAGTACAATCAAAAGCACCACGACTGCAGTTTTTGTGTTGGATGTAAAAAGCAGGCTAGAATCATGGCGGCGGTCAACGACGGTCCAGGCGTGGGATTTGTCTCGTGGAAATATGCACATTATCTTTTCCTTTCTGTTGGTAGGTGGCACAGTGCACTTGTGGCAATTAAGCAAGCTAGAAGACTGGCAATCTTGCTGGGTATCCAGTTACGGAAGCAACACATTAACAAGAGAATTCTGAGTAAAACCAAAGTTACTTTCCCTAGTAACTAGTTACTTTGAAAGTAACGAGTAACTTGAAGTAACTGAGTTACTTTTTTAGAGAAGTAACTAGTAATGTAACTAAGTTACTAATTTAAAGTAACTTACCCAACACTGGTGAGCGCATGCATGCACGCACGAAACAGGCAGACTGGGGGCAAAGCTGCTGTAAACATGAAATAACTATAAACGCTTACAGCTAATATTAAAAACTGTAAGTTAGTGAAACGTTTTAATGACAGGGATACCCATCATAATATGGAGGTAGAAAAACGAATATTCCTTGTAATATATAACATCACTGAGTCAGCAGAGTCACTATATATGAGAAAAGGCATTATTTTACATTTAGTTTCCAGTTTGAATGGGCCAACAATTCCCCACAACACGTGAACCCATTATTTCAAATTATTGCGGGTAAAGGTGTTTCTTCAAACTTTTAGTCATGGGGTGTACAGTGGTCCCTCGCTGTAACGCTGTCAAAGAATTGTTTCAGCAGGCAAAGAAAGACACAACTCAGACATGTATATACATGGGTGATCTCAGAGGAGACTCACACTGAGACATCAGTTCCCTCTTTATTTATACACTGCTCCTTCCTAAAATATGTCGGGGCGGCGCCCTTTGTGAGTAAAACCAACTCCTTACAAGGTGATAAGCATGAAACATTCTTAAACTGTTAGAAATAGTAACAGGTGATAAGCATGAAACATATGTTCAAACAGTTAAAAATAGGAACTGGTCAAGCTTATCTCAGCAAACTCAGAACAGGTGAGGGTTCCTGTGGTGGCTTTCCTCATGCAAGCTTTTGTCATGAAACACAGTAAAATAGGAGATTTAAATGAAGCTAAACAACTAGGGGTTTTTAACTAGAAGAAAGCAGAATACATATAAAAAATCCTATAACAAACGCAGTTCACCTTTTTTACATGTTTGGGGGGGGGGGGGTTGTTGTTTAGTTGTTTTTTTGTTTTGTTTTTTTTTACAGCGCATTGTGTTCTGGGACCTGATTGGCTGTAGGCCATTGTCAACCAATCTCGTGCTGTGTCTCCTGTAGCTTGTCAAATTTAATAAAAAAATAATAATACATTTTATTTGAGGGCGCCTTTCTAAAACCCTAGGTCACTTTAAAAAAAAGAAAAAGATATCAATAAAACAGTAGATTAAAATACATTCTAATAAATTAAAATTTAAAAACCCAGCAAAATACAAAACACAGCAAATAAAAACAAACCAAAAAAACAAATAAACAAGATTTGACAGCAAGTAAAATCTGTATTAAAGCGAGTAAGCGAGTTTAAACAAGTAGGTTTTGAGTTGTGACTTAAATAAGGGAAGGGAATCTATAGCTGTGTCCCAAAACGTCGGCTGCATCCTTCGGAGGTTGCAATTGAAGGCCGGTTATGTCACAGCCAGGCAACGAAGGCTGTCCCAATTCGTTGACTCCTTCATATGCGGCCGACAAATGCGCCCTTCATTTCCTCGAATTTGAAGGATGGGTCGGGTGTGTCCTTCGTGGCCCACCAGAATTCATAGCGCGGCCCAGCCAATTTCAGTTTCCAACAATGGCGGCTGCTACTAAGTTTTAAAATTACTCTTATTAATCTTTCTGGGTCACAAAATAAACTTTTAACATATTTTCAGGTGAGAAGGTAGCTGTGTAAACTTCAAATATCTGCTTGGTTTATCAAGACATCACATATTTGCAAAAGTGCGCCGACGTTTTCGGAGACGTCTGTTACCCACCCGCTCGATAGCTAGCCGGGGGGTTCAATGGTCACTCGAGCCGGCGAGAGCAGCGGACTCCCGGCTTCATCGTTTTCAGACCCCCGCTGTCTTTCGCTACTCAGGTTAAACCCGGCCCACGTAGACCGCGAAGGCTGGGTCCTCCGAAGGATGCAGCCGACGTTTTGGGACACAGCTTATATTTCTTAAGGCTGGAGGGCTGGGAGTGAGTTCCAGAGCCGAGTAGCAGAGCGACTGAAAGCTCTGTGCCCCATAGTGATAAGGCGAGCAGAAGGAACAACAAGATGAGTGGCAGATAAAGATCTGAGAGAGCGGAATTTACATAAATCTTCGATCGCTAACAGCGTGACTCTGAAGTGCGGTACTGTATGTTTGTAAGTTTTCTCCCCAACAAACACAACAATGTCGACGAAATGTTTTGCACCATCAAAGGCAACCACGGGTGCCTTTGGTTTCATTCTGTAATACTGGACTTATTTTTCTACGAAGGTTTGAACTTTGAGAGTGTTTAAACAAGAGAGAAAAGTGTTAAAATGTTCATGCCTGTCTGAGAAAAATGTGTGTAGTGAGGGGTTTTGCAGCCTTAAGATCTCTATAATAATTGTAAAAACTAAAGTTGGCTACTTTGCAGATTTCACCTATCGCAGGTTATTTTTGGAAAGTAACTCCCGCAATAAATGAAGGACCACTGTACTTAGTTTTTCATACATTGCTTCTCCATTTTGGCTCAGTTGTTGTTAAATAAATAATGACAGTGTAATCTGATGATTATTGTTTTTTTGAGGTTGTAGTTACCTAATTTGAAGATCTGCTATGATACCTGATACAAACCTTAGCACTAAAAGAGGGTGTCTTTCTTTTTGCTATGACTCTAAAATGTCTGAAAAATTAAATAAAATGTGTCTCATTATTATCCAAAATATCCAAATCCAGCTCATTATTTCAACCCTGTAGTGCTGGATTGTTTATGTATGTAATTTAACATCCTCACGTATATATCAGGGGTACAGGGGACAGTGACAGGAAGGATTAAGGACCCAAATGCAGGACTCACAGACACAGAGTGATCAACACAAAAAGGCAGCTTTATTGTGCTGTAAAAACATTCTATAAAATAAACTTCAGAAAACCAAAACCAAAACTTGAACATGGAAACTGGAAACTAAGAACTAAACACTGGGAAGCTAGAAAACTAGGTAATTGGAAACTGGAGACTAAGGACGAAGAAAACCAGGAGCACAGAAAAAGCACACAGCACATGGGGTAACAACGCAACAACGGACAGGAAAAAACACAAGCCTTAAATACACAAGGGAGTAAAGAGTGAATGGGAAACAGGAGGGAAACACAGCTGGGACTAATCCTACAAAACAAGACAGGGAGGAAGCAAAAATTAAAGCACTGAGCACGAGACGCGAGACTGTCAAAGTAAAACAGGAAACAAGAGACATCAAAACAGGAGGCTACAACAGTCCACAATAGGGGGAAAAAAACAGTTCTGGTGGTCACCCGCCTGGCTTCAGTGCCAAAACAGTTCAGGAGGCCAACTGCGTGGGAGGCGGCGGTGAAGCAGGTGGCGTGGTTGAGCAAGCAGTGGCACGGCAGCCACAGGCGGTTGAGTAGGTGGCGGCAGCACCATGGCAGCTACAAGCGGTTGAGCAAGCGGTTCCACAGAAGGTTGTGCGGTTAAGCAGGTGGCAGCACGGCAGGAGCAGGCGGTTCCAAAGGCGGTGGTGTGGTTAAGCAGGTGGCGGTGTGGCAGGAGCAGGGGGCTGAGCAGGCGGCTGCACGGCAACTGTGAGCGGTTGAGCAGGAGGTTATGCGCCAGCCGCTGGCAATCAAGCAGGTGGCGGTGCAGCAGCCGCAGGCCACCTACAGGCAGTCGCAAAGATGGTTCCACAGGCAGTTCCTGCTGGAGGCGGCACGGTTGGGTAAGCAGTGGTGCAGCACCTTCAGGCAGTTGAGCAGGTGGCGGTGCAGCAGGGGCAGGTGGCTGAGCAGGTGGCGGCATGTCAACTGCGAGTGGTTGAGCAGGAGGTTTTCGCGGCAGCCGCAGGTGGTTGAGCAGGTGGCGGTGCGGCAGCCGCAGGCAGTTCAGTGGGCGATTGCACAGACGGTTCCACAGGCAGTTCCTGCCGGCGGCAGCACAGTTGGGCAAGCAGTGGTGCGGCAGCCACAGGCTTTTGAGCAGGTGGTGGCATGGCATCTGCAGGTGGTTGAGCAGGCCGTTACGAATGCAGTTCCAGCAGGCAGCGGCGCGGTTGGGCAAGCAGTGGTGCGGCAGCCACAGATGGTAGAGCAGGTGGCACCGCGGCAGCTGCAAGCGGTTGAGCAGGCGGTTCCACAGACGGTGGTGTGGTTGAGCAGGTGGTAGCATGGCAGGAGCAGGCGGTTCCACTGGTGGTTCCCGCAGCTCATTCCTGCAGGTGGTTGCGCGGTGCAGAGGAGGTCCCCATCTCAGGCTGTTTGCTGGGTTCGTGTCATGGCTGCGTCGTTCTATCATGTGTGGCTGCGGCAGCTACAGGATGAAGGACCAAATGCAGGACTCACAGACACGGAGGGACAAACACAAAACACAAAACGGCACAAAACTGAGCTATAAAAACATTTTATAAGGTAACAACGCAACAACGGACAGAGGAAAACACAGGGCTTAAATACACAAGAGAGTAAAAAGGGAATGGGAAACAGGAAGGAAACACAGTTGGGACTAATCTGATAAAACAAGACAGGGAAGAAACAAAACTGAAAACACTGAGCATGGGACACAAGACTGTCAAAGTAAAACAGGAAACAAGAGACATACACAAAGACGCAGACTTGACACAGTAACATGACTGACTAGGGAACCTGAAACATGGAGACATAAGTAACTAACCATGGAACACAGGGAAAGCACAGTGACAGAAAATTAAAGACTAGGAATTATAAATATAAC
This sequence comes from Pelmatolapia mariae, assembly GCF_036321145.2. Classification (NCBI taxonomy): domain Eukaryota; kingdom Metazoa; phylum Chordata; class Actinopteri; order Cichliformes; family Cichlidae; genus Pelmatolapia; species Pelmatolapia mariae. The sequence continues at coordinate 22,029,746 of NC_086234.1, read as the reverse complement.
ACAAGCAGAAAACAATAAAGAAAACAAAAACCACGAAAAACAACAAATCAAAGAATATAACTTCATCTAAAAAACACAAAACACTGGGTCACAGACCCAGTACCATGACACAAATATTTAGAACACACAGAAGAATTGCTTATCACAGCATTGCTCATTAAGACAACAATGCAGTGTTTTTTAAACTCTCAAAATATGATTGTGAATATTTTGATGTGGAAAAGTGGGATTATCCCCATTAGCAGCATCTCCTCCTCTCTGGCACAGTGAGGATGAGGTTGATCACACAGTCTGATGTGCATATGCGCTGCATTTGTCACACTGTATTTAAAAATGAGTCGCTCCATTGAACCTTAGGGTTACCAAATTTCACTTTAACCCCTGAACACAAGGATAACCTAATGAGGTCTTTGCCATCACTGATCGATAACCCCACCCATAGCCAACACCTTAACCCTGTGTTTTGGAGAAATGAAAGAAATATTTATTCAAGGGCGTAGATTTGGCATGGACAGAAAGGACATGTCCCCACCAATATCCAACGATTATTGAATTGTCCCCACCAATAATTTGATCTCTTCCAGCAAAGAAAAACAAAACCGATAGCAAGAAAAAAAAGCGATCTGTCAACGTCTCATTGACGTTGACACAAAGAGTTAAATTACGTTCTCTACTTGACTCCTACATCATGTGACAAATATGGCCAATGTGATTGGCTGTGCCTTTCAGAGAGCTCTGTTTAGTTTTAGCAGCGGCAAGCCTGCGCTGTGAGGACCTGAGGAGGATGGCAGAAAAAAGGAAGAACCTGGATATAAGAAAGTATTTTTCAAATAAACCTGTAAGTCACTTAAAGTCAAGTTCACTCATAAAATGTGTCCGTCATAATAACATTACAGGCTATGCTAGGCCATACACTCCCGATTTTTCCGGGAGAATCCCGAATTTCAGTGCCCCTCCCGAAAAACTCCCGGATCCACCATTTTCCCCAATTTCTCCCGATTTTCCACCCGGGCAACAAAATTGAAAAACCATATCCCAGATTGGCCCAGCCAATTCCAGTTTCCAACAATGGCTACTATTACTGCAGCTACTTAGTTTTAATATTACTATTATTACTTTTTCTGGGTCGCAAAATGAACTTTTAACATATTTTCAGGCGAGAATGTAGCTGTGTAAACTTCAAATGTCTGAGCCGACGAGAACAGCAAACTCAGGGCACATCGTTTTCAAACCGCCGCGGTCTTTCGCTACTCAGGTTAAACATGATATAGAAGTTACTTAACCCTTGTGTGGTGTTCGTATTTTTGTTACTCAGCCAGTGTTCATGGGTCTGGTGGACCCGTTAGAGTTTTGGCTTTCCAATTAACACTATCAAACAATTTTATGTTAAATTACTCAACAGATGTTTACTTCATCCCAATTACGAGCCATGTGAACAGCAAACATGGTTATTTTTTTCCCTTTACCTTTGTTCGATCACATTTATGAATTAATGTGCTTCTCGGTTTTTTTAATAAAATGTTATAAAAAATTTAAATCAGTTATAATCAAGTGTAAATATCTTTAGACCATATTTTGTAGGTTTTGATGGTATATACTGCCTAAAGGTGCAGCGGCCTCTAAATGGCATGGGTCTCACAGACCCGAACACCATACAAGGGTTAAATAACTTAAACATGTTATTGTTTGGCCTTTTTCAGTGTTTTATTTGTTCGTGAGTAAATCGGTTTGGCTGAGATTAAAGTTATTAGATTAGATTAAATAAAACTTTATTAATCCCTCTGGAGGGTTCCTCCGGGGGTTTCCACACAGCTGAAAACTGATTAAACAGAAGTGTGAGATGGTCGAGAATTTACGCCAGCGTCCGGTTATATTTTAGATAGCAAGGAGCAGACGGCAGAGTTTCACTCCACCGAGAGAGCTCGTGGCGTAATTCTGAAGGCTAGATCATCACAGTCACTCATTTCCGGCCTACCCGGCTTTCGGAGGACCCGGCCCACTTAGACCGCGAAGGCCGGGTCCTCAGGTGGACGCAGCCTCTGAATTTGGACACCCCCGGCCTGTTTACGGCCGGACAATATTAACGGTGACATTTAACTTATTTTATCCGATAAATAAACACTGTAAGATTCACGTTTTTTGTATTTATATGTATATGTATACCACTCCCAACCCCCAACAGCCCTTTTGAATGTGTCCCTAATTCTGAGGTCTCAAGGTTGGCAAGTATGTGCTAGGCTTGGCCCACATCAGTCTAAAATTGTATGTAACCATGAATAACGCGTTGCCATGTCCACCAGGAGAGACTGGACAGTATAGATGTAAAACAAATATGCCAGCAGTTTATCTCAGCTAACGAGAGGAGAAGGCATGTGTTTGGCTGCTTCACATAGTGGACATTGAGTTGTTGTGTGGGGCACCAGTAGTCCATGTCTGTTGGTGTAACAGTAGTTCATGTTTAGAATAAAAAATCCCAGCTCACTGATTTGATAGGGGCAATAGTGTGCCTAAAATGTTGCATAATTTTGGTGAGAGATCTTTTACTTTGTGGTAATCTTAGATGAGTAGTTTTGTATAAGAGATGTTGGTGTACTATAACCAGTGTTGGGTAAGTTACTTTAAATTAGTAACTTAGTTACATTACTAGTTACCTCTCTAAAAAAGTAACTCAGTTACTTCAAGTTACTCGTTACTTTCAAAGTAACTAGTTACTAGGGAAAGTAACTTTGGTTTTACTCAGAATTCTCTTGTTAATGTGTTGCTTCCGTAACTGGATACCCAGCAAGATTGCCAGTCTTCTAGCTTGCTTAATTGCCACAAGTGCACTGTGCCACCTACCAACAGAAAGGAAAAGATAATGTGCATATTTCCACGAGACAAATCCCACGCCTGGACCGTCGTTGACTGCCGCCATGATTCTAGCCTGCTTTTTACATCCAACACAAAAACTGCAGTCGTGGTGCTTTTGATTGTCTCAGAACTTGGAAATTCTGCCTTCTGAATAGGAAGATGTAGGTAACACCAGACTGCAGATGAGCTGCATACAGGGCTGGACTGGGACAAAAAAATCGTCCCGGGCGTTTTGACTAGAGACCGGCCCACCATTATAGGAAAAATCATAAAGCCTTTGAATGAAAACAAACACTGTTGTGACAGTGATGTACACTGTTCTGATGGTATATATGTATCAATCTATCAATTCTTTGTTGTAAGACTCAGATAATAATTTTTTTAAAAGCGAGACATTTTAAATGAGAATAATAAAGAAAAGTATTTCCTTGTCCCCCCCTTTCCCTGTTAATGCCCTACCTGGCCCCCTGGCAAAACTTTGCTAGACCCGCCCCTGCACAGTTACCAGCTGTCAGCTACGTAGAAAAGGATGCTGGTGTTATTTGTCTCTCAGAAACAGTTCATAACTTCCCTTCAACTCATTCATGTCGCCTAAAAGGTAAACCTGTTTCTCCATCACCTGTTCAGCTCTGATGATTCAGTAAGGACATCTCCTGGTTTCATCTTCATGTTTCCCTCTCACCAGATAACCAAACCGATATCATGACCAGCAGCTTTACAGCTGTGGCTCCAGCAAACATCAGCTGATACTAGAAATTAATATTAAATAAATTCTAACAACAGCTGATCAAGCTTAAACGTGCTGCTGTTGTTTAGCGCGACATCCGCTGGTTTCCTCTTTCTGGCGCAAAGTGGGCGATAAATATACAAGAGAGAAAAGCCGATCAGCTGATCACTGATCAGTTTCGTGATTGAAGTAGAAACGGGAGAGAATGAGAGAAGAAGAGGCAGCTGTGCAGCTCCAGCTTTGTGTCTTTTTCATTGTAGCTGAAGTCCGGGACAAACTGTGTTCCTTTTCACCTCAGTACGAAACGCGTAATATTTTCTCTGAATACCAGACGATTCTGTTTTTTAGGGGACGGTTGGCAACTCTAATAATTAACCGTATGAACAAAATAAAGTTCAACATCAGTAACATAGCACCCACCCAGCTGTATAGAAACTCCGTCATGCTAGCTAGCACGCAGTACGAAAATGTCAGCATACCGAAAATAAACTCCACCTAAACTTGGTTTATATCAGACTCCGATAGACTGCAGGTCATAGCTTCT